>NC_090935.1:325279403-325582433 GCF_040938575.1 Ambystoma mexicanum
TCTCTAAGCCACCCGAAGGCAGCCGTAAAGACACTTGCGCATAGGAATCACAGCTCGGAGGGGGTTTTGCATGTCCGATTTAGGGGTGCGTGTACACAACCAGGGTTCCAATCTAATTTAGGGGTCCGCGTATGCAGTGTAGCGGGGCACTGGAACTGTTTATGGGATTCGCACACAGATTGTCAACATTTTAAACCGAGTTACACTTTTTCACACTCATGTTGTTGGGGTGCCGGCAACAGTTACGGGGACCCTGCACAGGGTTCCCGAGATGCAGGCCTGCTTGTGGGGGACCCCACACACTGTTTGAAGGGTGCATGTATTTGCGCCCGGTGGAGCATGCAAAGGTAGCTATTGTGGCTGTTTATGCTTTGTGTGGCGGCGTGCCGGGGGCGTTCCGGTCGTGACTTGTGTATACGGTTTCTTTGCGCAGTACATTCCATGAATATTCAAGTTGCACATTTTTTATTCTGCACATAGGTTCCCACAGTGTCGTTCTCGGCGTGCTGCAATTGGAAGAGAAATGCACACTTTTCCATGAATCGGGCCCATAATGTCCCTTCCACCACACTGAGCCCTAGTTTCCAGATTTTTGTTGTCATCAAGAAGCATTATCATATCGCTAAATTAAATATAATTAAAATTGTTTTATACATATATCATTTAGTAAGTTAAGAAGTATCATACACGAAAGATAACATCCTAAAGAGGTTGCTCGTTATAACCATACGTATTACAATGCAATACTTAATGATCATGCCTTCATAGGTGTTAGAAAATGGTCGAAGGTGAAATGCTCTGACCTTTGCTTTCAGGACTGTTACTTCAGGATAGGACATATGGCTAATTTACTCTGGGGCTCATTTGATAGTCTCTGCGTAATTCAGCGGTGGGGACCTTTATGCGTGCACTTTTGCATGCACAGGTCCTCAAAGCCGAAATTGTCTTCATTTGCACAGTGGAGTGTAAAGGTGCAGGACAAAAGTCAGTGGTGCAAGGTCAGTGGTACAAGTGTGTACACCATCTTTTGCCCTTTTGCCACCTTTTGCTTGCATGGTAGGCAGTGTTTACAATTACAATTAAAATCTTCCTGCAATGCAAGCATGGCAGTTAGCGTTTACAGTGGATCCCTATGGATTCCACCTGCTTTATGCTGGCGCATAAAGCCTACATGTTCCAAAGGGATCCACAGCATTTGCGCCGGCATGAAAATGCATTCTGGTGCAAAAGCTGGGGCATTTGAATGGCAGACAGGAAGAGAGACGGCGGAAATGCAAGTTGCGTTCTGCCCTTCCTCTCCGCCATATAAATGATTGAAAATGGGGCATGATGTGAATGGGAGGTATACAACTCAAGGCTTGTATGCCTTCCATTTACGTTACACCCCGGTATAAAATAAGCCCCTCAGTGTTTAATCACTTCCTACCAACCATGTACTATGCCATCAAACACACTGTTCTAAATGGAGAATTAGTTGGTGAAAACTACTGTTTCATATGTTACGGATGCACTGATCATTGCAAGTCTGCCAACTTACACGAACTAAATGATACTAGACCTAGTAAGATCGTTTGTCGTGTTCTCCCCTGTTTCCCCCCTCCTTGCCTGGTTGCGCCTTGAAACACTTGTGTATAGGTGCATTATAAATGACCTATCAATCAATCAATCAAACAAACAATCAAGTGTTACAGCATCGCTAGTGCTTAGAAGGCACACGTGATTGCTGGAATTGCAGAGTTAAAATCTGGTTCCTATGTACTAGAGAATTAGTAAGTTGGACTACTGTGCACATTGTAGACATAACTTCCTCTAGGTGTTTTTGTGACCTATCAGTTCTTATGAGTGGTACAGAAAGGCCCCACTTTTTTAGTTCATGAGGTCTAGTTTGATAAGTTACTTCACCATGCGGCTAATCATTTTGAGCAGTGTTACTGAATACATATTCTTTAAAATGCAACATCCATCACATTTTATCAACCCCCTCAACCCCTTTGGGTATTACTCAAACTGTCTTTTACAAAAGGAATGAATTGCCATTTGCAACTCTGGGCCACTTTTTCATTGGTGCCCGAGACAATGTTATGCCCCAGTGCAACCCCGACTACTCAGTGCACAGGTTAGATTGAAGTACAGCATAGAATATGGGAGGTATATTTTATTGGCACAAGCACCATTCCCAGGTGGCTGGCACTGCTGACATTATGCAATGTGAGCCAGTGGAGCTTCATAACATAACCATTGTTATGTGTAAACCACCATTGCCACATTGGCGTTACATGACATTACACTGGTCCATGTTCTGGGGTAGCAAAAAGTAAATGCAGATGTTTACTGATGCTGAAACCTTGTTTCTGAGCCTAAACTCGTTCGTGCTGTTCAAAATGTGCAGGTTACGTGCACCCAACATACACATGGTTCACAGAAGAGAAGTCGATGAGTATGTGTGTGCATCTGCTTGGAACACGTATGCAAAATTGTGTTGAAGAGAAGCGGGTGACACAATGATTGCACCTAAATGCATATGCAAAGTGGGAATAGAAAAATGAGTGACTACGGACAGGCAGCACAGACATGGGTCTGTACGCAGCGTTCAGTACCTGGGGAAGTCCCTCATTAAGCTTAACAGGCTTTGTACCCCCTTTAATGTCACATAGGGCAGCTGTAGTCGAGCAGTCAAGACAAAACTCTTGAGAGGTTATGTGGGAGCGTCAGAAACACAATACAATGCTGTATTACATTGAATGAATCAATGTCAAAACTTTTGCCAAAACCTGAATACTGTATCTGACTTTAGACATGCACAAAGAAAATCTGCAAGATCGGAAAGCTAATTAATAAATAATTAATAAAAGACATGCTTTGGGAACAATCTTTAGATCAGAACGAGGTACCAAGGTACCAAGGGTTAACTGTAAATAAAGGAATGTAGAGGAGCAGCCTAATTCCTCAGCAGGAAGTCCCGCCACCCTACTGCCTTTATGTTGGCACCCTGAAAGTGTACCATGCTTGACATCAGTAGTTATGGCCATACTGCAACAGGTGTTTGAGAAAAAGTATCCATTAAGAAAACCATACCAGATGTATGCCCGAAGAAATGTCAATCTCTGTCCGCGAAGGAATATGAAAACAAGAGAAAGAGAAGCTGGTGATGCCACAAGAAGCGAGGGTGACTCACTTAGAAGGTAAGAAGAAGAAGATGTATGGACCTTATAGAAACTGATGATGAAAAAAGGAATCGAATGAACGTTCCTATGCGGAAAAGAAGATTTCATATGTGTGTGACGCACTGCAGAAACTACAAACCGTTCAATGAATGTACAGACGCAGCAACGCAGGTAGAATAAGTGATCCTAGAAGTTAGCTTTACGTTGTGAATAGACTGAAGGCGAAGCCGCCATTGTATAGTGTCTGGACATCAGTGTCCCAAATTTTAGTAAGTTCTAACCCATGGAGAAAGAAGGGTTGAGAGCTGTGTGTCGCAGCAAAGAATTAGCTGGAGATAGAGGACATGAAGGGTGAAGTTGTTTGGCCTGCTATCAAAGCTGGAGCAAGCCAAGGCCAGTTATCAATCCCTGAAGAACTGAAACTGTGAGACGATGTATCATCCCTTGTTAAGGCACGAAGAAAGAACAACATGAGGGTCAAGCTTATTCATTTAATACAAGTAAATGCTAGAAAAAGTGCCGTATTGCGGTCTCCTGTCACGTGGACTAAGGATGAAAATAGCAGTTGGCCATGCAGACCAGAGATGGGATAAGCGTGTGCCCGTACTCCCTTATATTCCCAGAGACAAGCATACATTGCAAGGCAAAGTTCAAAGGAAAATCTTCATGGCAGAATGCATGGGTGATGAGAGATATTGGGCTAATTGGGTGAGAAAGCAATGTCAAGTCCACCATCCAACACCTGGGTGTGAGCTTAAGTGCTGCTAAGGAGCCGACCATGGAGTCCTATGCCAACCAGTTATAGAGGGCCATATAACAAAGGGCCTTATACTTTAAGAACCAGTGGTATTCTGTGTACTTACTAGGTGTTGAGGATAACTTGCACTAGAGGCATGCTTAAGTTGTCCACCTGACAGTAGATGTCCTATCACAACCCGACTGTAACGCTCACCTGATTCCCGTAGAGGCGCCGGTCTTGACTGGGCGTATACCGTATCTGCAAAGGTGATGTGTAACACACGGCTGGCTCTTTGGGCTGGACCTCTGTGCACTGTATGTCTGACTTGAAGGGTAAGATGTCTTAGGTAAGTGAACGCCGTGCTCTCCATCTGCCTCGGGGCAGGGTGCTGTAACCAATTTCTTCACTGGATAAGGGGAGCAGGCCTCTTGACTTCAGAGGACTGCTGTCCGTCGTTTACTGCACGAACGGTATGTTTCGAGTAATTCTAATGTCTTTAAAGTCTTTAGTAATGATGTTTCTTGTTTTGCAGGGTTCCGGCGATGGCGGATGACGGGCTGAAGTGAGTTGAAGATGGAGCCCGTGTGATGAATAGAAGCGCCTGGAAGCACGTAAGTAAGCGCTTGTTGCGTGCTTCACGATGCGCTCTAACTGTTTTTTTATTTTGCAGGTACAAGTTCGGAGCGGCTGCAGGGTGCCGGAATACCCACTGGGTTAGATGTGGAAAGGAGTAATGGCACGTGAGTATTAAAGTTCCCCAATGTCTTTAAACGCACCTTGTTTTGTCTTTCAGATGCCGGAATGCAGCGCGAGGCGTTGGTGACAGCCGATGGACCAGGTAAGTGAAGAGCTGTCACTGAAGACCGTAATGCTAACCTGTTCTTTCTTGTCTTTATAGGTGTTGCTGAAGACTGGATTCAGGATGGTAAGCCTTTTTCCTTAGGCCCAGGATCAGATGCAGAAGACACGATGAGCGTTCTGCTGCAGAGGATGCAGAATAACGCAAAGCAAGATTCATCCATCGGGTGTGGTTTAAATAGCCTCCTGTAGTGCTTAGGTGTCTCCTTCCACAGCCACGCCTAGGTAAGAAAAGAGTTCCTGCTTTCCAGAAGAGTTCCAGTGTTCTGAATCTAGGGAGTGGCTCCTGCCCCACCCAACAGGAAAAGTAGTTCCAAACAGAAGAGGATCAGAGGCTCAACTGGCAGGCAAGTAAGCAGCATGGTCTGCTGCAGGTAAGTCCACCCAAGCATTATGAGCCTGGCGCTTCCAGCGCTGGGACTGGGCATATTTATGAGCCTGGTGCCACTGGCGCCAGGACTGGGTCCAAAAGGTCCCAATTGGGACTGGTTGGCACTCAGAACCTGGCTTATGGATCTGCTTCCAGGTGAGTTGGGAAAACCCTGACCTTTTGGAAGCAGAGATCATGACACCGACCCCGTATAAAAGCATACTTAGATATTCCCCGTGAGCCAACCATAATCCCTCATAGGTTTTTTTGCCACGTAGTATGATGTCACCTATGATGAATTTTTAGTACTTAAGTGTGTTTTTATGTAAAATGTATTGAGAGCTCGAGCGAATGTACAGGATCCACAAATGGTCATAGAACAGTCGCTGCAGGGACACAGTGGGCACCAGAAGGCAAACAGAGTGTACACATGGACATGTAAGGGTCGTTGTACATGTAGTGGATCATAGTGCGAGTGTGTGGGTCAGTAGGGACATGCACTCAACATATGCATGTGAAATCAAGTGGCCATCACTGTCCTCTACACATCACATGTGAACATTCACCATGTGTATACCCCAGCATATCAAACCACAACTATCCCCTCACACCTGAGAGGTAAACACAACACATGAACAGGTATTGATGAGCAGAATACATCATGTACATAGTAAAGCACAATTACAAATTCAGGGTGCTCATCACACTGCAGGGCAAGGCAACTATAAACAACAAAACACCCCCCCGCCCTTACAAATCACCACGACCCACTGAACAACTGCATCTGGGTTATTCATCCGACATCCTTGAATTCCACCTGGCCACAGGATCACCCTTCCCCTTTTGTCACCATCTCCCACCTTGTGTGTAAAAAGTTGCCAGCACCCTCAGAGTCCACCTACATTTGCAAAAGCACACAATCCAAGAGACCTCAAAGCAGGACAACACAAAAGCCAAGCAAATACCCTGCAGGCAGTAAAACAAACCAGAACAGCCTCCAGTAGATGACTTCAAGTAGCAGTATGCCACAAAGGCCAAGTACTACCACAATGATGTTAACAACCAAGGTAGCACAGTAAAACAATGTCACAACAGGATCTGAACCATGTGTGGTACATAACATAGAATGATGCAACACGAACAGATGTCTACTGTCACAACTCCCGTGTACAGGTGCAGGAGTGGCACAAAACAACCACCCGCACCGTGGTCTGGGTGCCTGCAAGGTCTAACTCACACAGGCCTCTGAGACCCTGGTGGGCAAGGAGGGTCAGGGATATGCAGTTGGCACAGGCATTGGCATACTGGATAACCGGAATGAGGGGCAGGAGAGGGGAGTAGGATTGACATGGGAAAGTAGGGAATGCACCAAAATGTAGTACACACATTAACACATACACAAATAGACCAAACTTGCTCACATGCACATAGCAGCAAATTACTCAAATGGAAGTCAAAGAGAAACTTATCTCTGGGGTGAGTGCTGGCCTCCTGCCTGCGCACTCTCCAGTCTGGTAACAGGAGCAGTTCAATGCTGCAAAGAGAGCTACAGTTAATAATCTGTGCATGCTCAAAACACAGAAACACACCACCAAATATGCCCCAAAGTAACAAAATACTCTACAGACAATCTTGTGTCGATACTTCATACCCATACGTAACATTACCCCTGTGTTACGCTCACCTGGTTCCAACAGGGGCGTAGATCGAATCGTGAAGCGTAGGGCAAAGATGACCGTCTGGACGGACCCCCTTAGTCTTGTAAGCTTGACTCGAAGAAATATTCTCTCGTAGATGGAGAAAGGTATTTAGCCCCGTGGGTGTGAATGCAGACCCCCCTCCCTGCTCCCGCTCTCCCCACTTGCCACCTCCGATATTCCCAGTCAGTGTCCTCACCTTATGTTTTTGATTGGTGAGCTCTCCATCCTGCGTGGCATGCAGGGGCGCGTAGATACCAGTTACTTCACTGGTTTTAGGTGCTGGAGTTCTGGACGATTATTGAGTCCGGAGTTTGCCAAGTTTAAAGAGTTCATAATGTCCAATGTTCACTCTTGCACTTCCCTGTTGATTTGCAGCGACAGATTCTGTCTGGAGGTTGCTGGCGGCGTTCAGGTAAGAGTCTGTATCACCCAAACTATCCTGTAAAGTTGCGTGAGTTTAGCTCATTGTCTTTTCCTTTTTTCCTAGATGCGACGTATTGAAGGATAAAGCCTCCGGTGATAATCAGGTAAGTCTTGTAATATAAGTGATTGTCTTTTTAGTCTCTTTAGGCTCATCTTGCTATTTCTTGTCTTTTCCCCAGATGTTGAAAATCACCGAAAAAAGTGACGGAGGCAGCGCCGAGTCGGAGATGCTGTGGGCTGGTGAAAATGGAGCGGCGCTGCAGCTGGGATGCAACGTGTGCCAGAAGAATGTCCCTTCAGGTTCGGAGTGATGCAAGATCCGAAATCAGGTAAGGAATAAGATTAAAGTCGGTAATCTAACCTCTTCTCCTATGGCATCATGACACCCTGTATGCTTCATACACAGTCAATGCATTAAGTCAGGCACCGGTGGGTGCGTGGCAAATGGAACACAAATGTGTCACGATTCACACAACATGCAATGTTCCCTGGGTAAGCAGACAGACGCATATAGCAAGGTCTGACTTCAGAACAAGTCTTGTACCACCATGAGCAAAATAAAGTAACCAGTACATGTATCAAATTCTACTTGGAAATTAAATGCACTGCACCCAAGTCTGTCCCTGTGAGCTGCTTCATTCCATGTCTTGCAACGCTACATGGCTAATACAAGTGCCTCAATGGACCATGGTGGAATGGAGGGTATGTGCCACTGCCCATGCAGGTGCCTCAGACAACTTTCCCATCAACTAGCCATCAGTCCACCAACACATCTGAGCTGTATTGTGCGCTTCAACACCAATATTTGTCCAAGCTCACCATCAGTGCTGCTACTAAGCATGCATGTTCAACTGGCCAGGTGGAAGGTTTGCTGTGTTGTGACCCCCCTGTGCTGCTCACCTTGCCTGGAGTCCCTTGAAACACGTTATCCTTTATTGGATGCATGATCGCAATCCCTGTGCCTCTGCTTGCGCACACATGCGCATGTCGGCACCACCAAACGTGTCCAGATTCCAGACGTCCAATGGCCCATGTCTGCTGGCAAAGGTAGTCTTGAGGCTCATCCCCCTGCAGAAAGTCCATGAAACACATGATTAATGCTTAATATTCATCTGTGTGTGTCTTTTCAGGCATTACATGAGTGGAACATGTCAGAGACGTACATCAGAAATCACACCATCAGTCCGTCTTTCACAGCAACAGTGTGGAACACACTATCTACGGCATGATTTTCAACAAGCACATGTTCATTAAAGATAAGAAACATACTACACAATGCAGAGCAATGAATGTACACATGAATCATTAAACACCCCATCAAGCAAAAGAAGAACAGTGGTCAATTACACCCCAATCATCCCCACTAGGGGTGTTAACACAAGTTCCACAGCAGCAGACATGCCACAGATATGACATTCCATTGCCCTTGTGTAATAGGCTGTTACACCGAACCATCCTTGCGAGCCCATGGATAAGGGAAGCAGGAGTGGCATATGTGAGTCAAGGACCCCAAGCAGCAAACACATACACAAGACAAGCTTGAAGGGCCCAGCTGGAACAGACAGTGGATGCTTTCAAAAGCCACAAATCACCACACCGTCACATCAAAGCACAATAGACTAGCAATTTTAAACAATATTACACTAACTATTAAAAACCTACTTTACCTATTTAAACTAACTATCAAACAGAAACTTAACTAACTAAACTAAAAGAAAAATCAAAAATGGCCACATACGACCCAGGGGGGGAGGTACCCAGGAGGGGGGAGGTACAGGGTGCTGCTCAACACCCACATGCGATGATGCTGAGGAAGAAAAAAACCTCCATGGGCTCAACGCCTGCACAGCCCGACCTATGTGGGAAATAGATTGTCGGCCGAGTCTGGCTCTTCCTGGAAAGGAGGACTTGGCACAGGAGCATGACCACGCCTAGCCGCAGCTTGCCCCTCATCGGCAGCAGGTCTGCCGGACGGGTGAGCCTGGTTCTGTGTGGCGATGACACGTAGGTCTGCATGCAGAACCTCCCGTGATACACGTGCTTCCTCTTGCAAGGTAGGACATGTAACATGAAGTTCCTCCTGCAAGGCCTGGCTGGACAACTGCTGCACCTCCCGGCAAGCATGTAGCTCAGCCGAGATGGTACGCTCAAGCTGTGCAAACCTCTCCTCTGCCCGCTCCCTCTGGGACATCAGAAGGACACCCAGAGTGGATCTGAGGGAAGCATGCTCCTCCCTCAGGGCCTTCATTTGTGCCTCTGCCTGAGCAGCAATTGATTGACGCAGAGATGACATTTCAGCATAGCGTGCCCTGTCTGAGGCCGCCATGCCCAGCCTGAGCAAGCGGGCCGTGGACCGTGCCACCTGCTGCTGGAGAAGCACCTGCCTAGCAGAGGGGAGCACAGATTGGGCCACACGCGCCATGCTCTTAGCGATGTTCTCCATTGCTGCCCCCTGCCGTTCAGAATTGGCAGTCATGTCTTGCTCCCACTCAGTATAATGTGGTTGCACGCGGTGACCACGTTGCTGGGCTTTACCCCTGCGGGACCCAAGGACCGGGTGTCCTTGTTGTGTTGGCACCGCCCACGGCTGCACGACTACATGCCCCGGTCGACGTGATGTCCCAGGTACATCAGTGACTGGTGTGGAGGGTGACCCTGCGTCCTGATCCACCACGAGCAGAGGTTCCAAGACTGTCTGACCCCTCAGTGCAGGTGTCGCAGACAGAGGAGTGTCCACATCAGAATCACTCACCCCTGACATATGGACCTGATGCTCATCCAACTCGACATGGTCGTCAGAGTGTTCTTCAGGGCTGGACTCATAGGGAGCCAGGGACAAGATGGACTGTAGCACTTGGGGGTTTTTGTGGCCTACCACCTCACTACCCCCACTTGTGCTGGGTTGATGTAGTGATAACAACCCTTCGCCTGGCATGACAACACCATCCTCCGGCTCCATTGCGTCATCATCTGAAAAATAGAGAGAAAAAAGGTCACTAAACATGTTAGAAGCACACAACACACACACCGACAACAAACACATCAGGCCGACATGTGACACACAAAATAGAACCTGGAATGCATGCTGGGTCAACTTGGAATTGCTTCTGTGATCAGACCTTTTGGAAGGTGGCAGTCTGCATTGAAGTGGGTCTATGCAGTGCAGCAAATATGTATGTTGCTCACTTCCTACATGTACAAGGACTCCATGGTGTGTGTCTGAAAATGTGAAGGCAGTGCAAGGTCAACTTCAGGCATCACGTGCAATGTGGATTCAATGGGTAGCATATCTACAAGCAAAGCACCCCTCCACCCAAGTGCAAAAGCAGGGATGCCTAGCATGGTATCAAAAGGCTGACCTGTGTACTGACAGACAGTGTTGACTAGCATCAACAGCTTCATGTGAGTCAAGTGACAACACTGCAAATGATGATGGGACAGTAAGCAGGACACATGATGAAACCTCTGGAGTCCACCCACGTGTGAAGAAGACACTACACCAGTTGGACAGAGTCATTGGCCATTAAACAGGCTGAGGCCTGTGAACCTCACAGATTGTCAGACCCTAAACATGTGTGCAACGCAGTACTGAGCCACAGTTGACATGGGAAGGCAGATGAAATGCCATGCAATTTGGGTCATCATGGACTTGTGTAACAGTGATCATCCAGTCATGGACACATATGGGCATGCGTGGAATGCACATGGAGCATGAATGGGCACTCATGTCCCTGCGGGGCATTTGACCTCTGCACAGTACAAGTGAGACACCCTGCATCAAGTACCAAGGAAGTACCACAATGGATATGTCTGGCAGATTGGCTGCTGGATGTTAGAATGTACACAGGAGGCATGACCAGGGAAGTAACCAACGGCAATATTGTGTAACGCTCACCTGATTCCCACGGAGGTGCTGATCCCGGCTGGGCTGCTATCGTTTCTTCAATTGAGAAGCGTAGAGCTCGGACGACTCTCAGGACTGGGCTTTCTCTTATCGAATGTCTGACTTGCAGGGTAAGTTTTCTGCAGGTGGAAGAAAAAGGGTTAATCACCGTTTGATGGGATTCCTTCTCCCACCAATCGCCAGTTTCTCCCACAGCCTAGCTTTCTACTTGTCTCGGCGAGCTCTCACCTTAGGCGTATAAATGCTGGGCTCTCCATCCTGCGACTTATGCAGGGGTGCGTGGGTTCCAGTTACGTCACTGGAGGTCCTCAAAGTCTTTTGTGGCCTTAGAAGTGGCACAGGTGCTGAGATGCCAAAAGGTGATGCCGCCGTTACTGCACGAGCGGATGTCAGTAGGTATAAAGAGTTTATAGTCTTGAAGAGATGGGCACCTTTAATGAAGTCTTTGCATTGTCTTTTTCAGGTGCCTGGATGCTGAGGGCGTGGTCACTGAGAGCGCGACACGTGCGGTTGTTCGTAGGTATGGGAATTTCAATGACACCTCAATAATGTCCCTTGTTTTCTGTTTTCAGGTCTTGAGATGTTGCGGGCGTTGTTCGTCCGTTGCCGTTGCACGTGCGAAGTACGTGAGTATAATGATCTGTGACCTTATTATAGCACCTCTAACAATGTTCTTTTCTTATTTGCAGGTGTCGGGACCTTGCGGGCGTTTTCCCAGTCGCGGATGCACATGGGGAAACACGTAAGTGTTAGGCTTTCTTGCAGTCTTTAATGGCACTTAAATAATGTCTTTTCTTGTTTTCAGGTGCCGGGCTGCTGCGGTTGAAGAGATCGTAATACGCACACAAAAGCAGGTAAGAAAAGTAAATGCGGCCGCCTTCACCCGATTCTTACTTAACAATGTTCTTTGTCTTTACAGGTGCCGTTAGGCTGCTGAAGAGAAGGCCGCGAAGAATCCGTGAAAGCACAGATGGATCAGGTAAGCGAGCGCGGCTGTGAACGTGTTGCAACTTGCTAACCTTATGTTTCTTTTGCTTGCAGGTTCTGCCAGTGTCTGGATTCCTGGATGGTAAGTATAGTTCTCGTGTCTTTCTTCCACAGGTTGCTGAGCTGAAGCTGGAGATGTCACTGGAATGCTGGAGCTGACTCGGTGAGCGTCCTGCTGCAGATGCAGAATAACGCGAAGCACGTTTTCCCAATCGGGTGTGGTTTAAATAGTGTTGGAGTGATTGGATGTCTTCTTCCTCAGCCTCGCCCAGGTAAAAGAGTTCCTGTGTTCCAGAGCTAAGGAGTGGCACCAGCCCCACCCAGGTAAGAAAGTAGTCCCAGTTCAGGGAATAGTTCCTCCCAGCAGAAGGCTGGGGACTTCATCCTGCCAGCATTTGCAAAGGTGAGTATGCAGCATGGTCTGCTACAGGTAGGTCCACCCAAGCACCTTTGCAAGAATTATGAGCCCGGCGCCCCTGGCGCCGGGACTGAGGTTCCTTATGAGCCTGGCGCCAGAGGCGCCAGGACATGGTCCAAAGGGCCCCAATAGGGGTTTGCTGGAGCCGGGGACGAGGGTCGTGAGCCTGCTTCCGGGGATGCTGGGCTTGACTTGGCTTCTCGGGAGCAGTGCTCATGACATATTGTAGCAAACCAGTGCTAAGATGGAATTGGGGTGCAGAGCAGGGGGTTGAGGGGCAAGGGAGCATGCCTACATTGGCTACCCCCTTGCAGGCAGAGGACACATGCACGTCAGTCATGCTATGCATAGTTCCTGGGCTGAGAGGAAGCTCACCCCACGCTACATGCAGAAGTGTCAGTTAGCTGGAACATGCAGCGGAGGGGCATACTGGTAACCAGCATGTGACTACGGTGCAAAAGTGGTGATGTGGACAGTCCCTGTCTGCTCCACATGTCCACCATCCAGCAGAGTAGACATGCATCAGGGAAGCATTGCATTACTCACACATCATAACCATGTACACGTGACATGTAGTGGCAGTCATGCACAACACATCACACAAGTAAAACACACACGTCCTCGACAAACACGCATCAACACTCACCGGACTGGGCATCAAAGTCCGGCATCTCTCCCACTCCTTCGACTGATTCAGATGGTATGAACTCCGCAACGAGTGACTCATGTGGAGTGAGGTCTTCCTCCTGTGGTGCAGGCCCACCTCCAGTGACCAGAGTCAAGTTGTAATTTGAGGCACGCTTAGCCTTAGCGCTGCGTTTGAGGTCATTCCAACGCTTTTTGCACTCTTGCACCGTGCGTACCTCATGGTCGAATGCACTCACATTTTCCGCAACTTGTTTCCAGTGGGTATCACAGTGGGCAGCCCTAGTCTGACAATTAGCACCCACCCACTAGCATGTACCGCACGTAGCCCCCGAGGAAGTCCAGTTCCTGGTTGCAGAAATGCTTCTTCCTCGACGTGCAGGAGGTCGTTGCTGTGTGTGGGGTCCCAGCCTGTGCTGCAGGTGCAACCTTGCTCCTCTTGGATTGTGGCGCAGACCCTGGCTGGCTGATGCCGCCCAGATCAGTATGGCCAGTGGGACTGGTGGAGTGAACCAAGGGAGTGGCAGGTGGAGGGACGACCAAAGGGCTGACTTGTGTCAGTGACAGCTGGGTGCCCTCTAATGGACCCTGCGCATCAACATCCGCTGTGGCAAGGTCATTGACCGCAACTGACCTGGTTGGCAGACTCACAACCGGGGTGTTGTTGGCTGCATCTGCCCCTGCACTTGGCAACACCCGGCTGTTCGGGGCAACAGATGACATTACTGCCCCAGGGACACGTGTCTTGGTCAGGGCAGCCCTGCGTGCCCCTACGGTTTCCCTCCGGTCCTGTTGGAAATCTTCTAAGGGCTCTTCAAATGCCAACGCAGCCTGCGCTGGCATACCCTGAGCATGGGTGGTGGTGTCCACAGCTGCACCTGCAGCTACCACTACCCTTGGGCCCGTGGCAGTCGATGAAATGGACTGCCGGGTCACACGGGCGCCAGTGCCAGATGCAGAAGCTGCATCTCCCGGAAACACAGGGGGTGGTGGCATGACTGCACCGACACATGGCACAACATCATGCTCAAGTGGCGCACTCCTGCCTCGTCCCCCTCTGCGGCCACCCTGGACACCCTGGAGTCCCCCGACTCCCTGGTCACCCCGGCCACGTCCCTGACCACGCCCGCCACGAGGAGTATGCCCATCTGAGTCGCCCCTCACCTTTGGTGGCCTCCCAACCATGGCACAGATGGAGTAGTGCCGGCACAGATGGAGTAGTGCCAATCGGAGGTGTACACCACAATTGACCTGGGCAATTGGGGTGAAGGAGGTGGGATGCAAGATGTTAACAGCCCCCTGCACCTGCAAGGCTGTATGTGACCCCGGTGATGGAGTGACGGGTCACGCTACGCTCAGGCACCCCAAAACTGCAGAAAACCGTGCACACAACCCTGCAGCCTACGTGTGTGGAATCAACCTCCCGCAGTCCGCGGTGGCACCCAGTAACACAAAAAAGGCGTACGCGTGGGACACGCAGGCTACTATGACCTCGAAAACGGGTGCGATCCACAGGGGCACCCGCAGTGGAAAAAATAGCGTGAGCGACTCACCGTCTGACTAGCGTGCTAATGAAAAACATGCGTAGCCAATACCCCCACCAAAAGAAGAGATACGTCCTCGTCGCTGTGAAGATGTGATGGCGCGCGAAACAACACGAAGCAGCTACACACGTCGGTCTCCACGAAAGGCACGTACAGCGAACTGCTGGCCCCGCTCACCTTTAACCTGTGCTGAGCGAAACGCCCACGCGCATCACGTCACTTACGTGCGTAGGCCCTTTCCTCGGATTACACGCATTCACACGCGGACGTGCAGTTTTTTCACATGCGCTGAACCACTATACCCATGTCACGAGGGAAACGCCCGTGCCCGTAACGTCCGAGAAGCGCTTACGCGCTAAGGGCCTTTTGTCCAATGAAAACGTGTACGTGTTCTAACACGCTTATGCGCTAAGGGCCTTTCCTCCAATTACACGCTGACGTGCAATTTTTTCACGTGCCAAATCACTCCGTATCAAGCTGGCCACGTGAAAACACACGGAAGACCACGTTCCTGCCCAGAAGGCTGAATTACTGCCGCCCAGAGCCCCGAGCACGCTCCCACCTACAATCTGCTGCTGCCTGACTGCCTGCTGCCCATGTGCCCTGCTATTTGGTGCCTGCACGTCAGCCAGGGTTCCAGTTGCTGTGTCCACCCCTGCTGGAACAGAAGACTCCCGACTGGGATACCATCGCTCCACAGCCCAGCCCCAAGACCCAGTTGCCCACCCACGCCTGCCTCGGGGGTCGCCATGTCAGGGCAAACATCATCTGAGACCACTGGCGACCCCTAGCCAGAGAGGCAGAGGGCCACCAGCTTCAGTGCGAAGGAAGTTGGTGTCCTGCTGGAGCATGTCCTGGGGCATTATGATGCCCTCTTCGGAACATCACGCACCAACAAGGAAGGATGGGAGAGGATCTGGGACGACATAGTGGTTGCCATCAACGCGGAGGGGGTGGCAACCCGCGACATCAAGCATGTCAAGAAGAGCTGGGAGGACTTCAGGTCCAGGACCCTCCACAAGGCCCGGCGCCCCGCGGAGGGGGGCCGGGTCAGCATGAGTGACATCCAGATGAGGGTCCTGGAACACGTATGCCCAGCGCTCCATGCCCAGATCCTTCGGAGGAAGACCCGTCTGGAGTTGAGCGTTAAGTGGCCAAGCATTGGTGTGTGAGACAGGGCATGTTGCAGTGTGCTGGTAGTCTGATACTTGCCTGTATGTGTGACATGGGCCATGTATGGATGTGTGTGTGTGCAGGGACATCATGGTCATGCATGTGAGACCAGTAATGTGTGAACCACATGGTTGGTGCATGAGTTCCAATGCTATATGGGGAGCTGTATGGCAAATGCACACATGAAAGCATGCCAGTGTCTGTTCTTGCACATGGTGGGGGTGTGAGGGATGGGTGCTGCTGTCATGTACATGTATGGTGCACATGTGTGTGTGTCTGAGAAGTGTGTCTGTGACTTCGATACGCCATGGATTCATGACACATGTCCGTGATGATGTGTAGATTCACTCATGCAGTGCGGTCAATGTTGTATGCACTGTGTCTATCCACTGTGTCTGTGGTGTAGAAGGCATGATGCATGACCCTTCGGTGATGTGTGTGCATGGGATCTGTGTGAGCCATGATGCATGTGAGTTTGAAGGCAACATTTTGATTAATAGAGGCCCTTGTACATGGATGCTGATGTTGATTGCAGGCGCCATGCCTGTTTATGCATGTGTGTTGTGTGCATTCACCCATGTGTTGTGGAGGGACAGGATGGAAGTGATGTTAGACACTGCCACTTATGTCTTATTGTGTCCTGTCTAGGGGAATATTGTACTGTACCCTGATGCTTGTGTTCTATGTCTCCCTCTACGCAGCGTCAAGTGAAGAAGAGGGCGGAGACGGTGCTGTGGAGCCAAGCGGCGGGGATGCCTCTACTGGGCGGTGACGCAAGGCCCAGCCACCCTCCATGACTTGCCATCATCCGGGAGCGAGGGGGCTGGTGCCGTGTCTGCCACTACGGCTGTGGCGGAAGGGCCGGGTGAGCCCCCACACGGGCTTGCAATGGTGGAAAATGGTACAGAGACATCCAGGTTGGTGGTCTCCACAGAGGAGGAGGAGTCCGCTACTGAGCCGCACATGGGGCCTGTTGGGGGTAGTACCACTGGTGCAAGTGGTGCAGTCCAGGGCAAGGGTCAGGAGGCAGCACAGATCACCGCGGAGGGGCCTGTGCATGTCCCTGTCCTTGACCCTGTGACTGCACCACCATGCACCAGCAGGGATGCCCCGTCCCAGGCCCGTCCGCAGGTAGGGGAGAGTGCCATGTCATCTGCCTCTCCATTACCTGCGGACGAGGGGTCCCATGAATGTATGGGCTCCGTCCTGATTGGTGTTGCGTTGCACACGCGTGACATTCGTGATGACGTGCGTTCTTCCTGGGCAGAGAACGCACGCCATCACGAACAGCAGCGTCGCGACGTGGCACTGTTGGGAGGGGCCCTGGTTGGTGGGTTCCTACATGTGATGCGAACTCTGGCGGACCTCTCCTCCTTTGTGGAGACTATGTGCCAGTCGTTCTCCCTGCCGTCATCCGGCCCAGATTCCACCAGGGCCCCCTGTGGACCTGGCCTGACCAACACAGCCAGCTTGGTGGAGATTGCATCCCTGCCACAGTCGGGAGTCGGCGGTCCAGCAGGGGTGGACACCACAACTGGAGACCAGCTGATGGAGGATGTGCAGGCATCATCAGACAGGGCACATGGACAGCAGCATCAGCAGCAGCAGCAGCAGGAGCAGGCTCTAGGTGGGAGCAATGATGGCTCGGGGCCATCGACATCAGGGGGCAGGCATCGGCCAGAGGGCAGGAGGACCCTGAATGGATGTGTCTTCCGTGTGGCTGCTGTTGGGCCAGCGTATTGGTGCGGAGTGGCGGCGGGCGGAAGAAGCGCGGCTCACCATGGTCAGGGCGGAGTTCTCCATGCGTCTGGCGTTGAGGCGGGCTGAGTGCCTCGAGGCGACTCGCAGGGAGTTGGAACAGGCCATGAGTGCCTCCCTGCAAGACCTCGGGCCAGGACAGAGGCCCGCCTCCAGAAAATAGACATGGAGTTCAATGATGCCCTGGCCGAAAACATCAATGAGTGAGCCACAGGACTTGCCCATCGCCATTGTAAATAGTTTATAGTGTTAGGTTTCCTTTTTTTGTTTTTTTTTGGTGCTTTTGGAATATGCCCCACACTTTTGTAAATAGTTTTTTTGTTAGGTAGGTTATTAGATAGGTTTCATTTGTTTCGTTGGGCTCATGGACCCTTGAAAATTGTATTGTACATAGTTGGACGTTGGATTTATTTGGACATTTAATTTCATTTCACCATGGATCAATGGATTTACCTTTTTGCATTTCATTTGGATTTGGTTTGGTGTACAGAGAGTTTTGGCCATTTTTCTTTTGGATTACTTGGGTTTTTTTGAGGATTTTTTTTTTATTTGGACATGCATTTCATTTCATTTTTGTCATTATTTTATGCTTTAAGTACTTTCAATTGGTTTTCATGTTAATACATTTTGATCTTTTACTTCAATGTGTGGGATTCACTCATTGGGTTCATGCATGTTGACATGTGGGTTTTCTCAATCAATGACAACCTGTGTGTGTGTGTGTGTGTGTGTGTGTGTGTGTGTGTGTGTGTGTGACGGACATCTGTTGATGGTCATAGTTGACTTTTGGTTTGTGTCATGAGATGGGCATGTCACTATGGGTGGGTGTGTGGGTGGGGGGACATGAGTGGGACATGAGTGGGGGCCTGCTGGCAGGTGCCCCTCACTGCTGGGGGTGGGGGTGCAGGGGGACATGAGTGGGGGCCTGCTGGCAGGTGCCCCTCACAGCTAGGTGGTGAGGGTGCAGGGGGACATGAGTGGGGGCCTGCTGGCAGGTACCCCTCACTGCTGGGGGGTGGGGGTGCAGTGGGACATGAGTGGGGGCCTGCTGGCAGGTGCCCCTCACTGCTGGGGGGTGGGGGTGCAGGGGGACATGAGTGGGGGCCTGCTGGCAGGTGCCCCTGACTGCTAGGGGGTGGGGGTGCAGGGGGACATGAGTGGGGGGCTGCTGGCAGGTGCCCCTGACTGCTGGGGGGTGGGGGTGCAGGGGGACATGAGTGGGGGCCTGCTGGCAGGGGCCCCTCACTGCTGGGGGGTGGGGGTGCATGGGGACATGAGTGGGGGCCTGCTGGCAGGTGCCCCTCACTGCTGGGGGGTGGGGGTGCAGGGGGACATGAGTGGGGGCCTGCTGGCAGGTGCCCCTCACTGCTGGGGGGTG
Source organism: Ambystoma mexicanum (assembly GCF_040938575.1). Lineage (NCBI taxonomy): Eukaryota > Metazoa > Chordata > Amphibia > Caudata > Ambystomatidae > Ambystoma > Ambystoma mexicanum. The sequence continues at coordinate 325,298,465 of NC_090935.1, forward strand.
GGGGAGCAGGGGGACATGAGTAGGGGCCTGATGGCAGGTGCCCCTCACTGCTGGGGGTGGGGGTGCAGGGGGACATGAGTGGGGGCCTGCTGGCAGGTGCACCTCACTGCTGGGGGGTGGGGGTGCAGGGGGACATGAGTGGGGGCCTGCTGGCAGGTGCCCCTGACTGCTGGGGGGTGGGGGTGCAGGGGGACATGAGTGGGGGCCTGCTGGCAGGTGCCCCTTACTGCTGGGGGGTGGGGGTGCAGGGTGACATGAGTGGGGGTCTGCTGGCAGGTGCCCCTGAGTGCTGAGGGGTGGGGGTGCAAGGGGACATGAGTGGGGGCCTGCTGGCAGGTGCCCCTCACTACTGGGGGTGCAGGGGGACGTGAGTGGGGGCCTGCTGGCAGGTGTCCCTCACTGCTGGGGGGTGTTGCAAGGTGACATGTGGCTTGGCTGGGGGGCATGCTCATGGTGGATGGGCTGCCTGCGGGACATGACCAGGGGTGCAGGGTAGTCCCCTGTGGTGTGGGCTGCCTGCAGGGGCCATGCAGGGGGTAGAGGGGACACCTGGGAGGACCCACACTGCCAATTCACGTGTAGGACTCCCCGCACACCACACTGGATACACGTACCCCGCTCTGACAGCAAAATTGCGTGTGAAACTTCCCACGAACCCCAGTAATACACGTACCCCGCTCAGGGCCAATCGTATGTGAAACTTCCCGCGAACCCCAGTAATACACGTACCCTACTTGCACAGGGCCTATCGCATGTGAAACTTCCCGCGAACCCCAGTAATACACGTACCCCACTCGCACAGGGCCTATCGCATGTGAAACTTCCCGCGAACCCCAGTATTACACGTACCCCACTCACACAGGGCCAATCGTGTGTGAAACTTCCCGCGAACCCCAGTAATACACATACCCCACTCGCACAGGGCCAATCGCGTGTGAAACTTCCCGCAAACGCCAATAATACACGTACCCCGCTCGCACAGGGCCAATCACGTGTGAAACTTCCCGCAAACCCCAGTAATACACGTACCCCACTCGACAGGGCCAATCGCATGTGAAACTTCCCGCGCACCCCAGTAATACATGTTCCCCGCTTGCCGTGTGCTGTGTGGTGGCCATGTATACTGGTACAGGGTTAGTGCAGCCCTTTGCGCTGGATTGGGGATTTTGATGGCTTTTCCCTGCGCGAGGGGCTTTCTTGGGGGTGTAACTGGCACTGCTGCAGGGTCGCTGCGCCACTGTGTGCCACGGCTGGTTTTGGTAGCTAAAATCCATGAATACGCTGTGCGTTTAAATGGATTTTAGTGCATGCGGCTGGCGCAGAGATTCGCACGCGCACACTGTGCGCCAGCCGCGTGTGCCACTTGTGCGCTAAATGCTATGAATTACCTTCTAAATGTAGCACAGCCATTGCATGTTACAATTCATCTAGTGGGCCTATTCAGCAAATAGCCCAATGCAATTTGGTTAAACTCAAGGTTCGCAAGGAGTGTGGTGTTCCAATAAATGATGTATGATACAGTTCAGCAGGTGGGTTGGTTCCTCAGTGATGCCCAATGTTACAATTCATCAGCACAATCAATTCATCAGCACAACCCACCGCCTTCGAACCATGTCATTGGGATTTCCTCAAATCTCTCAACCCGGCTCAGGGGGTTCAAGGCTGTAAAGACTGGAGGGGGGTGTCTGTACTTCTGCTCTCTATATGGTAGAGGAGAGGCACAGAGGCCCCCAGCCAAGCTTCTCTATTATTGTTACGTGGTTGAGCAATCAAGGCCTACCTTCTCAGGAGGTGATGCAGGCTGGTTGTTAAGTACAGTGTAGTCCCCACACCCCCACAAAGGAATGTTCACACACTGTTTTAGTTAAAGCACAGTCTTTATATAATTAATGTTCAAGGTTATGTAGAATATCACGATAACTCGTACTCAGTTAACTACAATGGCAAATATACAGTTCTACGTGGCACCACTCTTACTATTAGATCTCATTAAAGTGCAACAACTGTACGGTTAAATGTCACACAAATCAGTTCATTAAGGAAACCAACATTAGATATAAGAGGAAAGCAGTTGGTTAGAACAATAGGCAAAATACTGGCCCTGCTACCTAGACACAGCTCTGTGTGGATATCCCCCACCTGGGCAACCTGTTAAGTAAAGATATATCACAAGCCCCGTCCATATATTGTTCACAAGAGTCTTTCCAATAGTTCAGCAACCCCAAAGTATCTGGTGTTGTAGAGTTCCTCGTCGGGAAATCGACGGCCCTTCTTGAGAGCACTCCCTTTAAGGCAGGAGCGACGGGTCAAACGTCCGGCGATGAGTGCAGACATCCTGCAAGGATGAGGCGTGTGGGGCACCTCGATGTCGATAGTTCAGGACCGCAAAGAGTTTGCAGAACTGTGGCCCAGCAAGGGTTTCGATTCATCAGCGTCTCTGTGGTCTTTGAGTGGTTGGTAACCCATAGGCGGATGGTCCTCGGCACGTCGACGGCCTGGCCGTCTCTGGTGGGATAAGGTGGCAGCAGTGCGGACGAGCGTGTCCGTGAATCGAAAGTTCTTAGGCAATGGGAGCACGGCGGCTCCGGTCGGCGATGGTGGTCGTCGATGGTGGTGCACAACAGTGTCTGGGAGCTTCTCCTTGTGATTCTGCGGCGTTCCCCGTCTCCGGTCGGCAGCCTGTCATCGATCTGTCTCCCAGGGAGCTTTGGCAAAGATCAGCTGGTGCACGATGGGCCCTTGTAGCTTGACAGGTCCTCACTGAGTCAGTTCTTGGAGACACAGAAACTTTCAGATTGATGAAGAAGGACAACAGCAATTCTTCTCTTCCAGCAGGGCTTCAAGGTTAAGCTTCAGTTTCAAATCCAGTTTCTCTTCAGCTTCTGAACACGAATTCTAGCAGTAAGAGGCCCCCAGATATACTAGCTGATCTCCCATTCATTCTGCTGGGTCACACTCAGGCAACCAATCGGTCAGAAGGGCATTCATACAGGCAGACAGCCCATCAGGTGCATAGTGCATTCACTTCTCTCCAGACACTCACAACAAGTTATGTCTATTGGGATAACTACCCAGCCATTCAACACTCACACTGCATTCATACCAGTTTCGGGTAGGGCTGTCTCAGTCATTGTGTCAAACACTAGAAACCAGACATCCACAACATGAATGCGTATTCGTCACACACTCTATTCACCCAGGTCCCACCCACAGGGTGTACCCACAACATACATTCATTGGGAAGGCTCCAGCCAGTCTGGCCTGGACTTCACAACAACACCATATATGGAACTTCCACCCAACAGCCAGTCAGGGGGAAGGGACAGAGTCAGGGCTTCCCAGGACTTTGGGAAAACAAGGTAACAGGCAACAGAAAGCAAGGGGCCATCTTGTTTCCTATCAGGAATCAACTGATTCCAATGGCAGGGCCTGCGTATCCCAAAATGGAGGATACTCAGAGCACCTGTCAAATTCAGCATGGCGCTGCCACCAGCCCATACCCTGCTCGGTGGGCCACACACAGGTGCCCAAAAACATACACTAGGGGCACAGGGTTTTACCCCCACCCATGGGTGCCATAAGGGTATCCCATGGGTCTTTACACCAAACCAAAAGAGAGAGCTGCACCACCAGGAGTCCCATATGAACTCCTGCATGGAAAACATGACAGAACACACGATAGAAGGAAAAGGATACAGAGGCCCTGTCCCACCGATGCATTTCCAGCATCAAAAAGGCATCATTTTTATCGCAAGATTTCCTTGCACAGCTGTAAAATGTTCTCCTGCAGTCTCTTTTGCTGATGTAGTAGTTCCCAGAATTTCCGTTGCCATTTAATGCTACAGCTGGCAACAGGATGCCTTGAGAAATTGAAACTGTACCTTCCAGGCGGCGACTATCTGGGTAGCTCCTTTCATGTTCCTTCTCACTGCCACATATAACAAACTCTCGTGGCTGTCATTGATTTCAGGTTCTGAGGTTCACACCTTCTAGGGTCATGATCTTTTCCAGTGTTCACAGGAACCCATCTAGAGGGTCTAACTTGACTTGTCCCGTCATGTCCAGGGCTGAGAGCATGAGGCCAGGCCTCTCTCTAATCACCAGAAGGGCTGTGCATGTGCGAGCGCATTCGCGCACACACACACAACCTTATGTGACTCATTCCCAGGTTTGACTTCTGGTGATAGTAAAGATATGGGTACAGACCTTCAAGGTAAAGAAGAAACTTGGAAGGTAAGTTCCAACTAAGCCCCCAATCACAGGGTTACATTAATTTACACAATTGGTGGACACAAAATCATTTCTTAGCCATATTATGGGAAATGACTCTAAAGTGGATTCCAGTCAGGAATCCACACACAGTTCACGAATATGGCTAAATACAGTCCTGGCACTGCCATCCTCTCACGTCCACAACAGGTAGAAGCCATGATCTTATATGGCAGTATTAATTTCAAATGTACTCACACAGGAAGCAATATTAGGATTTCGAGCTCAGCATTGGATTTTTCATTGTCCTGTCAGTATGGATACTCCCAGGGGTAGAGCAGGATGAACTCCACTATAATTAGGCATGATAGTCTTCTACCAACCAGTGCAGCCCAAACAACTCACTGTGTGAGGAGACTGGCAAAGGTAAAAGGGCACCCTTTGAATTCCAAAAACCAGAGGGGATATAGGTTTCTTGGTGGCACATAGAGGATTTATTCTCTCAATGAAGCCTTGGATGTGGACTCACCAGGGAAAGTTCAGCTTAACCAATGCAATGGATTTGCATCTGGTGAGAGAGGGGTAGCTGAGCTTTTATGTATTTTATCAATATGAAATGATATGGGTAATTCTGTTTTTGAAAGAGAGGTCTGCTAATCAGAACCCTTTTCTTAAATGATCTATGCCAAGATTATAGTGCAAACATGTGTATTTGCTGAGATAGACTATAGGCACCTTCAGTCCTGAAGTGGCACTGGCAGATGCAGAGGTCACATGTGTATTCTCTGACAGCTGCTGGAACACTGAGTTCCTGGATGCAGATGTGATCTTTTAATCTTTTGCACCACTATTACACAACCTAATAATTGTATACCTGGGTCAATCTGGTGGCACATAATACTTTCAATATTGACCATGCCTGGTTGTGGCATGGTGATTGCCAAGAGAAAACAAGGTACAGCTACACCAATTTGCTATCACACTAGTGCCAGCTCTGTAAGCAGGCTTCAGCTATGAATGGACTGAAGTGTTTTAGTGCCTGGTTCGACTGTCTCCACAACAGCGCTGTAGAACAAGGGCCAGGATGCTGCCTCGTTAGTCCTCCAAAGGAAGGCCAACACCTTCCTCCCAGGGCACAGGAACCTCCCCATGTGTAGGTCTCCTGGGAACCACTGCTTCAAATGCAGCCCTAGCATAACATAGTGTGGGGTGAAAGTACAGCCCTGGAATGACAGAAATCGAGAGGCCATGCAAGGCACCACTATAAGAATTAAGCTGGGTGATGTTGAAACCTATTTGAATATGCATGCCAGTCCAAAACACTTCTTTTCCAACATGGGCCCAGTGAGTGAACACAAATGGGCCTCCCTCAGCTTTGTAAAAATGCAAAGGCACTCAGCTGAAGGAGAGTGTGCCTCAGAACTGTGCCCTATAGATTCCAAAAAGACCTGTGGTGCTGCAGATGCTGACTTTGTGTAAACTGGGAAAAGGCACATTTTGACAGATTGAAAATGGCAGCAGTACACATGGGACATTGAAATGCAGTGCATTTGGAAAATAACATGGAGGAATTGTGTCTTACATTTAAAAAGTGAAGCCAAGTGAGATATTTCTTTTGACACAGAGAACTATATTTACTTTCCACAAATAAACTGACATTTAAATAGAAAGGCCTATTTGTTGTAGAAGTGAGCAATAGTTTATTATGTTAACTATGGCCTATGGGTGAATAATACTAAAAGTCAATTTATATCTATTCAAATATTGTATTAAATAAAAATGGTAGTTATGAACAACAGGCCCAGGTGAAATACCAAATGTTACATGTTAAAACACATCTATTCAATTTAAAACACTATATTTCTCAGAATTATGCATGTAACTGGCTGTTGCTGCTTCCCCCACTGAACTGCTGTGTATCTGGAACTGTGACCTTCAGACCTTTGGCTGAGGCCCACTAGGAAAACAAGCCTGGATTTCAGTTTAAAAAACAAAGAAATGTAAAGAATTAGATCAGAATTGTGGAGGTTGCAGATAAGCCGGCCAACAGAAATTACCTTTTAGGGCTGACTCATCCCCCAATAAATTGCATCTCAGAGCCTTAATGGGTCTTCAAACACTGTGGAGAAACAGGCATCTACTGATAAGCAGATGTCCAAGTCACATGTGTAGGGAGGAAATGAAAATCATGAGGGGCTTTGCTGGGAATATGAAACTACGACCTTCCATAGGTATGATTTGCTATTGATTAACATCATGTCCCCTTTTCTTGAATAAAAAGAGAACTGTGCATCCCAGTGAGCTCATCCAGGACTCCTATTAAAGGGCATACACATCCAGTCAGTTCCCTGTTAACCTGTTAATATTAACTGTGTGTGCTGTATAGCATGTGAGTTAGGAAGAAAACCATGATCCCGTCCTTCTCATAATTCAGAGGAATTTGAAAGTTGGTGAGGTAATAGATTGTGAAATGAATGTTTGAATTATGAAGTGGCGTATTTTTCACTATTTCGACTCAGGAGAAAATAGGGGAAATGATAGCTCCTCCCAGGAAGCTGGTGCCAAAATAAAATTAGTATTCCCCGATTCACCATAACATTTAGAATTCAAAAATACATGTTTATGCAGTTGTCTGAAAAGAGGAGGTAGCAGCCATGTAGTGAGATTGTGCGTAAACATCAAAATGCAAAAACGTCATTTTGAAATGATGAATCTTCCTCCCCCCCATTATCCTTACTACAGACCTTTAAACTCCTTGCCTCATCAGCTGGCAGTGGGGAGATTAGAGGGAGGAGGAGAAAGAGAGATGTCCAATCCGTAGCATGGGAATATTCATAATATGTAAGTGTGTCTATGTGTTCCGGTGTACTGCTAATTCACCGTTCTGAACACTGCTTGTGAGCATAAGCGTCCAGTGAGCCTAGCAAGTGTTTTCTTGCTTTTAGTTGCAGAGTGGGAGGAGCACCTATAAAACATCAGCCACCCCCGTGGAGTGGAGTGGAGGGTGGTTGAGTGTTCTGGTGGGCTGCTAATTCACTGTTCTGAACACTGCTTGGGAGCATCAGCATCCAGTGAGCCCAGCAAGTGTTTTTTCTCTTTTAGTTGCAGAGTGGAAGGAGCACCTATAAAAAGTCAGCCACCCCGCGGAGCGGAATGTGGCTCAGTGTTCCGGTGTTCTGGCATTTTGGCTTTTTTCCAAGGAAATGGCTCCAGGCGAAAAACAAGGTGAGCGGTAGGGGACCTAAGTGGTAATTGCTAATGTAATGTGATCTGAACCCTTGTCTTCCCAGGAGGCTCCAGCTATTCCACTCTCCCCAGCCCCCTTGGCTAATGCTTGTTCCTGGCCCAACGATCTGGAAAAGGGAATGCAATGCAATGGCCTCACATTGGCACTAAAAAGAAAAAAGTAGCCCTAGGCCGACTGTGGAAAAAAGTCTAATCCTCACTGGAGGGTTTTCCTTCCATGATAAGGACATGGCCTGCCAGAGGTAGAGGCATCCTATTCCTAATATTCTGATGCTGAGATCCTTAAAGTATTGGGGCACATGATCATAGTGGGGGAGATGCCTGTGGGAGGCCTGAGTATTCCGTAGAGAACCCACAGGTATTGATGAGGCCCAAACTGGGGGTGGATTCTAGCCCAAATATTGCATGTGGCAAGAGGGTGTCAGTTCATGACCAGGGGCCCGAAAGTGATCCCTGTGGTGATCATTCTACTTCATTTTCTGATAACGATCCATGGGCAATGGAGTTGATTTGTCCAGCTAAGGACGGAGGTGCCGGTAACAAAGCTAAGCTATGCATGGCATTAAAGTACAATCTGCGGGCGGGTTCAGACCCTCTGAATCTGGCCCTACCGAACATTGTAACTAACTTCAAGAGAAGGGCTCTGTTACGGAGGAAGCCAGATCTGTGGCACCATCCGCTAATACTTGTCAGCATGATGTAGACATTAATTCAAAATCTGTGAGAGATGAGCTGGGGGCTGCTCAGCTTAATGTGGTGCCAGGAGAGACAATTGAAATTCTGTCTTCCACCTTGTCTTTGGAGGATCTTGTATTTTCACCAACAACATTGAAAGATCCAACATCTATTTTAAACTCCACTGCATTTAAAACGCAACCTTATGTGCTGGCTACTTTAACATCAGTTTTGGCGCCATTCTTGAAACTATATGATTCCTTGAATGGAAATTTGAAGGATCATTCAACCTTGTTGGCCCTTATCAATTCAAAATTGATCTACATGTAGAATTTTCTTACCTTCCTACAGTCGAGAGTAGATCATAAAACGGAGTGTTCCAACCGTCTACAGCAAAACCTCTAAAATGCGCTTAATCTGGAAAGAGAGGATAAAAAATGTCTAATGGACTCTTTGGTGGACTTATTACAAGTGAAGGCCACAATCCAGGCAAAGAAGGCTCATAGGGTGCCTATGTGCCCAGTGGAACTTCTAGCGACACTCCCAGTAACTAGCAATATGCCTTCTTTGCGGGAACAGCAGATCACAGGGGGAGGGAACAAGCTGTACAAATCTCCAGCCATGAGAATTTTAAGGATCAGGCCAGCGAGGTGGTCACCAGTACCAAAAACCCCTTTACCCAACAGGCGTTTGCTGAGGTGGTAGTGATTGAAGCCCATCCCAAAACCCAGCCAGATTCTGGTTTTCAGGCGAATGGAGGGGCACTGGCTAAATCTGCTACTAAGAAAACAACTCATAATCATCAATCGGGGGGAAACGTTTCCTTCCCTATTTTCCAAAAGAGGAAAAAGCGCAAACAGCTAGGTCCCCTGGCAAGTGGAAATTGGGCCGGCAATCTGAAATCTACGGTAGCTAGTAAACCTAAGAGAAGATCTAATGGCTCACAGGCATTTCTAAGGAATCTTACCACGCCTCTTCCAATTGCGCAATTGCGACCCTCGCAGGGCAGAGTGTTGTCTGCTAGTGCGAGGGAGCGGGGAAAGCCTCTTGAGGCCCCATGTAATGATGAAAAGGTGGTGCTTGATCTCCCTTTGAGTGAAGATCTTACGAATTCATAGGAGGAGGTAGATCCCAACCAGTCCCTCTGGACGGTCCATGAAGATCACAACAATGAAGATGACCTTGGCTCTTCTAGTGAGAGTTTGAATATTTCGAGGGATGCTGACTCTATTTCATTTTGTCTAGCCATAAACAAGGACAGATCTGGAGCGCAATGTCGGACTTTGGAGGATCGAAGAAGGCAAATTAATTCTAAAAGACCCCTTCAATTTGCTTCGCCTTTTGGAAAGAGTTAAGAAGCCCAGATGGGACCTTGTTTTAATGGTGAAAATTTGTTGAAAGCAAACCCTTTAAAACTTCTCAAAGTTGAAAAACGTAGGGAAATGTCTTCCTGTGTACGAGAGGACAGTAGACTTCCCCTGAAGCTAAGGTTGGATAGACTGCTCTCTCTGAAGGATGGGCTGGTCTTAAATAGGGCTAATGTTATGAAGTTATTCTGTCATATCCCTGACTTCCATTTTATACGTTCTGAGGCTATAAGAATTGTTGACTTCATGAATGAAGAGCAGACTGATTCAGTTATTCTCCATCCAAGCTCAATTTCAATCAAGTTGTCTCTTCTCAGATTAGCCCACCTACTGCTCCCATGGGGCTTTCATTTGACAGAACTCCCTGCACGCAAAAGCTTGAACAAACAATGGAGGGACTCACCAATAAAGCCCAAAACTATCCAAGACGTAACAAAAGGAGCATCTGGTTAAGGGCTCAAGAGCGTGGCAGAGTTGAGAGAAACAGAGCACCCTGTTGTGAAACCTTCCATTCCAGCTTTAAAATGGAAGGGCCCCCTAAAAGTAACATTTGAAAGCTGGCCCTATGGAGAGCGAAAGATTTCTCTCATACAAAGGGAGAAGTGGTTGGAAGCAGGAAAGAATCAAAAAGCTAAAGGGGAGACCCTCTATGGGAACTAACAACAAGCCCACGGGTTATCCATAGGCTATTGGAATACTAGAGGGTTCTCCCATTTGGTAATGGACAAGGACATTTTATCAGGAGAAATGGATATCTTCTGCCTGCAAGAAACTTTGTTATCAATTTCAGCTGTATGTGATGGGTATAGCTCTTATATTAATCCGGCTTCTGTGGGACAAATAAATCGGCCTTCAGCAGGCCTGCTAACATTGATAAAGAAAGGAAGAGGCCTGTGTGTTCTTGATTCTAAGTGTCCAAACAGATTTGTACAGGCTACTTGTTTGAGAATTGGAGGGCCGCCCCCACGCACCTATAATTGTTTACTTCTTATGAATATCTATTGGAACCTGAAGGGGATTGACTCGTTTAGACTTCTGCAGTCTGTTAATGTTCTCATTGACGAATTTGGCAGTAAGCTTTCAGTTGGCTCTATTTGTTTGATCAGTGATTTTTATGTGCCCAGCCTGCCCGAGGAGGCTCGAGGTTGGGCAAAACAGTGGAAGGTAGAGGAATTTCTAATAGTAGGGCGGTGGATTGGCTACAGCTAATGGAAGCCTGTGATTTTTCTATGGTTAATGGCTTGGATGAAGGTGGTGGTCACCCGTCGACTACATGGTCATCTGGGGTTTCTTCCTCCACATTGGATTACGTGTTTGTTTGCTCCAATCTTTGCAAGCGAGTCATCTCTGTAATAACATATCAAAAAAAATGTTGCGACCACTTCCTGCTAAAATTATTGATTCAACAAATGGAATACCCCAATACGAAAAGAGCTCTGCACATTCCCTCTAGATGTCTCAAATGGAATCAATAGGCTGAGATTAAGGAGAGAGGATGTCAGAGCTCTTCAACCTAATTTTGAAAAGAATGGGTGGGTAAGGAGGGAGTGAATTATGTCCATCTGCTACATGAATTTGGAATATCGATTAATCCCTCAAAAATGGGGGAAGAAATCATGCTCATACCTATGATGTAGAAATGGGAAGAGAGAAGAACATGCTAAGAAAAGACATATAAGTCTTGAAACGAAGGAAGGGGATATAACTAATGGATTAATAGCAAGGAGAAAGCAAACATTTACGAATGGGGCATCCGCGCACAAAGCCAGGCTGTTACAGGCTGATTCAGAATCGATGATTAACACAAAAGTGAAAAGAGAAACACAAGCCACATGGTAATTGCTCAATCAGTTTTTGGGAACTAGGAATAGGATGCCGATGGCTAACATGGTGTCCGAGGGCAAATGGCTAGGCTACTATGAGAAAATCCTTGGAAAAAGAGTAGGATCTTGCCCGACTAATAACAAACCAAAAGGGGGTGTAGTCTATACACTTTGACGAAGGCGACTTACTTAGAATTATTAATAAGTCAAGTAGGTCCAGGGCCCCCAGCCAATTTGATGCTAAAAGATGTCCTGAATGAATGGGTGGCCCTCATATAACCCCTGTTTAAGAACATCTTGAGAGGTTGGAGACTATCTCAGACTCATGGAAGTCTGCAGTGATTGTTCTGATCTATAAGGGAGGAGATAGGACAGACCCCAAAAAACGATTGCCCTATTGCACTATTAGACATGCTGGGGAAGATCTTTGGGGGGTCCTGCTATCTCATTTACAGAAATGGATAGCATCCATGGGTAGAGCTGACCCTAGGCAGACAGGTTTCATAAAGGGAGTGGGGACAGACTTAAATGTATTTCTCTTAAACATCTTGAAGGGCAAGGTCATGGAAAAGGGGACCCGAATATACAAGGCCTTTATAAACATCAAAAAGGCATTTGATAGCATTGACAGGGAGCGGCTCTGGATAAAAATGGAGGAGTGGAACTACCCTGTGAATCTGCTAGCAGTGATTTGAGAATTGAATCAGGATACCAACGTTAACATCAACATTAACGCCCATGGGCTCTTGACAGACCCAATTGCCATGACCCTTTTTAACCTGTTACTCTCAGATTTACCCATTGCAATGGACAGGGTGAATGCCTTGCCCCCTAAATTAGGTAAGAACAAGATCGGCAGATTACTTTTCGCTAATGATCTGGTCCTTTTGGATTAGACTCCTATCAGACTACAGCTATTTTTAAATGCTCTGCAGGAATACATGAGGGAGAACGGTTTGGTAGTCAACCCAGTGAAAACCTAAATCCTGACTTTTGGGAGTAGTAGCAAGATGGGTATTTTGGGATATTAATGGTTTTTGGAAGATGCTCCATTAATAGAAACCGAATCAGTGACTTATTTGGGTACCCTTGTGAATAACAGGAAAGCTGATGGCCCTAGGTGTTTGGCCTTAAAAAAGAAACATACTATGACAACCTCACAAGCCACATTACTTCATAGGAAATGTGGCAAAATGTCCTTAGATCCGGTTATCATCTTTTATGAGGCCAAGGTCTCTCAGTCTCTGATCTTTGGGGCAGAAGGTTTTCTTTTTAAGCATTACAAGGTATGGGCATCTCTGGAAGGAAACCTCCAGAGAAAGCCCCTAAAATTTCCAAACCTAGCGCCAACTTCCATAATAAGGTAAGAGCTTAGCCTTATTTCATTATATGCAAATAACTGGAAGGCGTGATCGCTATTTCAAAAATGCTTATTGTGCCCTCGGCTCTTCCTTTTGAAGTACTTGCCCAACTAGCGGGGGGAATGGAGCCTGTTATTTTGCTTCGATGGAAGGATAACTCTAGATCCCTCCTTGCCCCCATACCCCTACCATTTTCACCGGCCGACTGCACCATTTCCCATCCCTAAAAACTGCACGCCTTGCACTAGCAAGAACCGAAGCCGCTTCCCTCTCCCCCTCTGACCCCCCTACCCTCTCTCACACACCAGTTGCAGCAAAGAAACTAAAGAGGAAACGTTCCTGGTCCCCCTCAACCTCTCAGCTCTCGTCGCCTCCCCTATCTCGACCCTGCACCTCTCTCCCACACTCTCCTCCTTCCCCCGTGGCCTCTCCTTTCCTGAAACCCCTCTCCCTCGATTTCTCCCCGACTGCAACTGAAACTCCCAACCGCCCACCCCCCTTCCTCAAATCCCCCACCCTGAACCCGATCAACCTATCACAAGCAACCACCCAACCACGCCCGAAGCCTAAATACTTCTTTGCTCGCCCACTTTTCCCTAGCATCACCAACCTTAACCCCCTCCCTCCAGCCTCTCCGCCCCCCCCCACCCAAGCACCAAACCCAACCCTGCCTGCAGATGTAAACTGTATCCTTTTTAACGCGCGATCTGTAGCTAAAAACAGACACTGCATCTTTGACTTCCTCACCTCTGTCAAACCGGACCTAGTTTTCATCACTGAAACCTGGTTCTCTGATGACTTCGGCCCAATCGCTAATGAAGCCTTTCCACCTGACTATTGCCTCATCCCACTGAACCGTCCATCCAGAGGAGGGGGGATAGCATTCGTCTTCAAATCTCACTTCCGTGCCACAATCATGGACAACCAAACCTCCATTCCATCCTGTGAATCGCTCCTCGTTAAACTATCCCTCTCCCCGTCGCTCTCACACAGCTTCCTAATAATCTACAGGCCTCCTGGCTACGATAGACATTTCGCAAACAACCTTTGTGACTCCATCGCCTCCCTCCAAATCAATCATCCCAACCTCACCCTCCTTGGAGACTTCAACATATGGCTCGACAACCCCACCAACCCTATGACCCACGCCCTGGTTGACGGTCTAGATGCAATTAACCTCCAACCCCACATAAACGGCCCGACTCACTTTAAAGGACACACTCTCGATGCCATCTTTAGCTCCAATACCCTGATTCACCTAAAGCCCCCCACCCCGATCATCTGGTCCGATCATTTTATACTCTCGTTCACCATCCACTCTCCCAGCCCCCTTCCCATACGCACATCTAAGCCTCCGAACCTACGCAAGTGCTGGAAAAAACTAAAAATCACCCCAGACCTAGCCAAGGCACTCCTCCAGTCTCGACCACCTACCTACCGTCCCCACAACCATCTAACGCCTGAAGCCTTTGACTCATGGCTCAATGCATCTCTGACACGACTCACTCCCCTGTGCAAACCATCATCCCGCCTTGGCCCTTTTCCCAGATGGTTCACTCCTGAGTTAAAAACCACTAAACAGTATTACAAATACCTTGAACGCAATTGGCGGAAAGAGAAAACCCAAGAGAGCAAGACCACCTTGGCCCGACAATTGTATCAGTACAAGGCCGAAATCCGGAAAGCAAAAAAAGCCCACTACAACACCCGAATCCTAAACTCCAAAAACCCAAGCAAAGAACTCCACAAAATCATCTCAGAATTCACCAATCCAGCTTGTAACACAACCATCCCGACCCCGTCACAATCACTGTGTGATTCACTCTCCCTCCACTTTTACACCACGGCTATTGAAAGGACTAAAACTCTAAACACCAAATTGGCTCTCCTACAACCAACTGACACTCCACCGCCCGCACCGGCCAGCCCCTCACCTGCGACCTCAACGCAACCAACGTTCGAATCCTTTAGTCCATTATCACCAGAGCAATTTCTCAAACTTCTATCTGCCCGCAAACCATCTGGATCACCACTAGACCCTTGCCCAGCCAAAACTCTTAAAGGAATTTTTGCCTCCACCTGCGCAGGGGAGCACGCAAGATCTATCATAAACGACTCCCTTTCCTCCGGTATATTTCCCGAGGCATTCAAAATGGTATACGTCAAACCTCTAATAAAAAAATCTTCGCTCGACCCTCTCAAGGTCAAAAACTACCGCCCAATCTCAAACACCAGGTTCCTTGCCAAACTCATTGACCGAACCGTCTACTCCCAACTAAATGCCTTTGTCGAAGCCAATAACCTCCTAGACCCTGCTCAATCAGGTTTCAGATCACGTCACGGAACCGAAACCACCCTAACGTCGATCTGGGATGACCTCAAAATGACAGCAGACGCCGCAGGATGCGCAGCACTAATCCTCCTTGACCTATCCGCTGCCTTTGACACGATCAATCACTCAATCCTCCTAGACCGCCTCCACTCCCTAGGAATCCGTGGAACCGCTCTTAAATGGATAGCCTCTTTCCTCAAAGACAGGCACCAAATAACTACACTCTCCGGCTTTACCTCCCAAGCTCGACCAGTCGACACGGGAGTCCCTCAAGGAGCATGTCTATCTGCCCTGCTGTTCAATCTCTACCTGACCACCCTCCCGCCAATAATTCGCTCACACAACATCATATGTTACAACTACGCCGACGACACCCAACTAATCATAAAATTCCTGAACTCGAAACCCAACTCCCGACCCGACCTGGCAGCCTGCCTCCTTAACATTGACCGCTGGATGACCCAAAGCCACCTCCTCCTAAACCCCGCCAAAACAGAAATCATGGTGTGCGGCAACTCCGATCTTCTTCCGCACCCTCTTCCCTGGCCACCCGCCATGGGCAACTCACCGACACCCTCCAACACAGTGAAAAATCTTGGATGCACCCTAGACTCCGGCCTAACACTCTCGCGCCAAGTCAATAATGTCTCAAAATCCTGCCACTACCACCTTAAAACCCTCAGGCGCATCTTTCCATACCTCTCATTTCCGAACAGAGTCTCTGCCGTCCAATCAATCGTTATATCCAGACTGGACTACGGAAACCCCCTATACCTCGGAATCCATGCCTACCAGCTGAATAAACTCCAAAGAGCACAAAACGCGGCAGCCAAAATGCTACTTGCGCTAGGTCCAAGAGACCACGTATCCCCAGCCCTCAAGACACTGCACTGGCTTCCAGTAGCCCGTAGGGTGGCTTTCAAAACCTTATGCCTCACCCATCGAGCACTGCATAAAACTGGACCTCAATATCTTCAAGAAAAACTAATACCATATCATCCCTCTCGCACCCTAAGATCAAGCTCAGCCGGCCTCCTAACTATTCCTAAGACAAACTCAATCAGGATAGGCGGAACATCATTCTCAGCCCAAGCTCCAACCCTGTGGAACTCGCTCCCACCCCACATCCGCCTAACTGAGGACTTAACGTCCTTCCGCAAACTACTGAAAACCTGGCTCTTCCCCTAAAACCAACCGGCTTCCAAACTAGCACCATCACACCGACCTATCGAGGGGAAGAGTGTTGAGGGCGGATGTGTGTTGAGGGCGGATGTGTGTTGAGGGCGGATGTGTGTTGAGGGCGGATGTGTGTTGAGGGAGGATGAGTGTTGAGGACGGATGAGTGTTGAGGACGGATGAGTGTTGAGGACGGATGAGTGTTGAGGACGGATGAATGTCGAGGGCGGATGAGTGTTGAGGGTGGATGAATGTTGAGAACGAATGAGCATTGAGAGCGGATGAGTGTTGAGAGCGGATGAGTGTTGGGAGCGGACGAGTGTTGAGAGCGGATGAGTGCTGAGGGCGGACGAGTGTGGAGGGCGGACGAGTGTGGAGGGCGGACGAGTGTTGAGGGCGGACGAGTGTTGAGGGCGAATGCCTGTTGAGGGCGCATGAGTGTTGAGGGCGCATGAGTATTGAGGGCGCATGAGTATTGAGGACGGATGAATGTGGAGGACGGCCGGGTGTGGAGGGCGGCCGGGTGTGGAGGGCGGCCGGGTGTGGAGGGCAGCCGGGTGTGGAGGGCGGCCGGGTGTAGAGGGCGGCCGGGTGTGGAGGGCGGCCGGATGTGCAGGGCGGCCGGGTGTAGAGAGCGGCCTGGTGTGGAGGGCGGCCGGGTGTAGTGAGTGAAGACATGAGTGGAGAGAGGAGACGTGTGTGGAGAGAAGACGTGTGTGGAATGAAGACGTGTGTGGAATGAAGACGTGTATGGCGAGAGGACGTGTTGTGGCGAGAGGACGCGTTGTGACGAGAGGACGTGTGTGGCGAGAAGACGTGTGTGGCGAGAGGACGTGTGTGGCGAGAGGACGTGTGTGGCGAGAGGACGTGTGTGGCGACAGGACGTGTGTGGCAAGAGGACGTGTGTGGCGAGAGGACATGTGTGGCGAGAGGACATGTGTGGCGAGAGGACATGGGTGGCGAGAGGACGTGGGTGGCGAGAGGACGTGGGTGGCGAGAGGACGTGGGTGGCGAGAAGACATGTGGTGGCAAAAGGACGTGTTGTGGCGAGAGGACGTGTTGTGGCGAGAGGACGTATGTGGCGAGAGGACGTATGTGGCGAGAGGACGTGTGTGGCGTGAGGACGTGTGTGGCGAAAAGACATGTGTAGCGAGAGGACGTGTATGGCGAGAGGACGGGTGGAGGGCCGACGAATGTGCATGGATCCTTTAAAAAGATCATACCTCATATCACACCCCACGCTTACTCTCTCCTTACACCACCACCCAACTAGAACACAGAGATACTATGACACCATTCGGTATAACTGTTCTCATATCAACATCTGACGCTGCTCACTCCACATCACTCTATGTAAGCACTGCTGGTCTCGCACCCCCAGCCAGGCGTTCTCCTCAGGCCTTACGCTGCCACTCTCGGTCTGGATAATTTCCTGCCAGATTCGAACACATACTCCAGACCTCTCAGCCACCACACCTACCGCTATGAAGCAGCTTCCACAGGAATTCTCGCACCAGCTGCACACATACCAGATGCGCACTCGCACCTATTGGACCCTCTCTCCTCCCTCTACTGACAAGAACTTCGGTTCCCAAGGGCGTTCAACCTACCAGCGCCTTCAGACCATACCAATGGTATATAAGGCGCTATATAAGTGCAAAATAACATAACATAACATAACAGATTCACTAGGAGTGATTATCAAACGTCTATTGATTAATCAAGACAAAATCAAAGGAAAAATCTGGGCTCAAGATTGGATAAAAACCCTTAAGGATAGAAACTCCCATAGGTGGCAACAGGGACTGTGTAATGAATCCAAGACATTTGGCAAAAGACCTCGTTATCTAAAGCTCTTCCCTTCTCTGCGGTATAGAACTCAGTTTATGAGACTGAGATTTAACCTGCTTCCAACCAACAAAGTCCAAAAGGGGTATGGTAAATCTAATACAGACAAGTGTAGATTCTGTAAATATGAAGGCCATGTAGAAACATTGTGGCACATTTTAGTGGGGTTTAGGGGCCTAACTGAGCATAGAACCAAGTTTCTGGGTGAGTACCTAACATCAAGACACTGTGAAGAGGCAGAAAGCTTCTGGACACGTCTCTTGGGTGGTGAAGATTTTGGACTAATATTTGCTTCAATACAGTTTCTGAAAGAAATACCTTTTGTGTAAGAGTGATGGATCTATTGTAGAATGAGTGTGTGGGTGATGATTTTTCTGTGATTTTTTTGATTTCGATGTCATGAGTTTTAAAGGAATTGATAAAAGTTTGTAAGAAACGATGTAAACAATAAAAACAAATATATATATGTAAGTGTTATCAGTGCTATATAATATCAGTATTCAATGTAAAAGGGACAGAAGGGAAAAAAAGGGAAGAGCAAACTGACAACAACCAAGAACTGACAAAAGGAAGGCGAACACCCAGGAGAGCAGATACACAGGAGACCCTAGGACACTCGCTGGGGACCTTTGCCTGGAAGCTGGGAGTCCTTATCTGAGAGAGAAGTCTATAATCTGGATGGCCCCCTGAGCTAAGAATAGATATCTCCCATGTAAGTAGGTATATACCAAACCAATCAATTGTGTGGGGGAGCTACCTGCCTTAATCCCTTTCCACTAAACAGTTGGGGCGGGGGGCAAAACTGTGTAGATCCTGAACATATTTGACTAAAGATATCACTTAATGAATTCCCTTAGAGAAAAACACCATATCAGTTTTAACCCGAAGTGTGAGGGGAAGCTGTCTATTTTAAACCATTCCTTTTCATTAGGGGGTGCTCTTCCATTAACGGGAAGTCTGGGTAAAAGCATTGTACCCTTAGCTTATTTAACTAAAAATATAATTTAATTAAATCCCATTGAGTCGAAATTGACAAAGAATATCCCAGTGCACATTAATTGACTCTAGTCTTTATTTGAATGTGCTAGTGTTACCAAAATGAAAATTCCAACACCATGCATTCCCTGTGAAAACAAATTGTCCCAAACAAATACTCCCATTCATTCATTCCAAATTCCCCAAACCCTGCATTTTATTTGAATGTGTGTTTCCCAAACATTTTTCCCATTGAATTTATTTGGCAAACCTTGCCTTTCAAATAAAAGCCAAAATTAAATGTGCATTATATTCTCACTCCCTGTACCTTGCCTTTAAACTAAGTGGTCATATATAACTGATGCCTGGCGGTCGGGGTTGCTGGGGGAGAAGAGCATTGTGATAACCCAAGCCATCACTGTGTGTTTAAAATGTCCTTTCTGTTAATGTGAAAAGAAATCCTATGTGTGTTTTAATTTCAAATCCTCAAACTGTGTTTGTTGTGGTAACTGAAAGTCTGTTAAGAAATACATGTCAGTCAATTGATGCCAGTAATTTGTATTTGTGATTAGTGTGTTGTGTCACGGAGTTGGCGGCTGTCTATGTTATTGATTTATTCTTCATTGTAGTAAAATTTAAATAAATAAATATATATATATATATATATATATATATATATATATATATATATATATATATATATATATAATTACTAGACACCGGCCTGGTTCCTAGCTTATTGGTTGTACAGGGTGTATCTGCTGAATAGTACCATATAGGTTGTTGGCCTCACTAAAGTTGAATCTACTAAGCACTTTGTTGAGTGCCACCTTGCTTGGGAGCGGGGAATGAACTCCCTGGGTTGAGAGTGACCGTCCAATAAACCTTGACAATAGGCACTCTCAAATCAGGGTTCTCACTTATGGAATTCCTTTGAAGGCAGCAGGCACGGGAAGGAGCAGAGTTAGAGTAGCCAGGGGGTACAGGTGGGCTGAGAGAGTGTTTCCACCATTTTAATTTCTTCTAGGTCTCTACCATTCCTGTAGCCACCATTTCCTGCGGGCAAGGCACTCTGGGTGCAATGTCAGAAGGCATCAGGTGCTTGAGAGAGCAGCCTGGATTGGACTTTTTACAGCAGACTTGCTTTAAGGATGTAGAATTGGATTCGGTGATTTCCCCTGTGGCATTTTGTCTTCATAAGAAAGGAAGCTCCCAAACACCTCCCACCCCCTTCTTTGAATCATCTTTGGACTCTCAAGACAATAAAAAGGATTCACTGAACCATTGTTGGACATAGTGCCTTTCCCAAAGTCTTCTGGAAGGAGGTAAAGGCAGAAGGCATCCAAGGAAAAGGAGAGTTCTTCCCTCCAACCATCCCCAGGGGACAGTGAGGGTGAGCTGCTGGACCAAGGGCTCTCTGCTGGCTGCGCTGGAACCAGGATTGTGCACTGGAGGTGAAGAAGCCCCTGTCCAGGTAGTTGCCAGCCAGCTTCCTAGACTGCAAGGGCAGGAAGCAATTACTCACTTTGCCCTGGAGACCCTGGAAAGAGCCTCCTGGCTACCCTGAAGCCGTGAAGCAGCTGGAATCCTGTTTCATTGCCTCAAGAGATCTTCGAGCTGGATCAATTGTGCTCAACACCCTTCTAGCTACCACAGGGCCCACAGTGGTGCTTTTGGCACTTGACACAAACTACAACCCATTGCGGTGAATCACCTCGATCAGCTGATCGTGGGCTCAACAACATGGAAGCAAGTGACTCTAGAACTGATTCACCTGCTGGAAGCTATTGTCTCACTGCTGTCTGGACAGCTGCCTCAAACCGCTGGATGTCATTGTCTAATCATTGAACGTGCACTAATTTAATCGGCATCCGACACCTTTGAATCGCCTCAACAAACCGACCAGTGAGCTCACATTGACTACAACATATTCAACTGCAGAAAACCGGCTCGATGCTGTTGAGCACCATAGACAACCGCTGAAGACACTGTGAAGTGTCCTTTCCCCCGCTATGCACTTTCTATGACCATAGGGACTTTAAAGCCCACCTTCTCTACCGTTTTCTGTTAGAACAAATCCATGAACATTGAGCTTGTGGCCCAATTCAATTGCCTGAAGACCCCAGCTTATCACCCAAGTGCCCTTTCACAAAAGCCTAAATTGTGGGTTTCTTAAAGGACTGGGCTTTTGTTGGGAAGGGGGCAGCTCCGTCCCCTCTCTCTCAGCGTTTTAACGTAAGGCTAGATGCCTTCGAGGCACTGTGTTTATTCATTGTTCTTGAAAGTCTTGCAAATATGTGTTTTTCACCTAAGAGGAATGTGCCCTAAAAGGCCCCGATCAGAGACCAGTGCCTGGTGTGCATGTTATCTCAGGTTGGCCTAAGCATGACCCGGCCCATTCCCGGGTGACCACGAGTTATAGCCCATATCACTGACTAAACCCTAAGATCCCTGAATTCCATGACACCAGGTGCTTTAAAGTAAGGTGAGATGCATTCGAGGCACTGTGATGAGCTAGGGGGGAGTGGGGTCAGTGAGAGGGAGGCCTTCCCATCCAACAGGACCCCATGGTAGTATAATCAATTATAGTTTAACTACATGGTGTGGCTCAAGGTGCATGGGGGTATCGCCATTTTGCATAGATATTAGTAATCCTAGGTAGAAGGGAAGGCTTGCGGGGTGAATGCTGCATTACACGCACTAGGCCCAAATCCACAATTTCACAGAAATCTCTAGTCATGCCCGAGCTCCCATGAGGACAGTTCACACCCTCACCCACCACAATGTTTATTCATTGATCTTGAAAGCGTTGCAAAGATGTGTTTTCACCCAAAGGGAATGTGCCTTACAAGGCAGCTATCAGAGACCGCCGCCTGGTGTGCATGTTATCTCACATTTGCCAAAGCATGACCCGGCCCACTCCTGGGTGACCCCGAGTTATAGCCCATATAACTGACTAAACCCTGAGATCCCTGAATTCCATGACACCAGGTGCCCTCTGACCACCAACCCCAATGTAACAAATTCTGAAATGTTCAAAGAGAATGGACAGGGCACATCGTTGAGCGAAAATCATGTCATTTGTATTGCAAGGTGCGGGGAGGAATACATTATAGTTCAAAATGATGGTGGAGACCTTGGAGCAGATGGCACGGAAGGAGTGAAGTGTGTGTGTGAAGGTTAGAGTGCGGTTAGAGATGTTTGTCCATCTTGAGGCCTGCCAAGTGCACAGTATGAGTGATGAAACAAGCTGTAAAGTGGGAGTATAATTAATTTGTTTTCTGACCTTCAATGCAGGAAGAAGATGAGCACTGCAGCACCCGCATGATGGAAGACGTACAGACTGTGCTGGGACCAATAAAACTGCCATCCCTTGTGGATAAAGGTGGTACCTGTATAGGGCCTATCCAATCACCGGCGCAGGTTTTTCACAGTATGCATTGCATAATTTATGATGATGTTTCGCTTTCTAAGATTCTGCTTGTACTACTTTTCGGCAGAACGTTCTTAGCAACAGAGTTCTTTGCTGTTGCTCTCATCTGCATTTGAGATTAAAATTGTTATCCTTACAGGATAGACTTGTATCTTTCTTCCCTAGCGGGTTGTAATCTCTCTGGTGTGAGCGTTCAGGGGCGTTGCCTTTAATTTCCAAGTGGTTTCTGATTATTTGTTTGCATTTTATCTGCTGATTAAAGAACCTATATTTTTATGGAACCATCATTGGCCATCACTGTATTTTGGAACCATTGTACTAATGTATTAAAGCTGTTTGGGTTGCTACTGTTATAAGCTCACAACCCTCCTGAAAATATTGCCCACCCTTGGCCTTAGTTACCAAAAGAGGTGAAGGAGTTATAGCTGTCGGCTGTGCCATTTTGTTTTAACCTTTATGATCACTGCTTGTTTAATAGTAGTGTGGGGCTGAGTAGGGGTTATATTCACTACTTTTAACTATACTCATGCAGAGCAGTAGTCATTTCGCCACAACCACTGACAAGAAGAAGGTCAATATTCGGGTTCCTCTCCCCAGAGGTGGAGTTTGATCTTTCAAGCTCACATGGGCACACCTACATTTGGAGTCAGCCTAGTGCAGAACATTGCTATTCAAAATAAGCATTGCTACTTATCAATCTATACTCTTTCTACATGCACAAGTCACAATGGGGACTTGTGCAATTACCTCCTCTGTATTTTTAATCAATGTTTCCAAAACGTGTGTAATTTCCCCTACGCCTGTCATCAATTTTATGTGTAATTGCAGTATTTTCAATGAGACCTTTCTGCGTTCCCTGTGAACGACTGCTGCCTCGGAAGTGCTCTCTTTTTGCATGAATTTCATTGGAAGTCACATAGTAGTGATTCTCAATGTGTGCGCATTATGCGTGTGTGCAAGGTGCTCTTACCATATTATGATCCTGTTGTGAATTCGGGCTATAGTGAGGGGACTGCCATGCATCTCTATGGCAGTACAGCGACCCCAGACTATACGGGAGACCATTGTACCCACCTCAATGGTTGATGCAGTCTCTCGTTGGGACCTTCTGATCCCATGTTGCTCATTCTAAAAACTGTGCTTGATGCCGCGCCTCTAGGAGTGTGCTCAGTCACTGTGCCCGACAGGGCATATTGAGCAAGATACATTTATTGAAAGGTGGATGGGGTGAATTTTGGCAAAGGTAGAACCATGCATCTTATAAAATACAATTTATATTCCTCCATGGCAGTACCAGCTTCCTCGAGCTGCCCACGAATTTAAATGTATAAATTGCGCTGTTTAATCCTTTGGCTTTTTGCCCATGACTGCCAACACTGGCGGCTAATCATTCCAATTATCTGGGGTTTATCTGAGTGAAGAAGACACATGGGCCTAGAGTGAGTACAAATAATTTCATAGCAGCATCTAAGTGGATTGTTGAATTAAACATCTAACGTGATGAAACAAACATTGGTAAGAACCAATTATTTTGTCTTTGGCGTATGCAGAGTGTGTCGGTGTATGCTCAGAGCAGAGTATAGCTTTATCTGCAGTGTTTACGCTTTTTGGAGGAATGCGTGGAGTCAGAGTTTATGTCTAGCGTGAGGGTGTGTCTGCATTGTGAGGTTGAGTATCGCTATGTGTCAGTGAGTGTCCATGCAGTATGTAATGTGTGTGATTTGTGTGTGTCTGTGCAGTGTATGAGTGTGTGTGGGAGAGCATGTTATCGTCAGTGTGTGTTTGCTGTCTGTGTGCATGCAGTGTGAACATGTGTATGTTAGGGATTATGTGTGTAGTTTGCGTTGTGTGGGGTAGTGTGCATGCAGTGTGTGTGCTTGTGTGTATTTGAATTTGCAGTGTGAGCGTGGGTGTGTGTGAACGCATGCAATGCCAGGGTCTTTGTCATTCCAGAGATGTTCATCTGGTTTTTGTTTGTTTTCTGTGCCTTGTAGTTTGTTTTTCCCTTTTAATATCCAGTAATACAAAGCAACATGACTCAGTACCATTGTTACACCATTAGCAGTGCATCCAAAAGACCCGGTCACAATTATGCAGTGAGTGGGTGAATAATTCCCACGAGCATATGCACATGTATCAACAGCACCCCTGCATACACATCGGGCGACTCTCGGGCTCCAATAATGCATCAATGAAAAGGTCAAGCTGATTTTTAAACGGTTGCCTTAAAGCACCCCATGCTGCTTTTCAGTAACTCTCACCTTGTGAAGACTAGGGAATGGATGCAGGGCATGCGAACTATGGAAAAAGCCCGGGACATCGTTGTCTCCAACTGTGGCAAAAGACGTCGCAAGATCTAACCAGCCAATTTAATGGACTTCCACTGACCCCGCCGATAATATCTCCACAGTCTAGAGAAGTTGCAGCTCGTGCATTTGTAAAAATGGAGTGGTAAATGTTTGTCCTGAACTGAACTGAGTGCCCCTGTACTACTTCAGTATCGTTTTGACAGGTGTGCCCCTTTAGGAATGTTTAACATAATGGTTAGGAATTGCGTGTTTTACAGCCCAAATCTCAGAAAAATTGGGTAACAAAATAGAATTTACACTCTGTTATGCAGGGCAACACAGGAAACACTCCAATAGATGAAAGGCCACCACTAGTGTACAGCAGCATTGTGTAACTGTTGTTGATGCTGGCTGCACAAAAAGAACGTGTGGTCCCAAACCAGATCATGAGGTATGTCACTCGTTCATGATATCTGTGTCCAAAGTGCTAATAGTGTGAATTTACTCACTTCTAGGGACTCCAACTTTTACAGCTAAATCACAGTGAGATTAAATGATATGCCCAGGATCACCCACTTTGGTTAAGCAGGGAATTCAGGTTTCAAACACACTCTGCAATATGGGCACTTGCCAACATAGTTTCAGAATGGTAATTGGTACAAATATTTAGGTTTTGGCTTTGAAAAACTACACAAATACTGTCTTACAACATACAATAATCATATAGTAAAGTAACCTGACAAAATATAACTCCTTATAGAAAACATGTTAAGCCAACAGCATAATATTTGGCTTTAGTTCAAAATCCTGAATAGAAAACTCCCAGAACGTATAAGAAAACGATTTACAACTGTACATTTAGTATTTGAAAACCCACACTTAAAGAAATTGTAGTTAGAGCACTTCAATATAGAGATTGTTTGGATTAACTTGCAGTTTGCTGTTATTCGTGATGTTAAGAACAGCTGACTACGCACATAAAAGCAAACCTCTTTTTTTGCATGTCATGGTAGTAGACATCATGGATATAAATTAATCTTTAAAAGGCGCTTTATTGCGTTACAAAATATTATTGTCTTGATAGCGGGCTCCTATACAGTAGGTAACTGGAGAAGTATAGGAGGTTTTTATTTGGAAATTTACCAACACTGTGACAATTGATTAAACACTAATGTCTAAAAAAGGCTTTGCAAACAAAAGAAATGTTTTATAAACGAAATAGAGAGGCTTTTGTCTTAACGCCTTTTGTCATATGCATTATGTCCTGCTCATGGCAGCCCTAAGGGTGAGCAGGCCCCTTCAACAAAGGCCCACAATGGGATCAAGTGGCTGCAGCTGTTCAGTTAAATTGCTGCCTCTTTACAGGGCATTGTTAAGGGCAAGTATGAAAACACAGCAGCCCGGGACTGACTGCAGAAGGGTGAATGTCCGGGAAACTTTCTCCCAGCGGCTGCGATCTTCTGACGAGGCAGCAGCAAGGGGAAAATGTCAAAGCCTGCTCCAAAATGTCCCGGGTGTCTGGACTGTGAAGCCCTATTGGGGGGTAGCTTGACCTCCCTACCCCTGGGACAGTGCTCTACTAAATGGGTCACATAAACTGCCCCATGACACGCAATTGTGCACTCTAACAACCAATATTTGCATAGACCAAATAAGTGCCTAGTGTGGTTCTTGCACTCACCAAAGTACAGATGTCACTTCTTTACTGACAATTCATTTCCACACCATTTTTGCACTAGTAAATAGAGGTGCTCTTCTTCCTGCTAAAAGCTCTCTCTCATCTCTTCCTCTGCCTTTCCAGTTCCCACCCGACACTGTCCCCTACATCAGCTAGACACTTAAGTGCCATCTATGACCCTTCTCTACTTTGATCTCCAAAACTGGAACAGTGGCTCACCTCAACCTCCGAAATATTAGGAAAACATTCCATTCAACACAGCCAAGCATCTCTGAACCACTCTCTTGTCTTCTCTAATCTGGACTAATGTGCCAACATCCTCTTTGGTCTCCCAACTATGCTTTCTGTCCTCTCAACAAGATCATTAACTTCTCTACCAAGAGTCTCTTTGAGCTCCCTCACTTTACACCTACTTCCTCGTACAGTCACCAGGCTGGATGTTTGACGATGCAAAACAGGGTTAGATTGAAATGTCTTCTCCTGGTTCACAAATCTATCCCCGGTAAGACATCATTGCATCCATCATCTACCCAACTCTACAAGCCTTTGGGTAATCTCTGCTCTGCCTCCTCGACTACCATTGTGGCTCCTCACCCTCCCCGTGCTTCCTCTCGCCTCTGCCCCTTCTCTCTTCCTACTCCACTTGCATGGAATGCTCTTCTCCCAGACATTTCAGAAACAGTCCACACAAATTTGTTCAAAACCAAACTGAAAACCTACCTCTTCGCCTTTGAGCTACGTTCTTAACCTACCTCTCATCTGCCTGCTTGCTAACATTTCTCCCTCGCCTCTAACCTGCCTCTGTCCCTCACTTTCTCTGCCTCCCCTCTAGCACTTCACCCATTATGGTCACATCCCTAGCACAGCTGGCCGTACCACTTAATTGCACTTAAAAATGTTCATAGTTCATTGTCCTTAATCTATGTATGTCTGCTTATGTATTGTCCCCTGTGACTATTACATTTTCTCCCCTCCACAACCTCAAACTTACCCCATTGCAAGAAGTTTGCTGCTTCCTGTCAAACTTACCCCATTGCAAGAAGTTTGCTGCTTCCTGTCAAATCTTATTGCCTATCATATCTTTCACTCTACTCCCTCCTACCCCACTTCCGGTACTTTTCTAATCCTCATCTCCTCCATTCTTCTCCCTTACACCTTCTGCTTCCTCCCTTATTCCTGCTTTCACCACTGCTCACACCTTCTACATCCTCTCACACCTTGTCCCTCTCTCCTCTCCATTCCTCTTCCATAATGTAAATTGTTGCACTTACCTAATCCTCGTCTCTTCCACTCTTCTCCCTTACAACTTCTGTTTCCTCCTTTACTTCTGCTTTCACCATCGCCATTCTTCCCACTTCCTCTTACACCGTGGTCCCTCTCTTCTCCCCAATCCCCTTCCATAATGTAAATTGTTTTTTGTACTGCTTTCTGGTTTAATTTAATTGTTATTTATTCTTGTTGTATCTTGCTGTTCCTCATGTAAAGCGTTTTTGATTAAAACGCTATATAAATTCAATAAATACAAATCTATTGTATATTCTTTTGTGATCAAAAGAGCGTTGTTCCTCCTGTATATAAATAAATCAATCAAATAAATAAATACACTGGGCTAAATTGCCCGTCACTGTTGAACCTTATGTTACCCGGGCCTGGAGAGTCCAGAATGCTGAGCTTTTACCTTCTACCCCTGCTGAGAGATAGAACGAGTGGATGCCTGAAGTACAGCTCAAAGTACGTTTGCAGACGTACATGCTCTGAAATACAGAGTGGCCTCCTATGACTGTATGCAGATTTACACAGTGAGGCGCAAGCGGTCCGAGGGAACCAACTACCTTAAAGAAATGTGGGAACGTGCAGCCAGGGAATGAGCGGGAACATCAGTGACTTTCTATTGGTAGTTGGAGGGATAGATACAGTTACAGGGGGAAAGAACGTGGGATAGCAGTTCATAGTTGTCCCTAGAGGAGGGCAAAGGGGGCAATTCCCCACATTTTCTGGTTTAACCCCAAATTGGTGGACTGCCAATCCCCTCCTCCTCAATAAAGAACTCTTTCCAGGGGTCTTACACGTGCTCCTTTTCCCAACTGCCATTCACAGGGTCTATTTGCTTAGCCTGTTTCTTTCTTGTGGCCTGAAAGGGACACCACGGAAATCAATGGCCGATTAATATGACTGGGGTGGGGGCCATCACTGTTAAAAGCTGACTACCTATACGCTGGGCACACTATTGTTTTCCAAATGCTCAGCTTACACTTTCAAAGACAAAAAAGATATTTCCAAACTGTAGCATTCTTTTTAAATGCTTTAAACTGTGTTCAGTTATTTGTATGACTATCACACAAATACCCTGTGATTTATGTGCCCCTTCCTTTGTGTTTTATCACATGCTATATACCCTTGTCCAATTGCTTAATCACAAATAAATGCTTCTATTGTGCTGATAGCAGTAATTAGGAACCAAATTGTGGGCTCATGGGTGCCAACTTTTGATTTTCGCTGGAGGGGCAGACATTTCCTCACAGCAGTCTGGAATACAAATAAGCAAGCGACCAGCCCAACCCATCCCCAGGCTGAACACATTTTATAGCACTTGTACTTTTATAAGGAATTGTAAAAAGTCTTAAGATTAACAGCCAGTTTTAAAAATATAACATCTCAGCAACAGTCACCCAACCTGCCCTGCTGTGCTACCCTAGTAGTCTTCTACTTTAGAGAGTCTCTATGGTTCCCTTAATGTGCTCAAAATCACTGCATTACTTACAGGCAGTTCATGTACATGACTTCAAAGTCAACCGTATTTCATCTCCAGCCACACTTGGCCCTGTGCATAGATACATTGAGGATGTACCAGTGCCGGCTCGTGCATAATGGGCGAGGGAGCGTGATCCACTGCCACCCTCATGCACTGTGGAGGAGCCGAGGAGCCAGCCCAGTGTGAACACTGAGGGCCCCCACAGCTGCTTTCTACAGTTGAGGGAGTGCTCAGGGGCTGGGTTGAACTGTCAAAGGAAACGTGGTGTCCGTGTCGCAGTTCTGTTCTCCAGCCACCCATGTCCAATGGGCCATGCAAAGCCGGGGCATTTTGCTTCCCTGGCCTTGCATGGCCCATTGGGGACTCTGACTGGGGAACAGAATGTTTGCATGTGTCAGGAGGTGCTCCTGCCCCTCCCCACACATACAAATGGAGAGGAGTGCTTCATTACCAGTGCTCTGACTCTTGCGCGCATGTGCAGGAACCAGGAAGCACTCTTTGCTTCCTGTTCGTGCTACGCTGGAGCTGGAGCATTGGGAAGAAATTTCAGCAGTGGGGAAGAAAGTAAGTTCAGGTAAATGGGTGTGTATATGCTTGTGTTGTGTGTAATGAGTGAGTGTATGATGATGGGTGCACGTGTGAATGAGCGAGTGCATGCTGCGTGTGAACATTTTGGGAATTAGTGAGTGCGTGTTTTTGTGCTGCGTCAGAGAGCTGATTTTTTTAGGGGGGTTGTGCAACTGTCATTGCTGCATGCACCTCCTCCCCACTGGCCAATACCAACTCCCAGTGCGAGGCACAGGGGGCCCAGGTGGCAGGCATGGCATTTGTTTACTGGGCATCTAAAATAGATGCCTAATAAAAAATACCATGCCTGACCCCTTGGCCCCAGGCGCGTTGCATGCACACATAATCAGATTGGGTGCATCTGATGCGCTGTGGAGCCGAGGGGCCATGCATGGCATTTTTCTACCAGGCATCTTTGATAGATTCCAGGTAAAAAAATCCATGATTTACATTGATTGTGTGCGTGTTAAGCGCTGGAGGGTTAGGGGGCAGGCATGACATTTTTTACTGGACATCTATGATAAAGCAATCATGGTAAGTGTTATTATGTAGCTATACTGGTATTTTAATGCAACCAGTCTATCAATTTCTTACTGTGGCATGACATTTTTTATTGGGTGTCTTTGATAAAGGATGCATGAGTAGTGTAATTGTGTGGCTAGTATGGCATTTTGGTGCAGACAGTCTAGCCATTTCGTATTGTTGTATGCCATTTTGTATTGAGCATCTTTGATAAAGCAATCATGATAAGTGTTACTGTGTAGCCGGACTGGCATTTTGATGCAGCCAGTTTGAACATGTTTTCATACTGTTGCATGACATTTTTAATGGTAAAGCCAACTAGAGTATGTTCTAACGTGGGGTACTGCCATATATTGGCAGAACAAGTGAGGACATGTTTTCCTGTAGTATCATTAATGGCAATATGAGCAAACCAACCACAAGTATGTTCTTATATAGGAATACTGGCATATATACGTGCAGCCAGCATGGAAATGATTTTATATTGACATATATTGTGGGCAAAGACATCATGAAAATGTGTCGGGGACATGCTTCTGTGCATGTTTGGTGACCTTCATCGATTGGATTTTTTCATTAGCTACCCAACAAAACCAATTGCAAACTGTTTGGCTTTTCACCCAATTCTTCCAAAAATGTGTGCTGTAAAATGCACACACAATTTTAATCCATTATTTTAAAAATGTTCTCCAGGGGGAAATCCCCCCAGCCCTCTTGATTGGCTCGAGTTGCATTGCTACGCTTGGTCGCTCTGGCATATTTGGAAGTAATCGCTATGTCCATCCAATTAAAAATTTCACCAGAAACTGAAAACTGTTAACAATGCTATAGGGGCAACATGAGATTCCTGCAACCATTGCTAAAGGACCAAGGGAGCAGGTGCCTCCTTTCCCCTGTACTCTCCGCATGTAGGTGATATTTCATCTGTTAAACAGACTGTCCTTGACTATCTTTTAAAGCTGAGACATGAGTGATATCTTTTCTGTTAAACTGTCTCTTTTAGACTATTATTTAAATTTGAGCTGGAAGTGATGTCTTTTCTGCTAAATACCACCTCTAACTACACACTGTTTGAAGCTGTGCTGGGAGTTATGTCTTCTTAAGTTCAAAGAATGTAGTCACTTGATGATGTAAGTGATTTCAATCCGGCACACACCCAAGTCAATGCCTAGAGTGTAATGCACAACTGAAATCCCTATTTATTTTTGTCTAAAAGCTCTTTTATTCTGAACGATGTACCGCTCATATCACGCCGCTCTCCTGGAACCCCCTTCCCCCCGGTCACACTGAACCAGGAATCAGGCTGGTTTGAAAAGTTAAAATATTTATTTATGTAGTTACAATTCAATCACACTATGTTTTAATGGATACACAATGATCACCAATAGGGTGATGTAACACTAAAGAATCTCTTTAATACACAATGAGTAATAGTGAGCAAACCAATTCAGCACAGAAATGATACTTTTGTGTGTGTTCAGATCAAATAGCAGTGTGGTTACTAGTTCCCCCTGCACCCCTCTCAATCCCCCAACAGGCAATGTAAAGAGATAGGAGGAGAGAACAGGTTTCAGGAATGGTAGAATTAAAACAAAATATCAATCCCAATTTCCCCCCAGCAACACAAGAGAAAAACAGAATTGATTGGCAAATGGTTGGCAAGCGGTCAGAATGGTTTTAAAGTTATCTTGAAAATGGATTGGGTAAAAACAGTAAATATGGTTTAAATTTCTGAAATTGTTTAAATTCTTATGGGAGCCACTTTGGATAGTTGCACACAAACACTAGCAATAATTTGATACTAAGAAGCAATGTGAAATCTTAAAATTAAGGTCGGAAGCAATCAAAAGCTGGTTTACACGTGTCAGAATTTCCCAAAAACGAAATTCACGGCAAACTTTTCAGTGCGCGATAATCACGATTATCGGAGGACTATGTGGATTTGGAATGGGAATTGAGGCTGTGGATGTTAGCTACAAGCAGACATTGACATTTCGTTTCTAGCTCAAAAACTAAGGAAGTTATGGACGTTTTAGTGGAGGTTGTTTTTTTCAGACAGGCGCAAGAATGGGAAAACGGGAATGCTCTTATAAAATAACAAAAAGGATTTCTTACACTAGAGGATGACTATGAATAAACGAATAACCCGCAGGAACACAGCCACTTGATCAGGGCGACTGCCTGCAGTGGAGCTCACATACTTCAGATGAAAAATATCAGCGCAAAGATAGTTTTAACAATACTAGCACAGGAGGAAAATAGGAGGGTTAGGATAGAGAGTTCAGGCAATTCAAAAGTACTCCTAACAATGCAGGTTCTGAAGACAAGATAGGATGGATTTAAGATAGGGATTGGACTAAGCAAGGTACATATGCTAGGGACCCAGTTCTATCTATAGATACTCACTAGATATGTTTCAAACGGAACCATCAGGATTCTGGTCCGTCAAGGTTTCTGGTCAGGGAAGGGAATTTGGTTCTGGGATAGACAGCTGGGCACATCAGATTGGACTGCGTCTGTTCACAGCACAGCACAGGACTGGATAAGATCTGCAATAGCTCTGGTCACAGCACGGCACAGGACTAGATTGGATCTTTAGGTTCTGATGATAATTAGTTCAGCAGGCAAGCAGTACAGCACAGCCCGGCTGTATGTTTGATTCCCCTTAGGTTTCTGGGGTTGGTTATGGTTCTGGAATTTTAAGGCCTAGCTGAAAAGGGTTCAGCTATGAAATGGGCCTTTCTGCCTTGCCAAGTTTCTGGAGTCTGGAGCAAGTAAGATGGATAGTTCTGCAGCAGGGTGCTTCACCAGAATCAGGATAGTGGGTGAATCTGTCTGTCCTTTTGAGTGCTGAGCTGTCTCTATTTATGCTTATGATAAAGGGGGTGTGTGTGCTGGTTTAGCCTAAGCTCGCCCTTTGATAGGGATTGGTCAGGATCTCCTCTCAGCCTTGATAGGAGGAGAAAACCGTGTGTCATCTTTATGGTGTGGGTCTATGAGGCTTAGAGTCCACCCCTGGCCTCTTGAACACAAAATCTACTTTTGATACAATACATATTTCCACATGTGCAACCTCTATAACAACCACATATACTGATCACATATTTTGTACAGCAGCTACTCCTCCAAACCCCGTAGCTGAAAGATCTTGTGTCTGCTTTTCCCAGAATTTCGCCCTTTTCATCAGGAACACAATGTCCCATCTATCAGCAAATTTCTACAAGTGTGCGCGCATAACTGTCATGCCGCCGTCCTTTGGTGGCCGCTGGCGGTTATGGAAGGCTTGGCGTTGGCGGCGCCATTAGTTGTTCCGTGTGTTTTTTCTTTTCACCTCCTGGTTTGGCGGTCTAGTCTTTTTCTTCTGTGTTATTTTTCCTTCCGCTTCCGGTTTATCGGTCTAGCCTTTTCTCTTGTTTCCGTATTTAACCACGCCCCTCTCTGGGCTCTGTGCGTTGCAACTTGTTTCTTTTGCTTGTTGCCGTGCTACTGTGTTTCCTTTACTACTCCTAATACTTGGTTCTTTCAGTAACTAAAAGCAGTGTGTACTATCTACTGCTTCTTCCCTTCCTTTTTATCCTGTTTACTCCGTTCTAAAGCTTCCCGTGCCTTTCGGGGCTCTTCTATTCCTCCCTGTTCTCCGGATCTCGCTCCGGTATCTGGCAGTGGTGTGTATTCCTCCATCCCGGGTTTTCCCGGCTTCTCATGCTACATCTTCAAATACGACAGCTTGACTGCTTCGGAAAGACTTTCCTGCCTATCACCTGCACTCCGGACTCTCCAGTCAACTCCTCCAGCACACATCGGTTACCAACAACATCCGGCGAGAGGTTTTTTAAGCGGCTGCCTTTTTCCTCTCTTCCTGGCGTCTTCGGGACGGGGCCGGCTGTTTTCCTGTTTATCAGGGAATCAGGGTGGCTTCTTCCCGCGGACGACCTTATCTCTTCACAAAGAAGAAAAGACCAAAGAACAAGCCCTACAGACGAGGAAATCTTCTGGAAGAGACAGGTGAGGAGAAAGGGGAGGAGGACATAGACATATCTGATTTGGAGGAATCACCGTTACATCCCAGCACTTGTGACAATAACATGGGCATAAGTGTATACAGTTTCATACTTCTAGCAGAAATACATTTGGTGTAAAATCACTTTTTCTGCCGTTTCCTTACAAATTATGTCACACGATCTTGCCGCCTCTTGAAATGTGCAACCAAAAATTAAATTTACCATTCTGTTATTTTTGTGTTCTTGACAATTTTCAGTGGCACGTTATATGTATTTAAACAAAATGTTGTTTGTGAATGTCCAGCAACAGATGGTTGTTTGTCTCTGCCTCTTTTTGTCTCCCTTCAGTTCAGGAGCAGTCTCCTCCCTGTTTCCTTGGCAGAGGCCATTTTACGACTGTTCACACCTCGCATTTCCTTTGGCTGGAGGATGTCCATTGTTTAGTCCTGGGCTCACCAGCAATTCGCACCTCCCCGTGAGTTTCAGCTGTGGGGAAGTGTCCTCCTTTTGTGAGGAAAGCTGTTATTCCAGTTTGGGTGGTTTTAGCCAGGCTTAAATTTAAATGTTATTTGTGTTGCATTTTTCCTGAGTTTAAAACAAACTTGTGATCAGCTAGAATACTTATTAAAGATTTTAAACCATTGGATAAAAACAATTACAACATGGGTTGCTCTCAGTAACAGGCCACTTTGATTTCAAACATTTGATTTCAGTTTATATATATGTTTTAAAGTTAATCATGCAGGCTTCTGACAGCTGTCATTCAGGCGCCGAGGGTACTGCGCCCAGATTTTGACAGATTCCACAGGCAGGCAACTTTTGCTGTGGATGTTTCTTTGATACTTTCAGCTTTTCAGGACATTATAAGTTCACAATGATTTCTTGAACTAAGTGAATTGTAGCACCCAGTAAAAAATTTGGATGTTTAAGGGTGTTTTGTGCCGGCATTCTGCAGTTTCAGCAACAAAGAAAAAGGATTTAAAGCAAGATTTTGGATTTCTATTAGCAGAGCACTGCTTTTCCCTCTGTACTCCATCTTCACATGCTTTGGAGCCCAGTGACATGTTTCAGGAGTGAGATCTCTGTTCCACCTGACAACATGCGTGGTGGACTGGGCAGCCACCTTTTTGTGCTTTGCAGAGCGCGATTTTCATAGGTTTTGGCGCGCACAAGAGTTTTGCGGCCATTTTGATGTTTCTGGCACCATCAGAACACAGTGATGCCGCAAAGTGGGTTTAATCATCCCACACTGACTGCATAGTACATTTTTGCAACTGTTGAACATGAGTTGACTTTTTAGGATATATATTAATTTGATGCAAAACTTGAATGGCCTGATTCATTGAATGTTTAGTATAGTGCTTAGTGAGTTTGCACTGGTGCAAAGTCTCATTGCACTGTCAACAAACACCCTGCTTCACAGAGCGTTGCAATGTGTATTTTTGCAGTGCACTGGTGCAAAAGTAGTGCAGAGTCACTTTGTACAGCAAAAATACACTTTGCACTGATCTGTGAATCAGGCTGTTTTATTGGCAGTGCAAAGTCACTTTGTACCAGTGCAAATTCACTTTGCACCACACTAACAGTTCCATGAACTGGGCCCTGTCTTAACCCTACTCCGAACATGTTTAATTTCACATTTTGTTTAACCAGCGTGGTAAAATATACGTTTATTTAAACCAGTTTGGCCTGTTGGCTCTTATTTGACTAGCCAGCACCACACCCCCGTTGTATTTGTGCTCCCTTGATTGCCCCACCAATACTAATTTTTACGTATGCCACTGTAGAAGATTAGTTGCAAATATAGACCACGCCATGATACCCAGGTTCTGGGCGTGTAACAAATGTTATAAATAAATAAATAAATATGAAGGTATAGATAGCTAATTTTCCTGTACACTTTAGCCTATATTACATAAATTGCATTCGTGGATTTTCATATAGAAATATTAGATAAAGTAAAAGAAATCAGGAGAGTGTGGGAAAACGAGAAGTGGTGGAGAGAGGGGACAATGACTCAAAGATAGGGGAGGTAAAACGGGGAAACTTAGAACTTGGCACATTTTAAAAAAAAGGAGAGCGAGACGGGGAAATGAAATGAAAGGTTGAGATGGAATGAGCTGGGGCCGGTGGGAAATGCACAAGGAAAGAATTGGATGGACAGAGACAGTGCTAGAGATAGGTGCATAGGAATGTGGAGTGGAAGAAAAGAGGGAGAGGGACTGGATAATGATAGAGGTAGATAGAGAGAAAAAGAGACAGAGAGAGAAAGCGAGAAAGAGGGAGGGAGAGGGACAGAAAAAGAAGCAGCATGGGAAAGACTAAAAGTGAGTAGAGGTGGGAGTTTGAAGACAGGAATAAAAATGAGGACTCAGGCTTGGAGAAGAGAGAAGAGAGACATTCATGAATGGAGATGACTCGGGCCCATAGAAGGGAGGGGGATAGAGAAGCAAAGGGGAACTATGAAGAATTGGAAGGAGCAGGGGTGGGAAACAGAGGGTGGGGTGGAGATAGTCCTTGGGAAAGAGAAATGGGAAGACGCAAAGAATATACAAAAATGAGAGATTTGCCATAGAATAATGCATGTAGCCAAGGAAACAAATAGTGTATACATGTTGAGAGTGAAGGTTGGGGACACTGTTTAGGTTGTGATTTAGCCTACTCTGCAAGTCTAGTTAAACACACAGCTACTCTTCTACCACACACTGCAGAAGACCCTGTGTACAGCACAAGACCAACACTTCATACGTGAGTTAATCCAAAATGACATTTTTCGTATAGAGGGTTGGGTGAAGTCAGCAAGCATGAGACGTTTGTGAGAATGCCAGGGTCAGGTGGCACTTGGGTTAGAGTTGGTAACCATGATGATTTGAAATCCCAGCTCCAATTGGCTGGTGTAATGGGATATCCTGATCCCCTCACTTGTTCTTAGTCTGCATGAGCATCTCAGCGAGGCACTTAAGTGCTTGTGGATACACTTAAGGATCCAATGTTTAACATGATTTGCGGTGTTCTATGTGTATCTGATGCAGAAGCTATAAGAAAGAAGGAACTTCCACTACATCTTAATTCTAGAGAAAAACGAATGCATCCTGTCTTTGTAAAGCAGGCAGTACATGCCTCATAAAACATAACATCTACACAAGAAAATATGTGTATGTTGTAGACTTTGTAAATGCGAGATAACTATACGTTTCTTTCAGGTGAAGCACATTTCTACCTCCAGTGAATAACAGCCACAGTGCATACACTTTGGATCCACTCACCTGATCTATTCATTTCTACGGATGGCCAGCGATCCCCTGAGTCCACACAGCACACTGGGGAGCTCATTCTGCTCTAAAGAATAATTTGGTGGCGGGGATCCATTACATGTTGACATGCACTTTTGGTCATTTGCACAGCAGAGTGCAAATGCGTAAAAGCTGCCCATTGTTTCATTGTACTTGTGAATGCTGCCTACCACGCATGCATGGCCTATTTGTGTGCGTGTGTGCTCATGTGTGTGTTGCTATGTGTTTGGGTTCGGGGGAATCTTGGGAGGGAGACGGCGGGGCTGAAGGACAGGGGTTTGGAGTGTGAACCCCCCCAATTTTGAGCAAATCTCACGAGAGGGATAAAGCAAAGCCACCTTTTCGCGTTTTGTAAAATCGGTCTTTTTGTCAGGCGACCGTCAAAAAGCGCAAATATGACATAGAACCCATTTTTTTTGTCTGTACCGTTCATTGGCCCATTGATTATGAAGAGCAACAGCATGTTTACATCTTGAAATGACAGTAGGTGCCTTATCTTTTTTGTGCGTGTCGGGTGGGTCCATGATAATATTCTCATTGATTGTGCATTTTGCTTGTGCAAGACTTTCAGCTGCTCCATGTACTCTAATGAAAGGTTATAGTGACTGAATCGCTACATTATTTTACAGGGGATCATATTTGCTTATAGATTCATGGTTTTTCAAAATAGTGTAATTTTTTTCATGCAGGTTTACTAATCTGCTGGGCAGCAGGAGGGGCTGTGTGTCGACCCCTTTATTCAGCTTCAGGTATGTTCTTATTGGTGTATTGTGCTGAACTCGTGTTTATAATTAGATGGATTGGTGTAGTATACAGCACTATTTTTGAAAACTGCCTCAGGCCACTGTTCGTCCCAGCCATTCTCTACATTCAACACTGTGTAGTGCGACCTGAATACGAATGGAACATGATTTTTTATGAAGAAAGGAGCGGTGTTTAATGCAGAAAACATTGCTTTGTCAGTATAAAACTGAGACAGGTTTGATTTTTGGAGCATGAGTGGCATGGACGTCATTTCACCAAAATGCCAGGGGTAGCGGAAATGACACCCCATGGCCCTTGGCATCTGATGACATCGCAGGTAGTGATGTCATTTGACCCCACCCCGCAGTGATATCAATGGAAGCGATGGAACACAACCTTTCATCCCTTGACAAAACAGGAAGTGGCATCACATAGCTTTGTTCCTAGGTACACTACGAAAAATATGGTTATGACATCACTATAATGTGATGTACATTCCGTACAAGAATGGATCACCATATGTATCATTAAGATCAGTGTGCATAGGCCCATATTACCAAATTACTGTGAATGCAAGCAGATGTCCATGGCAAATGATAATGATGTGTTATTTATAGGACAAATATGCATACAATATCACCCAACCTGTGTTGGTAGTGATTTATCGACCTCCTAAGGATGAAAGGCTGAGTTGAGGTGTTTAAGAACAGACTAAATCAGTGACGGAACCCCTGAAGTGTGCCTGAAATAAACCTTAATGAGTCTAGCAATTATTGTATAGAATTCCAGAAAACAAATTATTTGGTATTCCTATTCTTTCTTATTTAGGGTTATTGCTGAAAGTGTTAGACTTGTGGAACCCCTGTTCTTTTCTTTTTTTTTAAGTGGCCTGAACAAGAATGCCAGCCACTCCAGAAGCAAAGAGCCACGTGGAGCTGGCCACAGCGAATGAGCTTTCTTTGAAAGAAAAGAAACTTTTGTTTTTAATTTATTTTTTTAGGGGTAGCAAAGGAGACCCCTAAATGACATCCCTGATGCGTGGTAGGTACTGGTCAGAAAAGGTAAAAGCTAAATAATGAGCAAACAGGGAAATATGCACTCTGGCAGACATGTAGATGTTATGTTACTGAGATGTATAATGCACTCCAGCGTGGAAGCATTGGGAATTCTATTCAAAAGAACATCTACAATAGCAGGCTTTGTCAAATCCAACAGGAGTGGCTTTGTACATGTAGAATGTAGGCCATTTGTGTCCAGTGGGGTCTTTCAAAAAATCAAACTATCCGAATTGACAAAGCCAGACGTATTGCTTTACCAATGCTTGTTTAAAATAATGTGTGCACCTTCCCCACATTATTGTTGATCTTTTCCTAGTAGTTCTATTTTACATGTGAATTCATATGATCTTATACACAAATTAAGTCCTCTGCAGGGAGTCATTATACACTGAGCTGTCTGCATGCTTTGTATAAATGAGGCCCCCATGATGTCATTTACAGCTGGGCTAGACACCTTGTAGATGCTGAAGCTCTGTGTGGGGAAATAGTATGTAGCTGGGCGGATACCTAAGGATGTTTAATAGCTCAAATGCCAATGCCCTGTAGACTGGACACAGATGCATACGATACATCATAACTTCTCTCCACTGACCGCCACTTCCGCCCGATGTACATTCCCCACCATTTCACCTTCTACCGCCCAAGTCAGCAGCCACCACAATTGCATACCAGCATTCTATCCACCCATTACAACAGCCCCCACTTAATGTATAGACATAGCTGAAGTCGATGATGTATGTAAATATGTTCTATGTACAGCACGTAGGCGCTAGCTCTATATAACAAATACATCTATTAACATTCTAACCCCTCAATGAACCCACAAACATTTCATTATATCCCAAACCAGTCGTTATTAGGTATTTCTTGAAAATATTAGAATACATTGTTTGTGTATATCAGACCACAAGAATTAAATGTAATCATAGTTGTTTTTCAATAGAAAGTAGAGAGGTGGGCTAAAAAAGATGGCAAGTGTCTTAATGATATAAAGCACGCTGTGTCTTAATGTGTAGTCCAATTGTTCTAGACTAGAGAGAGGACAAGGATCTGTGTATACAAGTTAGGTACAGCAAATTGTGTTATTTGTGTACAAAATGTTTGAATGATACAATAATTCCCCATGAGCACATTTGCTAGGAAGCCCACTATTGAGACTAGTTTGGATCAACAACTTTCTCCTTTCACACAGCTTGGATATCTTAGCCATTTTGGAAACCTGGCTTCAGGACACATCTGGCCCACCATCTCACTCGCTCCCCCCACGGGCTTCACAATTTACCAGCAAGACCTACCTCAATGCCAGAGGTGGGGGGCAGTGGGGAGGCTCTTGTGGCCAAAGATTAACACATCTCTTGATGGAAATGAGGATATCCTGTCCCAAAAGCTGACCACTTCTCCAACTTGCACTATCTAATTCCATATCGTATACCGCCCACCCAGGCTAATGTCCAGCTTCCACAAAAATCTGCTCCACAGCCTTGAAGATAACATGAAGAACTCTTCCAAGATCATCCTATCGGGTGACCTAAACCTGGGCCTCAGTGATCCCGAGGATTCGCAGGTCAAAAAACTCGCCATGGCACTTGAAGCCCTAGGCTTCACTCATTGCATCACCACCCCACCCATTACAAAGGCTACATGCTGGATTGGATAGCAGACTTCTACTGTCCGTCCACCATCACCTCCAATTCACCATGCCCTTGTCCAGACCATCACGTCATCCACTTCTCCATTCCCCAGCCCAAAAAACACAAGCCTGCATCCCTATCACTAGCACCTGCTTTAGCATGAAACTCACGGAAGCTGATGAAAGAAAGCTTACTGCTTTTCCTGGATGTTCCAAATCTTAAGCCGCCCTTCTCCAAGGATCCAATGTTCTCGCAGAACTCTACACCTCCGCGCTAGCAAAGGCAGTCAACTCTATTGCACCCCCTTTACGGCTCAGAGAGCAAAACCCACCAGACATTCCAACTCATGGTTCACCTCAGATGTACTAGAACTCAGAAAACAAAAAAAATGATTGCCCAATCTGCCTGGCCGAAAACCCCACCGATTCCATGAAACTGGAATTCACCAAGATGTCCAAAGCCTATAAACAATCGATTATTCAGGCCAAATCCACATCCTTCAATACAAGGATTGCCAATGCAAAATCAGACTCTAGGGAAATCTTCACCATCTTAAGGGAACTTGAGACCCTGGTCTCTGCTCCACAATCTCTCACCAAAGATGAAGCCTGGTAAACAAATATCCAAACTGCCATGCTCAGCAAAATAGAGCTACTAAATACAAAAGTCTGCACCAATCAGAATAGCTTGCACACACCTCTCCATACAGCCTCAGCCACCCCCATGAATGCATCTTACCCAGACCTCCTGCTGTTCGCCTTCAAGGATGTAACCGAACTAGGGGTTGTCTCCATCCTAAAAAACCTCAAGCCATCAAAATGCAGAGGTGAAGCCTGCCCGGCCACCATTATCAAGGACTGCTTTGAAATCCTTGCTCCCCTCAGCCTTTACCAATGCTTCCTTCACCAATGGACTTGTCCCACCCAGCCTCAAGGAAACGTGGGTACTCCCACTCCTAAAAAAACCTTGCTATGCCCCTTGGGCCCATCACAACAGTCCCGTCCCTACAGAAACTACTTAATAGAGCTGCTTATCTGCAGGTCCAACATTTCCTAGAAATCAACCACATACTAGGCGTATGTCAATCCGGTTTCTGCCCCGGCACCGAATCAGTACTGCTGGATCTAAAAAAAACAGGTGGATTGATTGATATTTTATTACTATCGCGCTCGTACACAAGTGTTTCAGAGCGCGACACGGTAAGGGAGGGGAACAGGGGAGAACAAAACAGCGATCTTACTAGGCCCAGTGACATTGAGAACGTGCAAGTGCAGGGGGGAGGGGAAAAGTGCATGGAAGAGGGAGAGGTGGAAAGTGCGAAGCAGAGGAGAAACAGATAAATAACAATAAATAAATAATAAAGGCAACAAACAGTGATAATGCAGCCAGCAATTTGCAAGTGCTGGGTTTAAGGCAGCAGACAGGGTAGGTCGATAAGTGCAGGAAGAAAAAGGGGGGGCTGTATGGGTACAGATACAGACCCCAGTGCAAGGGGTGCCCGGAGGCAGTGCGGGAGGGTGGCAGGATGAGCAGGTACCTGGGCCCAAAAGGCAGAGGGTGGCCAGGTGCACGGTGCCAAGAGAGAACAGATCAGCAGGGGAGAGGGGGAGCGAAGGCAGAAGAAAAGAGGAAGGTCTTGAGGTGCTTCCAGAACGGAAGATGATTCTCCTCAGGTTTTAGACTGGCAGGA
Organism: Ambystoma mexicanum; assembly: GCF_040938575.1. Lineage (NCBI taxonomy): Eukaryota > Metazoa > Chordata > Amphibia > Caudata > Ambystomatidae > Ambystoma > Ambystoma mexicanum. The sequence goes on from NC_090935.1 coordinate 325,341,134, forward strand.
AGGCTTTCCAGAGGGAGGCCTCAGCCAAAGACAGAGATCTACCCCCAGCTCGTTTCTTAGAAAAACGACTGACCCTGAGTGAATTGGAGGCAGAGGAGTGAAGAGCTCGAGAGGGGAGGTATTTGCGGAGGGATAGCTGAAGGTATTTTGGACCCAGGCCCCAGAAAGCCTTGTGGACAATGCAGAGGGTTTTGAATTTATTCCTTGCATCCACTGGGAGCCAGTGGAGAGATTTCAGAGCTGGAGAGATACGATCCCAGGGCTTGAGGCCAAGGACAAGTCTCGCAGTCCTGTTCTGGATTAGTTGCAGAGGGCGGAGAGTAGAGGAAGGTTGATTTAGAAAGAGGCTGTTACAATAGTCCAACGTAGAAAGAACCAGAGCTTGAGATACCATGAGCTTCTGGGGGAAGGAGAGGAAAGGCAGAGTACCTCTGAGGAGGTGCAGTCGGAAATTTGACTTTTTAGAGACCTCAGAGATGTGGGCGGAGAAGGAAAGGGTGGAGTCAAAGATGACCCCGAGGTTCTTAGCCTCGCAGGTGGGGGTAGGAGGAGGGCCAAGGGAGGCCGGCCAGAGAGTGAGGGGAAAGGATGGTGAAGGTGTGCCGATGAGGAGGATCTCCGTCTTGCTGGCATTCAGACAAAGATCATTGGCTGCACACCAATCTTGAATGGCAGTTAGGCAATCAGAGATGAGAGAGGGAGAGGAGGTGGCAGAGGGCAGCCTGAAAATGAGTTGAGTGTCACCAGCGTAGCACTGGAAATTTGAGCAGAAAATGGCAATGCAGTGGGCAAGAGTTGCCAGGTATTGGTTGAAAAGCCAGGGCGAGAGGTTAGACCCCTGGGGAACACAGCAGGTAGAGAGGAAGATAGATGAAAAATAGGTCCCAAGTTGGACGTGGGAGGGTCGATCTAAGAGGAAAGAGGTCAGCCAGGCCAGAGCCTGATCAGTGATACCCAGGTTTTCACGGAGACGGTTGAGCAGGATGGTATGGTTGACCGTGTCAAAGGCAGAAGAGAGATCAAGGAGGATGAGGACAGAGGGAATGTTAGAGTCAAGGTTGGTGAGCAGATCTTCACGGATGTTTAGGAGAGCAGTTTCCATGCTTCTGGCAGCTCTGAAGCCAGACTGGTGGTCATGGAGACAGCAAACAGAATTGGAATGAAGGTTAAGCTGAGAGATGGCCAGCTTTTCCAGGAGTTTGCCAAGAAAGGGAGTAATGGAAATTGGGCGATAGTAAGCTGGACAAGAAGGATCAGCTGTGGGTTTCTTGAGAAGATGATGCACAAAGGAGTGCTTCAGAGGGGAGGGGAAGGATCCAGAGGCAAAGGAGTGGTTGCAAAAATCAGCAAGCGCCGGAGCGAGGGTGTCAATGTGGTCCTTGATGGTTTTAGAGGAACAGGGATGAACCTGTTTTGAAGAGGCTTTCATAGATCGGACTTGTCTAGCAACCTCGTCAGGGGTGAAAAGAGGAAAGGACGAGAAGGATGGTGGGAGGGTAGCTAAAGGAGGCTCAGCAAGCACAGATGGAGAGAGAAGAGGAGGAGTGTGGGTGGAGAGGGTGGACAGGATGTCCTGGGTTTTTTAAATGAAGTGAGAGGCAAGGGCATTGCAAAGAGCCCGGGAGGCAACAGGAGGGGTAGAGACAGCAGCGTTGGCCAGCTCCTTGCAGATTTTAAAGAGTTCAGCCGAGTTGTTAGATGCCACAGAGACACGAGCTTGAATGTGGACTCTCTTCTTGGTGAGGACAGAGAGTCGGTATTGCCTTTGTAGCAGGCGACAGGCCAGTTTGTCAGAGGATGAACAGGAAGTCCTCCATTTCCTCTCAGCTGCCCTACACTTACGTTTAAGTGTAGCTAGGTCAGAGTCATACCAGGAATTGCACTTGGCTTTGGACTTCAAAGGGATCCTCATGACAGGGGCAAGAACATCAAGCGTATCAGAAATTGAAGAGTAGAGTAGAGACAGGGCTGTATCATGATGAGAGACAGCCAAAGGTGGAGGGGAGGAGAGAAAGTGGTGGCAAAAGCCTTAACTGACACACGCTTCATGGGCCGGATGTCCGAGAAGGTAGGTGGCAGTTTTGGGGTAGGCTTGGCCTGGGGGGAAGAGAGGGAGAGATGAGAGGAGGGAGTGATCGCTCCTGGAGAGAGGAGTGGTCAGAGGGATGGAGAGGGGGAGGTCAGAGGAGATCAAGACATCGAGTGTGTGCCCTGCAGAGTGAGTCGGGCCAGAGGGGAGGATGGACAGGGAGAGGGAGTCTCAGAGGTCACGAGAGTACTGAGGAGGAGCAAGGAGTGTCTAAATGTATATTTAGGTCCCCGGGGAGGAGGAGTTGAGTGGTAGAGGTCAGGAGGGAGGAGGAGAGGTCTGCCCACTCAGAGAGAAATTAGGTGATTTTACCAGGAGGCCGGTAGATGGTAACCACAGTAATAGAATGGGTAGGTGAGAGAGAAAGCCTACAGACAAGGCATTCAAAAGAGAAGTAGGTCTGAGTGGGAATGATAGAGGCAGGAATCCACTCAGGAAAGATCAGGGTTACCCCGCCCACCTCACCGGACCAGGAGGATCTGGGTGCTAAGAGGATCTTGTAGCCATCAGGGATGAGAGTGTCAAAGCTCATAACAGAGCTGGCCGTGAACCATGTCTCAGTAAGACCAAGGACATCAAGGTCTAGTTCTTCAAGGGGGTGGCAGATGTCAGAGGAGTGTTTGACGGCAGAGCGAGAGTTGAGAGTGGCAATATGAAGAAGGTTGACAGCCTTAAAGACCTTCCGGGGAGGGGTACAGATCAGAGGTACGCCCTGTGGAGGAGAAAGAGCCCTAGGAGAGGCAGAGGAGGAGGAGGAGAGAGAGGGCAAGGTAGCCAAGGGGGGAGAGGAAGGGACAGCAGGAGATGAGAGGAAATTGATGAGGCAAGGGAAGCGTCTATCAAAGAGGAGGGCCTTGGACCATGACAGTGCCATTTAGGTAGACATTAATGATGACTTTAGAGGAGTCAAAGGAAGCCATGAGAACTTCCCAGCGAGTGCCACCATTAATAGGGGAGGAGGAGATAGGGCAGAGCACAGAGACCATATGAGGAGTCCATAGATCTGGCAAAGGAACGACAAAGAGGATGTCGGTAAGGGTCTATCTGGTGGAAACATTGGAGTAGGTGTCGGCGATAGGAAGACCAGGATTAGAGGCAAAGATATACTTTTTGAACTTCTTCCTACCAGACTTAGTGAGAAGGGAAGGATAGTCAATGGAGAAGCAGTTGGAGAAGATAGGAGAAACAGAAAGTGCCATTGGGGTGGAAGTAAGGAGAGGATGGAGATACTGGGGGGGGCTAAGGCAGGTAGGTGTGAGACAAAAGAGAGTGGTGAGGTCACTGGGCTGGAGAGTTACAGAGAAGAAACAGTATACAAGCAAAATACAGAGAATTTCACAATGGGCAGCAAGATATGACTTTTTCGCACAAAGCAAAAACAGCAAGATTTGACTTTTTAGCACAAAGCACAAACAGCAAGATTTGACTTTTTAGCACAAAGCAGAAACAGCAAGATTTGACTTTTTAGCACAGAGCAAAAACAGCAAGATTTTACTTTTTCAATCTTGGAATCGGATGTTGGCAAAGGGTTTTAGGAAACACTGCGCAGCAGGATGACAACATGGGAGCAACAAGCAGAAAGGACAGTGATAGTCAAAGGCAGTGTAAGTGAGTCCATAAGGAGGGAACTAACCCATAGTTCTGGAGGTGGCAAAGTCAAGGCAGTCTGGATTTCTTAGAGGAGAGAGGTGGCCGCATCATTGTGGTTAAGGTGAAGGGAGGACCCCAATTAGCGTTCCGGAAGCGGACAGGGAGCAGACAGGGGCCTTGGAAGTGGGCCTTTGCTGAGAGGGCCGGCTGAAGCCTGTCGGTCCCTGATTGGATGGAAGAAAACACTCAGCAACCAATGGGAGTGCAGCACAGGGAGAGGTGATTCAGCACAGCCTGTCTACACAACAAAGAAAACCACGGCGGCCATCTTGGAAGGGCCAAAAACAGTCAAATAAGCAGCAATAGGAGGACAAAACGAGTGCTTTAAAAATAGCAACGCAGCTCCAGGTATTAAAAAGCTCAAAAAATGGCTGCACGATGAAAATGCCAAATAAAACACTCCTTTCCAAAAATATTATGCAAATTTCATCTATTTTTCTTTTTCTTCTTTTTTTTTAAATTTCGATTTTTCAGGTTCAATAATTCCCCATGAGGATGAACTCAGGAAGGCAAACTGGCCCTGCTAGCCCTTTTAGATCTATCAGCTGCATTTAACCTGGTGGATCATAAACTCCTGTGTCACCATCTCGCTACATCGGCCCACTTCTCGCATGAAGCAACATCCTGTGTTGTCCCATTCCTAGAGGGCACACTCATAAGAGTGTTTACTGAGAATGCAAGCGCTGCTCCAACCTTCTTTCCGTGCAGAGTCCAACAAGCCACCTGCATCTCTCCCACACTCCACAACATTTTCACCAGACCTCTCTTTCACGTCTAGGACGCCATCAGCATAGACTACACCAACTACCCTGATGACTTCCAAGTCCTCCTCCCCCTCACAGGCATCTATGCAGATGACTTCAAGTCCCTCAATATAGCTTACTCTATCCTCTGGGTTTGGATGGTGGCATACGGTCTATGCTTCAATGGGGACAAGACTGACATTTGCTGGTAGGATCCCAGGAGACTCTAAAAACACATAATAACCAATATATAACATTTGACATAGAGAGCATACAGATCCCAGTGTCATCCTCAGTGAAAACTGTAGGGGTACACCTAGACGGCACCCTCTCAATGTCTCACCAAGTTAGTTTGATTGCTTCCTCGGCAGCCTATTCTACTAAACTCCTAAACATGGCCAAACCATTCGTATCCACTGAGAGCTGCCTCACTCTAGCTAGAGCAGCCATAGGCTCAAGGCTGGACTACTGCAATGTCCTATTCGCTGGCACCTCGTCTACAAATATTCACAAATGACATGTCATTCCAAATAATGCACTCTAAGCAGCCCTCAGCATCCCAAAAAGAGTACACATCAAGAAAGCAAGGAGGGAAGCTCATTGGCTGCTCATTAAAGAGCGGGTCCTATTGAAAACACTGCCATCACTCACAAGTGCCTTGCCAACACAGCCCCTCCATACCTCTCCCAAAATGTAAACAGAGCCTGCTCGACTTGACCTACTAGTCACCATATGCCCATCGACTCTACCTAAAGTCAGACGTGCCAAAGCAGGAGGTGCAAGTTTCCCCTTCATTGCAGCCAATCAATGCAATTCCCTGCCTCCAACACTCAGAGCAGAACCATCCTATTGGCAATTCCGCAAAGCTCTCAAAATGTGGCTGTTCGACAATGTCAAGCTCGATTGATCCTAACATCAACTGTAATTGAATGTATAATCCATCCTCCTGTAACATATATATGTGATCACTGTAACAGCGCCGCGATGCCCCTGGGCTGCTGCAAGATTTATAAATGAATACAATAAATTAAAATAAATAATTGTGTCAGCATGCAGGTTTATTTAATACAGCTTTGGAAGGTATTTTGATATTACTTTTTCACACCTGAGTGACAAGTGTAGGGTGTGTTGGAATGGCTAATAGTGTTGTTGAGATCTGTCAAAAAATATATTTTAATAAGAAATTCTTATATTCTATAATTAATATATTGTGTGTTTGGTGACTAAGGCTAAGTGTGTTTGTTATAAAAGTATGTTGATGTATGTCTCGCCATGGGAATGCATTTGATAATAACATCAGAAGTATTGTAACACCAATACACATTATACAATCATTTATGACTCCTTTGTGGAGGAATATATCAGTTTAATTGTCCATGCTCTTTTTGTTATCAAAATGCATTTTTCTTAATATCAACTGCTTTACTACATATGGATGATGTACACATTTAACACGTCAACATATAATACAATACATCTCCAATACATAAAAGACCAACAGTACTCGAACATGGATAATATAAGCTGAAATCAGATATATTTTACGGCTAAATGTACATATATTTTGAGCAAATAAGAGGCCAGAGCAAAACAGGAGGCCCCTTAACCACAAATGCTTATCTTCAAACCGTTGAGGAAATTTCTTCAATTGAGCCTAATCTATTACAGTGTTTTTTCTCATACCCTCAGAGGCAAGAACTGTAGGAGCAGTAATTTATTCTAAGCCTGTCTATGGTGTGTATTATCTTCCCAGTGTCATAGATCTGTTCCTGTGTGCATATCCCATGTCTATCCAATTTACTCCGCAACAGGTGTCTTTAAAGCAGAAGTCTACTTTAAACACCGCCACAAACTAATTGGCCACCTTGTTTTTACAATTAATGCATTTTCAATGTAGACCAATACTCCAAAATAACTACATTTTATTCTACTATGCTTCATATTTTTTGTTGAAAAACGTCTGCAGGCCTCCTTTTGGGAAATTGCACCCTTACCCAGTTGTCCCCTTTATAGTTGTTTTCTACACACTTCCCAGTGGTCAGAATAGTCTTTATCCTTCTTTTCTACTCCTTCTAGACTTGGCACCATGGCTTCATATTTATCTTAAACGAGATTTCCCGTTCCAGTCAATTTCTACTCACTTTAGAGGAACATTTTCTACCCCAATCAACAACTGGCCGTGGTCAAGTACTTTGTTGTCTTATTTGTCCACAGCAAATCCAAAGGCATTATCAAACATGCAATGTCGCAACCCAAGAAAATTATAAGTTATTCATCATTAGTCAAGCACCCCATTGGGAAAAACCATTATCCTTTCTTTAAAGCCGTTATATAGTGAAAAGAAACCATTTCCATCATTGTTACCAATACCACCAATACCTATATCATTAACACTAACGATTCAAGAATCTGCCTTTGCTTAATGATGCCTAGTTGGGTATTATGAAGTCCTTCACTAGACATACCGTTCATGGAATATATACACAATAATTATTGGACCTCTGCAAGACTAATAAAACTCCATCATCAGTTCTAATCTCAGTAGAGAAACAATCTATATTGAATATCTCCATTATTAATTTCACAATGCACCTATAGATAATAGCCGCTGCAAAACTCACTTCTGCCATTTTGAACATCAGCTAAAAAAAGAAGGAAATATTTGGGAATTGGTATTGGTCCAGTGATATCCAAGGCCAACCTGAACATCTGATTCAAAAATAAGACTTCTATGACAACATGATCCATCTCTTTTCTCATTATAGAAAGTAATGACTGACTTGTTTAGTGGTTACGTTTATTGTGTTGTTGCTCAGGTCATTTAGTTGTGTATTTAATTCCTTTAGGGCCTTACTTTATTTTTTATTTACGTTGTTATCTAGATAATTTTACTTTAAATGCTCTTGTTGTCCTCTTTGAGGGCCCTTTTGCCTTTTTGTATCACAGGAACCAGGAAACATGTACAGACGGTCACCAAGAATGAGAAGGTTGCAAATATTTTCTGATATTGGATTTAATGTTCTCCTCCTTCTGATCAAAAGTAGAATTGGGCCATAAAAATGCACTGAAGGAGGGGACAGACCTTTCTGTCATTGGCCCTCATTACAACCCCGGCGCTAAACCATGGCGCTATTAGCACCATGATTGGTGCCGGCGTTGTAACGAGTCCGCCATGGTGGAATGGGGAAATACTGCCCCATTCCAAGGTTGGCGGGGCGGTATTTCCCCATTTTACCATGGCCCTTCCCCATTCCCATTTTCGCCCCATAGGGCTCAATGGGACTGGGGAAGGCACTAAGTATGGTACCGCAAATTGCAGTACCGTAATTAGCACCGAAGTCCCTTTGCGGCACCCTACTTTAATGGCAGGTAAAACCAGCCGTTAAGGTCGGGTCCCGCAAAGGGACCTCGTAATCAGGCGTTAAGGTTTTAACGGTGCCGACACCTTTTACGGCGCCGTTAAACCCTTAACGCCAGGGTCGTAATGACCCCCATTATCTTTCAGAATATGCATGTGAAGTGGATAATGAATGTGAGGGTCAGGGTTTGAAACCACAAAAAACATATTGAGGTGAGGGGAGTTGGCGGCAGTGGTGGTTGAGAATAATGTGGAAGGAAGTGGGGATGAGAGGATGGAAATGAGGGTGCAGGGTTTTTTCAATTTGCTTCAGTGCGGAAGGACCAACATCCCACTCCTCCTTTCTGTTAAACATCCTTCATACAGTCTCACTGTTGCTGACATTTTCTCATACACTGGTGTGGAATACCAGCACTTTCGAGATTTCAATGTTTAGTTTGAAGAAGGAATTGAAACTTCTGCAAAACATTCTAGCATGTTTTATCATGAACAAATAGTCAGGGGGTAACACATCCTGCAGTGCCCACATTGGATGCAATTTTCTGAGAAGAAGGACTGACAACTGCAGCTCTGCCCATCCACATTCTATTTAGTGTCCACCTCATGTCACGTTTTGTGATCATTGCATTAATATGCACAGTCCTCACTCACAAATGAAAACCCACCATTGCCTGGAGAGTCTGGAAAACGCTCAACGTAGAGGAAACTGGAATATTAACATCAGAAGGCCTAGATATCCATGCACATTTGATACAATTAAACTCCTCAAAGAAAAAAGATGGAGTGGGATGTTTTACTTCCAATTACAAACCCTGAAGAAAACAAACAAAAACAATATTGTAGGAAAGACTACAACCAACAAGACAAATAAGCATAACTGCGACAGAAACAATACTGCAAAGTTGCAATCTTAAATGCGAAGATACTACAAAGCATCAGAACGAAAACTCACCTGGGGAAGGACATGTTTAAAATCATCAAGGAACTGAGAAACCTTACATTACAAGATCTCCACACCCTCCCAGAAACTATGTAACAACATCACCAATTACGTCCAGAAAAAAGGTGAAAACATCAAGCTAACCTTGGAGGCATCACACATACACAGAAACAATGATAATTTCCTCAACCAAAACCCAATCACAACCCATCACCCAACCAATACAGGCTCATCACTGAAGCAGAATTTCTAAACTGGTGATGGGCCAAATTATGCTCACCACCAGGATCCTGTCTACTGGGTAGCGAATACAACATTCTCACCAAAGGAACTTCAGCTATATACTCTTGCAAACTCATGAACTCTTCACTTGAGACAGGAATCGTACCAAGATGTTCTACATAGAAAAATTCCTCTGTAAAACTATCAGAAAAAAGACAACTTCACTAACTACTAACATACCTCCAACATGCTGTATTCAGCTGAAATAATTGAAAGCTATTTATATAGTCAAAAGTGGAGCCCAAGCACATTCCTGATTATGCACAAGTAGGATTCGGACCGACTAGGGGTCCAGAATCTGCACTTGTATCCATTTGGACAATCTTAAAATCAATGTGATTCCTAACATCACCTACACTCTCATTCTCCCACATTTGTCAGGATCTTTTCACACTGTCAAAAACGTATCCATACAAAGGAGACCGGATTAAGTATGCTTACACAGCACAGCAAAACCATGGATGAGGTATTGCCTTATGGAGAGACCAGAAACAACCTGGCATCCCTCCTTCTGGTCTAACTCATGCAAAATAACCTATGGAGTCCAACAAGGATCTCGAATATCACCTCTGCTTTTCAATATATACTGTGAAGGCATCATGAAGCAATACACAGACAACAGATTCACAGTTCAAACAGAAATAATGTATTGACTCAAATGTCAGGATGGTAGAAGGCCTAACATGCCCTAGGCTAAGGTGGGATTTCCCTACCTGAACGAAACTAAGGAAAGTCTGAGTCAAAGAGGGCCACTTAAATGTTTGTCTGTGTCCAAAGCCTATCCTTGCCCTCACAACTGAAGCCAACCCATGTGTACGGATGTCAATAATAAAAGAAATAATGATTAACACAAAGTTCTGAGATTCTTCCAGTTCTTAGCTTCCTTTTCAGCTACCCTTCCCCAAGTTCAAGAAAGCTCCATAAAAGTCTAAATATTCCCTTTCCCAAGTTCTATGCAACACAGTTCAAATGAAATGCTTGGGGTTCCCTTCCCCACGTTCAATGCAACACAGTTCAAATGAAAAGGGTTTTGAGGCCTCGTTCACAAGACAAAATGTGCAATTCCTCAAGTCTCAGGGCTCCCTTACTTTAATTCAGCCACATGCATTTGTTTCAGTCTTTTCAAAAGGTTCAACATAACTCTAGGTCAACCTGACCCTCCTTCTGGATTGCATCACCAGTTCACTGACAGTGCTTCTCCCTGACTTGTTTTACAATGTCTTTGGTTTTGTATAATTTAGGGCTCACTGGTCTAGGTGCAGTTATCAGACCGCCCGGTCTACCCATCACAGGTTGCGCAACCAGGATCCCTAGGCTCTTCCGCTCACACAGGTTTTTCGGTACTTACCCCTGTGTTCAGAGTCATATTCACTTAGCTACTCTTTATTGGCCTTGTGGCTTTATGTGAAAGTTTAAACTCTTCTTGCTTTTCCTATTTAGCCCCTTGGCTTAGCAAACACTCTTCTGGCTTTTCCTAGTTAGCCTTTTGGCTTTGCCACAACGTGTCACACAACTCTTGTCAGACTTTGCCCTTGCCACACTGTATTCATTCATGAAGTGCACTTTCAGGTGGTCTTCCTCATGCCCCGTCTCTCTATGGCACTCTTTCACATTTGCACTCTTTTCTGTTTGTTGCTTTCACATGGGCACTTTCTCTTTGGCTGTCATCTATTTGCTCTGCTCATAAAGTTGCATTCAATTTAGTATTCAAGATGCTTAATTTCAAGTTTTTATTCAGTTTGGTATTCAATATGCATATTTTGACTTGGTTTCAATTATTTGTTTGTATATAATGCGTGGGAGCCCGAAGGCATCAGGGTGCAGGTGAAAAGGGAGAGGGCTACAGGGCGCTAACATAGACAAAGTGAGGACTAGTAACAGTTATTTGTTTTAAAGAAAGCTTTTAGTCACTTCCTGAATTACTGTTGGCAAGCAAATCCCTAGGGAGCTTGTTCCAGTCCATGGCAGCTGTTCTGGAAATGATCTACCATTGCCTCTGGCCCGTTTACTCATTGGGCAAGCTGGGCACATTGAATGACTGGACACAGTAGTTCTAGCAAAGTGTTAAAGGTAACACAGTCCTGTAGATACAAGGTGCTTGCCCATCAAGACATTTATGGACAATAGAGTTTACCTTGAAGCGGATTCTTGCATCCACCGGGAGCAAGTGTAGATCCCTTCTATGGGCAGAAATGGACTTGCATCTTGGTATACTTTTCACGATGCGTACTGCATCATGTTGCAGTATCTGCAGCTTTCCCAAACAGCTCTTGCTGGCACCAGCTAGCAGGGCACTACAGTAATCAATCCTAGGCATAACAATGGCTCGATCCAACGCAGTGGAATTGGCTTCTGAAATGGACGGTTTTACTAATGGAAATAGTCTCACATGATATTGGGCCTTGCCTATAATGTTGTTAACATGTGTTTCAGCACTCAGGGAAGGTTCAAAAATAACCCCCAGAGTCTTAACTTTAGGGGCTATTTTAATGTGGTGATGATCTATGGTGAAACCGGAGTATTGGCCATTAAGCTTTGAGCGTGCTTGAGATGAGCCAAAAATCCAAAACACGGTCTTGGCTTTATTGAGACACATCTCGTTTATCACCATCCAATTTTGGATTGATTTGTAGATTGAGGAGATGCTCTCAACATCTTTTATATAGTTTCAACTCAGCTCCATAATGAGCTGAGTTTCATCAGTGTAATTGGTAAAATGCACTCCAAGCTTGTCCAGAAGATCACACAGAGGACGACAGTATACATTAAATAGGGTCGGAGAAAGACATGCGCCCTGACGCATGCCACTGTCTATCATCTCCATCTTGGGACACGCGTCTCCTCAAACGATGCTTGACAGCCTATTATTTAGGAATGATCTGATCCATTTAATTGCTTCCTGGAGCAAGTACCAATACTTTTAAGTCACTTGAGGAGCTTCTCATGATCAACAATATCGAAAGCTGCTGATAGATCTAACAGCATCAGCAGCCCGATTTGCTCTTATCCATAATATCTAACATTTCCGCTTGCAAATCTAACAGGGCACTTTCTATGCCATGGAATGGTCTGAAGCCAGATTGCCTGGGTGTAAGACTTCAATGTTTTCCAAATGTTCCTGTAACTGTATAGTAGCCAATTCGTTGATTATCTTAAGCAGAAAAGGAACATTGGTTATAGGCCTTAAAATAGTGTATACTTTATGATCCAACCCAGGTTTATTTATCAGGGGGGTGGGTATTGTCTAATTTTTTAATAGGTCTGGCACTTCCTTCTCAGCAAAAGTAGCATTGGCAAAGCAAACAAAAAATGGAATGAAGACCTCAGTGTTTTCCAAAATAATTTTGGATGGAAGAACTTCCCCAGGGCATGTGGTAGGCCTGATTTTCTCAAGGACTTTGGCCATTAACTCTTCCAAAATTGGTTTGAAGGAAAAAATCGGTTTCCTCGATTGGACCGGTTCCTCAATGACCAAGGATATGATCGCAGATGCGGCAATACCTATGTTGCTCATAATATTGGCATGGGCTGCTCTAATTTTCTCGGCAAATGCCTTCTGGATTGCGTCACAATCATCGTAAGGGGTAAACTGATTTAGTTCTGCCTTAGGCTTATCAAAATCCCTAAGGATCTCGAAGAGTTTCTTCAATTCATATTTGGATTTAAGAATTCGGTTGTCAAAATGATTTTTTGGGTCAAGTGAATCTCCTTTCCATACAGTTTTTCTAAGGACTTCCAAAAGAACTTATATTCTAGTGTCTCTGCTTTCTCCCAGATTCTTTCCCCTCTTCTTTTTTCTTGTTTACGCACCCTAAGTGCGGGCGTATACCATTTCTGACTATTTGCCTTTTCTCTAAGAGTCTTAGACTTAAGGGGTGCCACCTGATCCAGCAGCAAAAGCATTCTCATATTCCCATAATAGGAGGTGTGGAGAGTCACAAGAAGAAGTAAAATCGACAAGCCTAGTAAGACCATTTTCTAAGTCAAATTGAAAAACAAAATTGAGGTGTGCCGGTGTGGTGAGGCGCTGGGTTAGAACTAAATTTGAGAAGACAAACTAAAGTCAATGAGACCCTTACAAACCAAATAAGATTGGGTTGCTGCACGAAAGAGGGACCAGCAGTCACCTCATAAACTGCTAATAGATACAAACACTTGAAATTGTCACCTCTAAATGATTGCGCAGCCCTGAGCAAATGGTAAATGTCCTATTCAAATTGAGTGTGTAACAGGACAACAGATACGGTGAAACAAAGAGTCCAAAGCAAGTAGATTCTTCAGTCAAAATACGCTGTTGAAACAGATTTTATGAAATGATGCAAAAACAAGACTGCCGACACGTGTTTCGACCCACCACAACAGGTCCTTTTCAAGGCAAGACGTATGTTATTCAAACTGCGTTGGAAAACCCAAAGCCCTCCTGGGGGGGGCAGATATATGGGCCAATTCTAAAGTAGTTGATTCTCCTCAAGAAAATAAGCGGCAAATAACTGAAGCAGTCTCTGTTACTGATACAGTGTGGTTCATTCCCAGAACATGGGAGTTTGTTCAAACGTTGCAACTGTGAGTTCCGGGGCTGGTTCCCCACTGTGGCCAAAGTCCAAGCGCACTATGGTGAATGTTGTTAAAATTTCTACTAGTGACTCTCCTAAACACATTCTGTTTTGGACTACGAGATTTGGAAGCATAAAAGAAAACAACACAAAGGAATGATCGGGCCAAATACAAGGTCCGGTGTACAATGAGCATAACACTAGGTTCTTGGCTACAACCCAGTCTAGCACCTTGCCCGCGTTATGAGTAGGTCACTTGCTAAAAACGACAAAGTCGTGTTTATCAAAAGGTTCTTCGGGATTGATAGCTTCAAGATCCTGGGGATTCCAGACCATCTATTAAAATCCCCCAGCACAATGGTAGAGCTATTGGGTTTGTTCATAGATGCAATAATATTGGAAATGTCCTCATAAAAAAATGGCATGTCACTTGCCGGCCGATAAATAAGGATATGCAGTTCTTTGGAGTAGGGGTGTTTTTTAACAACACAATTTCACAGCCACTCCTGTTCTCTGTTTTGCCCCAAAAGTGTGCCACCTCCAGATGTTGCCAACCTATATCGGGGCCGCTAGAAACTCTTAGTCACGTCTTTGTGATACACATAATATCAATTTGTTGGTCTAGGATACAGTCCCGGACATCCGTAGCATGTTTGTCAAATGAACGGGTATTAGGTAAGGAGATTTTCAAAGAGCGCCCCCCAGTCCCTTCTGATATAATATTTTGAGGCATAGAAGACTTGGCTGTTTTGCATACAGATGAAAAAGGATCGCAAGGAGTGTCATTTGCAACCTCTGCAGGTGGTGCATCCTGGGATATATTAAGTCTGCCAATGAGGGGGGTCAGAGCCGGCAGAGATCCGTTGACTGGGCGCCTCTGCATTACCACCCTCATTACCACTGCGTGATACTGAGATTGCGGCATGAGCATATGAAGCTACATATAACTAATGAGGACTGCAATATTTGTAAGCAGTAGGGTCATAACGATTGAACTAGAAAGTGCGGTCGCTCAATACCAGGATTGCGATGAAAATATAAGAGCCTGCATACAACTATCGAGTAAGAAATATCAGCCTGAAGTAGTGGCTCCTAAAGAAGACAGCTGTGCCTGTTTGTGTCTACGGAATAAGAATCTGGCTAAGAAGCAACCTTTTGTGTGACCTGACGAAGGCCTTTTTTTGAAATCATCGGGGAAACCTACTAGGGATGGGGTTTACCTCGGAGCTATAGGCCGAAAGGCAATGCGTCGACTTACCATTGTTGAAAAACATCCAGAAAAAAGAATTACCCTACCTACATTCAGTACCTCACAGAAATGAGGAAATGCAGTGAAGAGATAGGGCTTAAGGACTAAGGCGATAATTCATAGAATTTAGCACCAAGTGGCACACGCGGCTAGTGCACAGAGTGCGCGTGCGACAGTCTGCACCAGCCGCGGGTGCCAAAACCATTTACGTGCACTGCGTATTCATGGATACGAACATCCATAACCAGCCGTGGTGCAGAGTGGTGCAGCGACCCTGAAGCAGCTCCAGTATGCCCCAAACCGCGCCCCATGCGTCAAAAACATCCCACAAATCCCCTACATGGCGCAAATGTCAGTGGACCAGCATACAGCCCCCCAAACCACGAAAACGCATGTGAAACTCCTTGCGTAACCCTCGGAATATGCGTACCCTGCTCACGCCAGCGAAATCGCATGTAAAACTCCACGCGCACCCCGGAATACATGTACCCCGCTCACGCCAGTGAAATTGCTTGTAAAACTCCACGCGCACCCCTCGGAATATGCATACCCCGCTCGCGCCAGATGAAGTCTTACGTGCCAGCGAAATCGCATGTGAAAGTCCACGCGCACCCCTGGAATACACGTGGGCCAGAGAAATCACGTGTGAAAGTCCACGCGCACCCCCGGGGGTGCACGAGGACTTTCACACGTGTTTTCGCTAGCATGAGCGGGGTACGTTTATTCCGGTGGTGCGTGTGGACTTTCACACGCGTTTTCACTAGCGCAGGCGGGGTACGCGTATTCTAAGAGGTGCACGGGGAGTTTTAAACGTGATTTCGCTGGCATGAGCAGGGTACGCGTATTCCGAGGGGTGCTCGGGGAGTTTTAGATGCATTTCCACTGGCCTACGTGTATTCCGAGGTGTGCGCATGGACTTTCACATGCGTTTTCGCTGGCCTACGTGTATTCCGGGGGTGCGTGTGGACTTTCACACGCGTTTTCGCTGGCCTACGTGTATTCCAGGGTTGCTCGTGGACTTTCACATGCGCACGGTGGCAGCAGGCAGGCAGCAGCAGATGGCTCATGGGAGACTGCTCAGGACCCTGGGGGGCAGTAATTCGGCCTTCATGGCAGGAGCGTGGTCTTCCGTTTGTTGTCACGTGGCCAGCTTGATACGGAGTGATTTGGCACGTGAAAAACAGCACGTTTGCGTGAATTTCTGAGGAAAGGCCCTTAGCGCGTAAGCACGTAGGTGACGTAACATGCACGAGCGCGTTTCCCTCGGCACGGGTTGAAGGTCCCACGTGGTTTTCCATCGCTCTGTAGGTGCTTATCGTGGAAAGCGGTGCCTGTGTTTTCCAGACGTTGGGGTTCACACGCGATTACTTCACAGCGGCTACATTGTGTACTTCTTCTTTTGGCGTGGGTCTTGGTTACGCATTCTTCTTCTACACGCTAGGCAGACGGTGAGTCACACATGCTATTGTTCCTACTGCCGGTGTCCCTGTTAGTCGAGTACCCCATTTTTTTGGGCATACTAGCCTGCGTGTTGATCACGTATACATTTTTTGTGTTCCTGGCTGCCACAGCGTACTGCGTGTTTTTTTACATGCACGTGGGCTACAGGGGTCGCGTATCTCTTTTTCTTGCTTTTTTGGGATGCCTGAGCGTTGCATGACATGTCGTTTCTCCTAAGGGCCACAGAATGGGACATTCATTGTAGCTGTATATACGTGCTTTGTTGTTTGTGCGCCCTTTTATACAGCGCAGGGGCGCTTCTGCCTGCCTTTGGCTGGCGGACGTTTTTAGGCCTGTGCGTGTCTTTTGGCGTGCGCGTGTTTCCCTATTCGATTCCATGAATACGTGTAGTTCGCGTGCGTGTGGGTGTTCCGTGTATTTCACAGCAGTACTTCCCCAGTTACGCCCTTATTTTCACGCGTTGTTCCCCATTCCGCGCGTTCCGTCCCGTGTTCGGCCCCATTTTTGGTGTGTGCACCAACATTGTGCGCTTTTGCTGTGTGCATCGTGCACGGCGTTCAGGATGTTGCATTGATGTGTGCGCCAGTGTGCGCCACGCGCGGATTTGGCGCACATCCTGGGAAATACTGCGCAGGGCCTTCCATGAATTGCACACGTGCGATTCGCACACGTGCGCCGTTTTTTTCACGCTTGCGCCAGTAATTTTGGGGCACATTTATTCCATGAATTACCCTCTATGTAAAGGTGAAATGCCTGGTGTAGAAATCCTCGACATATATGATGAATGATAAGATACCATCTTTGCATCAATGTGCTTTTTTGAGTAAGAAAAAGCTTATTTCTCTGAGTGTTTCATCTGCTCTGATGCAAAGAAGTTCAATAATGAACGTATACTGTGATTAATTATTTGGTTATGTGCAGAGTTAATGACACTATGGCATAAGAAAGCTGCTACTCTGCAATATACCAATCCATGAAGAATGAGATTAATTGTTGTTTGTATATTGAGATGTTGTTATATGTTTAAAAAACAATGCATTTGGAACACAGGAAGCTATTGTCACAATGAATAAATTCATAGTTGTCTGGGTAAAAACACACATCGATAAATATGTTAATTGTTGAGTAACTGGTTTTTGGGCCTATGAAGTTCTTGAATACAGGAGAAGGAGGTAGTCTGTGGTTCTCACAAATTGCAAACTGGGACATAAGAAAAATGGGCTCAAATCCCAGCCTTCCCATTCTACCAAATTATATTATCCTGTTCAAATCTTTTTATTATGTTTGGTATGTGGGGATGTTCCCTGGGGCACGGCTCTGCCAATCACGTCTAGTATATATGCCAGAGAATGTGTAAATTGGGAAAGTGGTTGGCAATGAGTTTAGCTGTTTTGGAAGTTGGGGCTGCTGCATTGCGGGCATTGGCCTATGCACCGTGGTCCAGGAAATTGTACTCCCCCCGCAGGCCAAAGGTTTCCAGTCCGCCCCTTCCTGCATCCTCTTTTCTCATATAACCATTGAAAATACCACAACTCACTCCCCTTATTCCCCCCTTCCATCTTTCACATGCTCTCATTCCTCCTCAACTGACCCAAGGGTCCGCCTGCCCCTCAGCCGCGCTAACCACCATTAAAGAGCAGCCACATTAAAATCGGACACACGTGAATGATGTATTTATTTATTTATTTTGCAATTTGTATAGCTCACCCAACCCGAAGGCATCTGGGCGCTGTTCTTGACAGAGAACCATAGTCAAAAGTTACATGGCTACAGGTTCAAGAAGTGATCTTGACACAGTTAAGTACAAAAGTACCATTCTAGAAAAGCATGATTCGAGTGCTTCTTTCTGGTGAAGCCGGACGCTTCCAGGGGGAGTGCACTTGGCTGCACACAGTGCTTGGACAGGCCCCATCTGTGCACATGCACAAGCGCTGCCTCGTGAACGCGTAAATACGACACAATGCATGCACAGGCTGCCCTTTCATTTCAAGTCATGTGCGCTCAGTGTTTTCAGGTTTTTGATATCTACTTAATTCAAACCTCATTTGTGGACATAAGATTCTTTTTTGGCCTCAAGGAGAGACAGAGAACTCAAAGCTGCAGCTGCCCTGCCCCTTCAGCCTTGACGGAAAATGTTGCTTTATGCTAGTGCTGTTCCAGCCCCTAGACAGACCTTCAGTACTTTAAACATAAGGGGATTTTTGTTTTTTCTTGGCTAACAGGGAGGGGGTTTTGTCTGTGTATCTACATAAGGATGTTTATGCACTTCTGCCTGATTACACTTACTATAATTCAACAGTGCATTTCCTGTTGCCAGCTTCATTGCCCATATCTTATTTTTTCCTACGCACTGACGTCAAATTGCGCCTAGAACGTTGCCAGTCATTATCCAGTTTGGCATCGCTGGACAGACTCGAGGATACTGTCTGCATAACAATACAGGAAGGAATTCGTGCGCTCGTCAAATTCCCAATTAGAACAAACACAGGTCGCAGGTCCGGGCTTTTTTCATTAGCAGAAGAGGCCTACGCGTAGAATGATTCACGTGCAGCCCCAGGACACATGGAGGAGTGGAGCGGGAGTAAGATTATAAGGGAAGGGACGTAGTTGCCACAATTAAAGCTCCTCCGCTGCCAGCCCACGCATTGACACAAGAGGTAAAGTTTTTGGAAAAGAAAATGACCACAGGTTTATTGAAGTAAGTTGTTGTGGGCTGCCTCCGGTCACCGGGGCAGTCCACGGATGCCGTCGGGATCACCCAACACGGCCTACATGCTGGGGGGCACCCAGCGTACCAAAGATAGGGAACGCCCTATGGCGCCCGGGTCACCGGGCGCTGTCTCCACAATATGGGGGCTCACCCCCAGTTGCTCGCAGTCGCGGCTCTGAGGGCATTCGGGCCGCGCTGCACACCAGGCCACGATCACGTGGCAAGCAGGCGAAAACACAAAAAACACAGACACGATTTGCCTCTTCCTGGGACTCTGCTGCTCTGGCCCGTGCATGCCAGCAGAGTCCCTTTTATTGCAGAGGCGTCATGACGCGGTCATGACACTCTCTGCCCACAAGAACTAGACCAACACACCACATCCCTCCTTTATTATAACCAAACAAAACTCACCCCGCTGCAAATAAAAACTTCTACTGGGTTGCACGTGGCACATTCTAGTCCGCGCACCCACAGTGCCCCTACATTATCACAGCACACATTGGGTGCATTCCAGTCCGAGCACCTCTACTAGCTACTTAAAACTTCAACGTTCACCACTGCAACCAAAATGGGGCATGTTCCAGTCTGCACCCCATGGGGCCCGACGACTGGCTCTCCAGACTTAGAAGATCCTGGGATCAAACTGGCCGCTGGCGCTGCTGCAGGACAAGAAGAATACATTTTCTTCATATTCCTCCTCTCCCATATCATATAGTACTTCTCAGGGACCCTCTGCCACCTGGACTGCCGCCACCTTGGGGTTCCTCCTCTCCTTCGACTCGTTCCCCTCCGATGCCCCGGCCATGCTGGCTGGAGCTGGGGCAAGGCACACCCGTGCGAAGTGATCTCCTTTACCCCACCTCCCACAGATGTGTCCTATCTCCGGGCAGTCCTGCGGGTGTGGAAGGTCCCACTCACGCTGATGACACATTGTGGCATTGGGGTCCTTCCTCGGCCAGTCTCTCCTCCTCATCACTCTTCTTCCTTGCCACTTGCCGACAGTGGCCACCTCCTCCACCTTCACTCGCTGCATGGGGGCCTCCATCTTGAGGTGGTGTTTAGAGGAGTCCATGACCGAGGCCCGCACCTCTGCCAGTTCCTGGGCCTGGCCAAGCTCTAGTATTCGATCGAGGGTGAGAGTCGGGTCCCTCAGAACTTGTTTGCGTAGAACCATAAATGATCTGCGCTCTGATCTCATCCCCCTCGAAGTTTCCCAGATCACAGGACAGTGCAATGCCACGCAACTTGCCGTGGAACGCATCGAGGCTCTCCCCTTCTTCCTGCCTGGCACACCTCATTCTGAACCGTTCGTAGTACCTGTTGAGCATGGGTCGGAAGTACTCATTCAGGGCCGCGATGGCTGCGCCGTAGGACTGATTTGCTGGCCTTAGTGTCTTAAACTGCCTCTGAACGGCCAGTCCGGCAGAGTACAGGAGTGTCGGGTGTTTGGCTGCATCCTTGATCTCCACTGCAACAAAGTACAATTCCAGGTTCTCCACCCAGGCCCCCCACCGGGCCCCCAACCTGCAGGTGCACCCAGGACATCGAAATGGGGTATTGGTGCGAGCTGACCTCGACATGTCCCTTCGTCCTCTGACATCCTGGATGCTGTGCACAATGCCAAAGGTGGACACCGGTGTGGCGGGGTGCCCGTAGCTACTGGGTCTCAAACAGCTTTACCCCTCGTGGGGAGGTCCCTTGAAGGCTTCGACCTGCTCCCCAGAAAACCTGTTACCCTTGGGGATGTGGATGGGAGCAGAGGTGTCAAAGTGGGCCGTCCCCGTTATAGTGCTCCTCGAACTGGGCCTCAGTGGTGTCACCCAGCCTAGAGTTCCCCCGAGGGCGCACGAGCACTCCGTGTGGAGCCGCCACCCTCTGGCTTGGTACACCTGTGGCCTGTGGGAGGGACTTGCGGGAGGGGTTGGCGTTGCGTTTCCCAGCCTCTTCCCCGGATAGTTTTCTCCCCCTCTGGGCCTTGGTGAGTCACAAGACCCACTCCTTATGACAGAAGATATACATTTTCTTCCTTAGGCCCAGATGGTGATGAGCCTTCCTTTCCTGGTGGCCAGGCAGTTCACTGTTGCGGCCCGGGTCTTGGAACCTGCTCCCCCTCCTCTACGGGGGAGGTGGAGGGATGGCCCCGCCTCTTGTCATCGGCCCGCTGCTGGGGCACGCCCCTTGCCGGCCGCACCGCAGCACGCGCCCGGACCTCACATGGTGAATTTCGATTTATTTCTTCTCTCCCCCCGGTAGCCTAGGAGTTCATGGCACTGGCACCCTGTCTGCGGCATCAAGGACTGGTGGCAGGGTTACCCCACCGGCTGCCTCACCAGGCCCATGCGGCAACCCCTCGCGGACGTGGGCCTCGATAGGCTCTGCCCCTTTCCTTTGTCGTGGGCCGGGGGCACGCCACACGGTCCTGCCAGCATTTCGTTTATACAGCAGACACCGCCGCAGATGGTGCCACTCTCATGAAGGGGTTGGAGGCGAAACGCCTTGGTACCGGGAGCTTGATGCGCTCCCTCCAGGGGGCCTGTTGGCAGAACGTAACCACACACGCGGTTCCTTGGATCTGCCCCCCACTCCGTGAGCCTGACGGGGAAAAAAACGCCGACCGCTCAGGCGCTTCCCGTTGCAGGTATGTGAGGGGGGCGAAAAGCCCTCGTCGTCAGTGTTGTGGGCTGCCTCCGGTCACCGGGGCAGTCCACGGATGCAGTCGGGATCACACGACATGGCCGACACGCTGGGGGGCACCCAGCATACCAAAGATAGGGAACGCCCTATGGCGTCTGGGTCACCGGGCGCAGTCTTCACAATGTGGGGGATCATCCCCAGTTGCACGCAGTCGCAGCTCCGAGGGCATTTGGGCCGCACTGCACACCAGGCCACAATCACGTGGCAAGCAGGCGAAAACACAAATAACACAGACACAAGTTGCCGCTTCCTGAGACTCTGCTGCTCTGGCCCGTGCGTGCCAGCAGAGTCCCTTTTATTGGAGAGGCGTCATGACAGTTTAAAACCCATACCCTTATTCACTGAGTCGCATTTACCTTCCAGACCCCAGTCTTATTACCCAACTGCTCAGTCTCTTTTTGAGAGTCACCAAACTAGGGTACTCCTTGGCATTTCGTGGATCTTGTTAGTGGACACTTTTTAAGCATCCAGGTGGTCGTGGCGATGCCCGAATCCAGATATATTTAAAGGGGATCTTCATGCAAGTACACCGTGATGCCCACTTCTGTACCTTTGATGCCTACAGGAAAAACCTACTTGCACCCACGAACTATGCTTGTCTTCGGGATGGATAGTGGCGAAGAGGCTCTTTACTGCCACTGCCTTAACAAAAGTACTGGCTGCTCCTCCAGGTTCCTGGCCTTGAATAGTCTAGGCTGACTAGATGCTTATGCTACAACCTTACTTCCTCCTGTACACCTCAGCCCCTACACCTCAATTTAGCCTGGAAGCAGAAGGAGGAGATTGGCTTGTGGAGGCAGGTGGAGCTGCACCTGCTAACTCTCTGAAGCCTGGTGGGGGGAGAATATAATATCTAGTTTCATATATCGCTACAAACCTGCCGGTATCTAAGCGCTAAAATAACAATTGATATTATTACCTACAGCGTGGTTCCGACCTCGGAAGGATGAAAGGCTGAGGTGGCCATGCCGGGATTTTAACCTGCATCAGCAGGATGCGCACAGATGTCAGGACGGGAGCTCTGCTTGCTGTGCAATCTGACCGTCTATATGGGATGGCTAAGGGCAGGCTCTTACAATGGGGATTTCAGCCTGCAGGCCATGCTGCTTAATTGTATTTCACTGATTGTGTTGGTGCACTCTGGGATTCGTCTTTAACAATACTGCTCTTCCCTCGTGATGCTATAATCCTGAGTTCTTTAAAGGGGATCAATCGCCCGAGTTCGCCAACCAGCGGTGGACTGTGAACCAAAAGAGGCCCTGGAAATAATTTTCTAATTGGTCCCATTTACGAATTTTCAGCAAGCCCAACCCTTTTCCTGTGAGAAAATGTGGAAATGAAATAGGTTACCACACAACAGAGGCCCAGGGTGCAGAGGCCAACCAGGAAATCTCCTGAGTTCCCTATAGGCCAGTCCACTCCTGTCGGCAAGCCTCTGCAATGGCCAGCTACTATTATAAATAATAATAATAATTTAGCATTTATATAGCGCTACGAACCCTCAGGTATCTGAGTGCTGCTTATTATTACCCACGGTGTGTGGTGCTCATTTATCAACCTCGGAAGAAGGAAAGGCTGAGATTGGCCCTGCTGGGATCAAAGCGAGTGTTCTACTCACTGTGCCACTTGACCAGTGGGGTCTTCACTCTATGATATCTATCTATTGGTTTTCTTCAGTGACATCTAACTGCTTCTAGAGATCCGTGCAAGCCTAGCGAAGAATGAGCCAGCCACCCACAGATAAATGTAATCCATCTAGTTGAAAACTCCTGGGTTGTCCCATACTTATTGTTAGGGAGAATTCTCATAAATGGACTAATTTCGCTTACCTTTTGAGACCCCCAGCAACTTTGCTGGATTTCTAGGACTTTAATTTTTATCTGGAAAGAGTGTGAGCCTTTTTTCCGACTCCTTCATGTATTTTGATGTGTTTTACTTGTGTGTTCTTTGGATATGGAGTTTTGGACAACTCCATAGGCATCATCTTTGTCTGGTGTGTCACACAGCACCGTCAGTGCAGTAGCACAGGGATGTATTTTAGACTTCCCAAGGTTTAAATACCTTCTCTGGGACTGACTACTGTCTCCCAGTGAATGTAAAGTTAAATTGACTTTGCTAGTCTTTTTAAATTGCTAGACCCAGCACACACTGCCTTACAGCAGAGTGCTGGAGGGAATACCTAGTGTTCCCTATGCCTAAAAAACTCATGTAACCCTCAAAAGCTACCCTTTTCTCTCAGAATGGCTGGCGGCAATGGTATTATCATGATTTCCCTGACCGTGACCCGTTTACACGCTCCAGTAGCTGAAATCCACCGGAGCCATGTTTCTCAAGATGACGTCTGAGCCCCCTCTCTTAAAACAGGTTCCGATCGACTTATTTTGCAATTTCGTTTTGGAAAAGTCCTTCTAGTGTTTGTCTCTGCGTGCCAAACCAGGTTTGGTCCCTTCGTTTGCCTTTGGTGGGCTTCTGTACTGAAGCCCCCCTCTGGCGCCTGAGTGTCTGGGTGGACAGGATGTGAGGGGAGTGGCCGAAACTCCCTGTGCTTAGTCTCCTGAGAGACCTGAATGCACTCTGGTGTGATTGGCTGACTGACTGTCCGGCAAGGACAGCCACCCTGCTGGGTGAGTGACAGCTAGGCTGGAATGAATGGGAGAAAACAGTTTAAAAGCAGGTCTCTGGGACTTGGAAGGCAGAGTCGACCACTGGAACGAGAGAACCGAAGACGAGCTGAAGGAAGACGACTGCTGCAACTCCTGGACAGTTGGTTTGCGGTGAAGCCCTGCTGTAGGTCCGAATTGCCTGAAACTCCCTCGACAGAGAAGCCCTTCAAGGACGACTTCTTCCCTTGAGCTGGTGGGAACAACCAACTCGCAAGCCACCTGGAAACCATCTCCATACTGGTTGAATTTTCTTAAGAGTGCTGTTGAAAAACGGATAGCCAGTGAGAAGGATACCAGATTGTGGACTTTTAGGCACTCACACCGTAAAATGACGTTTTGCCAAGCTTGTGGACCGTCTCCGTGCAGTGCAGGAACCTGCAACGTGCTCCCTCTTGTCCACATGACTGAGGCTCAGGAACAGCGAGATCTGCAAGAACTGCCAGGAACAACTGCCTCAGCTATAGCTTTTCTTCATCCAAAGGTACTGTGTAATTGCGGTATAGAAATCTTCTTTACCTCAGTGAAAGTTTGTGAAACTTTCCCAAATTTAGAGTCTTGTTTGCTCCTAAACCGACCTATAACTCTTTTTCTTGCAAACTACTTCTAAGAATATTGGCAAAGACCTAACCGTTTACTACCAGAACTGTGCTATCCTATCCAAGACACTGATCCATTGACTTTGGCCCATGCCTATTGAATTGAACTGCCTCTTGTAGTGAACTAAAACTATTTGCCCTGCCTATGAAAGTAACTGTGTTTGATTCTCATAACTTTTGTCTTTCTACCCCTTTTGAAAGTTACTGAAGTGCCATTTTGCTCCTTCTTCAGGGGAGACGAACTTGTTCAGAACATATTGGTTTGGTACTGTAGTGTATTGTTATTTGATATTGAGCTGCTTATTACTAGTGGAATGTTTTCTAACTAAATGTGTAAATAAATGTATATTGTTTTACCAAGAAACCTTGAGTAAGTGTCTGTTTGAACCACTGCGATTGCAAGTCCTTTGTGTAACACATTGTACTGCTCACATCCCTCTTGAGATAAGCCTGGCTGCTCAGCCCTGCTACTACAAAACCGTATAGTACAGACTTATACCAAAGGTGAGATTGTGCTTACACCTGTAGTCTTAATTGTGTGTAGTATTCCCAAAGGGTACTGCATGTAATTCTGCCTAACACTTATTAAAATGTGACTCGAACCACCCAGCCTTCTTCTCCTCATAAACATTTGGATAGTCAAATGTATTCAATGTCCTTACCTCCCTACCGTGTCTCCAGAAACCACCAAGAACTGGACGCTAGTCAAAAGAGTGGAATTCTGCTGCACTAATAACCAAGCTCTACTCACAAGTCCTAGTCTCTCAAATAATCAACTTCCATTGTCACTGGGAAATAATGGCGATTGCCAAACGTTTAGCCCAAAATGACTGAAAAAAGGAAAGGATCCTGCTGCGCCGGTTCCCAATCATGGAAGTGACAGGGAACAGGCATTGCAGGGACACAGCGAGATGGAATGTAAGGTAAGTAAGGGGGTGGGGATGGTCGAGTGGCGGGCTACTGGTTAGGGGTGTGGGTGGGGGTGTGGGTAGGGGTTTTGGCACATCGGGAATGTTCATGGGAGAAAAGACTGAAGATTATTTCAAACAAATAATCTTCTGTCATTTCTCCCTCGAACATTTCCACCTCAGTAAAACAACCCCAAATCTTGCAAAACATGCCCATCTTCAGTGTCCAAACCTTCAATTTATTGCCTTGTTTTGGAGAAATATATCATTATCTGCAGCTCTACTACTGATAATTTCTCATCACCTAGTAGTAACAGTCTCTGCCCGACCCTTTGCAATGCGCCTGCATGGGGGCCTCCATCTTGAGGTGGTGTTTAGAGGAGTCCATGACCGAGGCCCGCACCTCTGCCAGTTCCTGGGCCCGGCCAAGCTCTAGTATTCGATCGAGGGTGAGAGTCGGGTCCCTCAGAACTTGTTTGCGTAGAACCATAAATGATCTGCGCTCTGATCTCACCCCCCTCGAAGAAAACCAGAATGGCGGACAACATGAAAAGGAAGTACTCACGTTCTGTGTGGCTGAGTCAGAAAACTCTAGAGGGCTGTAAACCTCAGTGATGGCTTTATGTCCCTTTTCCTCCCCCCTAGCCTGACCCACATTTTCAATGCGGCTCTGATGTGGAAAATTATGTGGGATTGTCTGCCTCCAGGGTCTCTGCATGATGGGTGACTGTTGTCAGGTGCTACCCAAGACCTGGGTTTGCTTGTGTTAGTGGACCGTACCGCAGATGCCTCTACCTTCCTATTAGTTGGGTGCCTTTCTCAGAAATCCCCTGCTGCTTCTGCACAAAGTCTCAGACTTGCGGCGGCACGGTACCTTCCTGCCTGATGTCAACACTCGCTCTGCCAGCACCATCAGCCTCCGGTCCTCTCTATCACTACCACCTCCCATGAGCCAGTCACCAAAGGCATCTTCTCCAGGTCTACCTCTGGTGGGGTGCATGCATTTTCCCCACTGTAAATGAGACAGGGCATCGTGGCATCATTATTTATCCCTTGTGCGTGTATAGCCTTGAACTCCGTATTGTATTCTACGGAAACACTTGTCAGGTGCTACAACAAAAGGAAGGCCTTGCGTCAGATAGCCGTGCATTAGTTTAATGCATACACTACAGGCCTATTGCCTGATCAGAACATGACATGACACCTGCAATGTCATCACTAGTAGAAACAGCTCCAGTATCACAACGACCCAAACCCATCCTTTTGCTGACCACTTTTGGGTCCATCACTCTGCACGCAAAGCATTAGCTAGTAAGGTCTCAAAACCTTGTTTCTCGGATGCAGCATCTGTGTACAGCTGCAGCTCTCCGCTGGCCATATGCTGGTGTTGTGGACAGGACACAAACATTCTAGTCATATTTTCAAGTGTTGCTTGAGGCCTGTGCTTAACCTCACAAAAAAGTTCCTTTTCGCTACCTTAGCTGCTCCCCATGCGAGCCCCTTGGCAGCACTTCTATCAGTTGGTAGTCTTGTTTCTGCAAAACTGAATGTGGTTTTTAAATATAAGGAGGAGTATTGATGTATGCATTTAACCAATTCTAGCAATGGGGAGGCTCTGTTTCTCGGAAAAATTGTGTTTTTTAGTTTTGCAATTTTTCGGTGGAAAAAAGTATGCATAGGGTACTTTTTACGAAGTGCAAATGTTATGTGTTATTAGTTTACTCTCATGGAAATCATTTTAATTCTAAAATAAAGTTAATTGATTAATTGAATTTGTCTCAGGAGGGCTTAATTGCCTTCAATGTTGGCTTGGTATTCCACTGTACTGCAGGCATGTCCTCTGTGAATGCCAACCCCAGGCTGCTAATGAGTCCCCTGGACACCTGTAGCACCTTTCTGCAAGGGTTGCTACCTTTCATCCCTACGAAGAGGAACTCGTCCCGGTTGTGTACTTTGTTCCCTTCCGGTTCTGCCTGGCCTAGGACCCATCCTAGGAAAGTGTTTGAATGCCGGAAAGTGCACAGATGCCGCAACACGTACCATTGGTCCATCCTGACAAGTGGAAACTACTTTGTGTACTGAGAGCTAATGGAACGTGGACTCTGTATTCGCTTTCCTTAGCAGTCCCTTTCCCACAGCCAGATGTGTCGGTTCTTCTGCCTTGTCGAAAGAGTTTAGTAGGCTGAGCACTTGTCATTTAGGCAGCAGGCCACTGATTCATGTTGGGGTATGACAAGTTTACAAACAAGTAAGGCATCAATCCAAACTTGTTGACTATGCTTTCGTGTGTTAGGAAAGATTTCATTATTGTATGTAATTTTCCCTCCATGTGGCAACCCCCAAACATTTTGCTGTTATTTTACACACAGATCTAGACTTTGCCAGAGAAGTGCAGCCTTTTGCCGCACTCCTCTGGGCTTTCTCTCAATTCTTATGGGGAAACTGACATGCCCTTAAGACAGTCAGTACTGGGAGACTATGTTTCCCTTAGTCCTTTCCTCATGTTGCTTCTTTTGTGCAACATGAAACGAGAGTCCACTGTAACTTACTTTACCGCGCTCTTGGGTCTCTAGTCGTTCCAAAGGCCCTAGAAACTCTCGCTGGACTTATTATGAACTGTGCAAGTGTGTCACGGATAGGACTGGTGGCAGCTATTGTTTCTCTTGTGTTTTGAATCCTTTTACGCCATGTTATCCGCGCTTACCGCGTTTGGCACAAATGAGTGGCCTGGCTCCAAAATGGCCATGCCACGAGGTTCTTTGTCCTGTCCTCTGACCGTCTTGCCTCTTCACTTTCCCCAGGTCGAGCTGACCCGAGTCTGTCCTTATTTGGTCATGGACTTTCCCGCGTAACCCAAAGTTTCGCAGGCTTCTGCATGCCTTGTGTGTGCCTCCAGGATGTGGGCTGAGATGTCTGTTCCCAATACACATCCTGGGTACCAGAGAGTCTGGAGTGTCCTGAATGCCTGGGACCACTGTGGTCCGTGATAGGTCCACGTATGGTGTGAGTGTTTGTGAGCAGATCTCCCATTGGGTCCTCTCCGTTTTGGCGCGAAGGGAACTTTGGATAAGAAGAGGCTGAAAACACCACTACCATGTCGATCTCCTGAGTTCACACCGAACAAGGGATAAGGAGCCAAGTATCCTGCAACAAGAAGCTGAGTTGAGGAATGGCTGGTGACCCGCTGAAGGTTTGGCACCCTGAACCGCTGTCGTCCTGCGAGACCCCTCTGCATCTGATCGTCCTAGAAGGTCTGCGAAGGCGCTTCGACCCATTGGAATAGTGGGATCAACTATTCCTGGCACCTTCATCAAACCCTGCAAGTAAGCCTCTTTGGAAGTGTCCCTCGGCTAACCAGTGGGCTGACCAATTTATGCAGGACGCTTTGCCCTGTCACCGCCGCCGTTTCGGGGAAGCCCTCGAAACTTGGTCTCCTGCTTGCTCTGCGTCCACGGCACCCTCACACCGAATTTCGTACACTTGACATTCCCAGGTCTGAAGTGAGACGAGTGCACCCGGACCAGAGTAAACACGGTTGCTGTGTTGCCCTGCTGCGGTAACAACCTGTGCACGTCCGCTGCATTTAGGACACCCTCGACCCTGCATCCTGCTACACAGAATCTACACGGTGTCAAGAAGTCCTGATGATCGCAGCTGAACCTGCCAGCAACGTGAACTGAGCTGGAGAAATATGGGTCTGCCTGCGTCAGGGACCGGTGAGTAGTCCATACCCCAACCGGTGGCCCCCCGCGCAGGAGCCTGTTTCTTTTCTACCGCTGTTGCGAAATAGCGACTCTATCCCGCACTCTCACCCTGCCTCTGCCCACAAGTGGAGGCCTTGCTTGAGTAGTGGGGACTTGTTCTTCATCGCTTCATTCACCTTCCTGAACTGCCTGAGATCCTTGAAGAGACCCTATTTTGTCCATTGGCACAAGCGCATGCAG
The DNA here is from genome assembly GCF_040938575.1 of Ambystoma mexicanum. Taxonomy (NCBI): domain Eukaryota; kingdom Metazoa; phylum Chordata; class Amphibia; order Caudata; family Ambystomatidae; genus Ambystoma; species Ambystoma mexicanum. The sequence continues at coordinate 325,370,974 of NC_090935.1, forward strand.
GTACTTTTGAGCATAAGGCTCTTCTCTTCGTAGGGCTCGGACTTCCTCCTAGTTAGGTGTATTTCTGATGTTGAACTGGGACTAATGATTACTTGCACTGCCTGTTTTCCTCCCCATCTAGGTGGTCTACATAGTACGTGCTCATAACTCCTTAGACCCCTCAGTCTTGTATATATAATGTATTGATTGTGATGTGTTGGTTTACTTTAGTATTATTGTGATTCTTTGCTATGGTCGATGTTACAAAGGCCTTGTAATAAATGTGTCTATATTTTTAATATAACACCTGTCTGGAGTAATTTGTAAGTGTCCTTGCTTTGTGTGCTCATTGAGGTCTTTCAGTCATCCTCACTCCTCTTGAGACTTAATCCAGACCGCCGTCATCTCTATCCTGATTGACCTGGCTTGTCCAGATGTTACCCTGTTCCAAGAAACAAGGCTGGCCTTCTGAACCTCTGCCCCTCCAAGTCAGAGTTCAGAAATCCATCTTAACAAATTGGTGTACAGCGGTGGGATAGGACTGAAGGTATCCAGTGTTGTGCATGAGCGAAGGCATTTCAAGTTATTCCTACAAGGACATATAGTGAATTGTCGTAGTATAACTTTTTAAAGGCCATAGTCCTATCTAACATTATGGAAACAAGTACCGTGTTAACTTTAAATGCTTCTAAATCCAAAACATTGAAAAAGATGTGTGCTGAGAGAGGTGTCTCCTCTCAAGGCACCAAAATGGAAATGATCCAAAGAATCATGGGGTGGCAAGAAGCTCAGCTTAGTGCTATAGCTTCGGAGGACAGTGCAGAAGGAGGTGGGGCTGCTCTCACTGGTAGAACTGACAGTTCTGCCGCTGCACTGATCCACAGCGACCATGAGGACAGGGAGGATGAAATGTCCAATGTTTCCTCTGCCAGTGCTGATGGGGAGGCCATACTTGAATTCAAGAAACAAGAGCTGCTGTTTAGGCAGAAGGAGCTTGATTTCAATATGGCCAAACTAAAAATCGAACAGGCAGAAAAACAGAAAGATAGGGATCATCAGTTGGAACTAGCCAAGCTTCAAGTTGCCAATGGATCCAAGGGTCCTGGACATGGGTCTGGGGCCTCCTCTCATCCAAGGTTTCCAAAAGATCTGCTCAGTGTGCATGAGGAAAATAATGACTTTATGGACTGGCTGAATACATTTGAATATGCATGTGAAGTTCAACAAGTTGACAATGCTGATAAAATTGCCTGGTTACTTAGCAGACTGCCCCATTCCGGCTGCAGTGCCATTATGGAAATGTCAAAGGCTGAGAGAGCAGATTTTGCAATGTTGAAGCAAACTCTCCTTTTAAAGTTTGGAAAGACTCCTGCCCAATACTTAAAAAGATTCCGAGAGTATAAGAAAAAAGAAGGTGGTACTTGGGTATTTTATGTAACTGAATCCTTAAAAAACTTGATTGGCTGGGTCGAAGGTTATAAGGTTTCTACCTTTGAAGGTATGATAAGTCTTGTCATGCTGCAACATATTTTGCTTCTTCTTCCCCTGAGCTTAAGCAGCATTTGGCAGATTCAAAGGAGATAGATCCTAAGAAACTTGCCATTGCAGCAGATTTATGGGTGTCACATTGAGTGTCCCATAAGGACAAGACTCATCCTGGTAAGCAAGAGGAAGGGAAAAAGTCCAAAGATAAGGAGGGTGGGGAAACTGATAAATCTTCTTCCCAAAAGGGCCACAAAAAGAAAAATAAGGGTAAGACACAAGAGAACTCACAAGGTAGTGGAGGTCAGCCTCCGAAACAGAACTCTGGTTATAATAAGCCTCCCTATGTAAACAGACCCGGTGGATCATGTTTTGCTTGTGGAGCAACTGACCACGTGAAGGGGGATCCCAGATGTGAGGTCAAAACCTTGGGGGTCCAATCTGCTAATCTGGCCTTCTCCTCCTACGAGGAAGAAGAGATTACCGGAGCATCCTTCTCCTCAGACTCCTTCCCCTGTGGGATAGAAACTCAGGTAGTTTTAGTTTCCCTGCGTTCCTGGGAGCCTAAAGTCACTGAGGCTTATGCTAGGGTTCCAGACAACACCAAGCACTACTTTAAAGACAGTGTGCTGATCAATGGAGTAGATACTCCAGCTCTTAGTGATAGTGGGTGCAGTCGAACTGTAGTGGATTCTACCTTGGTAGACCCAGAGGAAGTTGCCAGAGCTACTCTGATGCCCACTAACTTGGCTGACGGCCCACCTCTCATGTTCCCAGTAATACCTGTAAATCTTACTATCAATGGTACAGCAGTCAGGATTCCAGTGAGCATGCAGAGGAGTGTTCCAGGAAAGGTCTTGTTGGGCAATGATCTCAGAGCGTTAGGGCTTGTGGGAGATACTGCTGACAGACCATGCACAAAGTCTCAAACGAGGGCAGCATTGGCCAAGACCAATGCCCTGCCACAGCCAAAGGGGAACTCAAGGCTAAAGGAGTCAGAAAACCAAAAAGAGGGAAAGAAAATATTCCCCCTAACTCGCCTACCACTGCAGTGGAGATAGTTGGTCAATCACCCGGACCTGACGAGGAGGTGGTGATGTCTGAAGTGTTTGACCCCAATGACCATCCTGAACTGAACGATTTGTTAGTCGAAGGTGGTCCTGACAGGGAAGAATTCAGTAAATTCCAACGTGAGTGCCCATCTCTGGAAGGCCTAAGGAGACAGGCCTGCTCCCAGCTTGAGGGTGAACCTCCTGGGAAGCATCAGATTTATTGGGAAGGTGGACTCCTGTATAGTGAGCCCAAAGCGTCTACAGAAGGAGACCATAGGAGGTTGGTGGTTCCCCTTGCTGTAAGACCCTTCCTCCTGCAGCTGGCGCATGAAGTGCCCTTTGCTGGTCACCTTGGCATTAAGAGGACCAAGCAAGGGTTTTCCATGCACTTCTGCTGGCCCAAGATGGGGGTGCAAGTAGAAAGTCACTGCAGGCGTTGTGCCTCCTGCCATTTATCTGGTAAGAGTGGTTCAACAATCCAAGCTCCATTGGTACCACTCCCAGTTGTGGGAGTACCATTTGAGAGGGTAGGGATCGACATAGTTGGTCCCCTTTGCCCCCAAACATCCTCAGGCAATAGGTTTATCCTGGTATTGGTCGACCATGCCACCAGATATCCTGAGGCTATTCCATTGAAAACTGTGACTGCCAAGTCAGTCGCAAAAGCTTTACTCAGCATCTTTACTGGGGTTGGTTTCCCTAAAGATGTTGTGTCTGACAGCAACAGCAACTTTATGTCAAAGTAAATGCAGGCTATGTGGAAAGAATGTGGGGTCACCTACAAGTTTTCTTCCGCATACCACCCCAGACCAATGGTGTGGTGGAACGGTTTAACAGGACCTTGTAAAGTATGATTGGGGCTCTGGAAGAACCTCAATGAACAAAATGGGATCTTCTTTTACCATGCTTACTGTTTGCCTACCGAGAGGTACCACAGGAGGGTGTTGGCTTCAGCCCCTTCGAACTTCTGTTTGGTCACCCTGTGAGGGGATCCTTAGCCATAGTCAAGGAGGGATGGGAGATGCCCACTCCCCCTATTACTACCAACATAGTAGAATATGGAGGTCATTACAACCCCGGCGTTAAGGGTTAACAACGGCGTTAACCCTTAACGCCGGATTCCCACTTTAACGCCTGCTTTTGGCAGGCGTTAAAGTCCATGGCGCTAACCCGCCATGGTGCTAATTACGCCGCCGTAATTTATGGCGGCGTAATTAGCGCCTTCCCCACACCCATTATGCCCTATGGGGCAAAAATGGGAATGGGGAAGGGAAAATGGGAAATGGGGATTTACCGCCCCACTCACCTTGGAATGGGGTGGTAAATCCGCCATCCACCATGGTGTAAATGTAGTTTACACCATGGTGGTAAAGTTGGTGCACTTAGCACCAAGGTTGTAATGACCTCCTATGTGTTAGGGCTCAGAAAAAGGATGGTACTCCTGATGGGTCTGGCTAGTGATAAGTTGAAGGCAGGACAAGCCCTGGTGAAACATTGGTATGACCAGAAAGCTTCCCTCCTCAACTTCACACCTGGTCAGCAAGTCCTGATCATGAATCCCATAAGGCCTAGAGCTTTACAGGATAAATGCTCAGGCAGTGGTGGAGCCCCTGGGTGAGGTCAACTATTTAGTGGACCTTGGACGGCCTGGACAGGCTCCAAAGTGTTGCATGTAAATGGGCTGAAGGCTTTCACCCAAGAGTTGAAATCGCAGCACTGCTATTGGCTTCAGATGTTGAGGAAGAGGAGTCTGAACCTCTCCCTGACCTGTTTCAAAGCAGTCCTTCAGATAGCTCTTTGAGGGTGTCTGAGTGGCCCCTCCCCTGACTCCTGATCAGCAGGCTGAGGTGAAAAGTTTGCTTAGGCAATTTTCCCCCCTGTTTTCACAGTACCCTGGTTTGACACCTTGGTGCAAACATAACATAGACACAGGAGACAGTGTACCTACCAAAAGTAGGGGATACAGGATGTGAGACAACGTACAGTCTTACATTAAGACGGAGGTCAACAAAATGTTAGATCTTGGGGTGATTGAACCCTCCAGTAGTCCTTGGTCCAGCCCTGTGGTTTTGGTTCCAAAAGCAGGTACTTCTGAATTGAGGTTCTGCGTGGATTACAGGGCTCTGAATACTGTCACCAAGACATATGCACACCCCTTGCCTCGAACAGATGAGCTCGTGGATACCTTGGGTGCCTCCAAGTACCTCAGCACGTTTGACCTCACTGCAGGCTATTGGCAAATAGCCCTCGCAGAACATGCCAAGGAGAAGACAGCGTTCTGAACTCCAGAAGGTCTTTACCAGTTCAGGGTAGTGTCTTTTGGGTTGAAGAATGCACCTGACACTTTCCAGAGGCTTGTGAATCATGCGTTGAATGGGTTGGATGAATTCTGTCTTGCATATCTGGATGATATAGCAGTTTCCAGTGCCACCTGGGAAGACCATGTGAAACACCTTGGGATTGTGTTACAGGCTCTTCAGAAAGCCCACTTGACCATAAAGGCCAGTAAATGCCAGATTAGACAAGGCTCAGTGGTTTACCTTGGACATGAAGTAGGTGGAGGGAGGATACAGCCTTTACCCAGTAAAGTACAAGCAGCACAAGACTGACCTACCCCCACTACACAGACCCAAGTGAGAGCCTTCTTAGGACTCACTGGGGGTCACTCCGAGTTGGGTGGTAAGGGAAAAACGATGCCGGTAAAGGACTACCGGCATCGTTTCCCGTTACGGCCCATTCTGACCCACCAGACCATTATTTACAGCGCTGTAAAGTACAAGGCGTAAATAGCGGTTTAGTGGGCGCGCCCGACACGCCATGCCGAAATTAGCGGCATGGCGTAAACCGGAGCTGATCCCAAGTAAAGCGGACATGGAAAAAACAGCCTCCACAAGACCGCAAAGTACCTTACCGCCATGGAGTAAATACCGGCACCGCCGAGAAGGTGTTAAGAACCCTGAGCAGTGTTTCCAAGAGGAACAGGTGCACTCAATCAGCACAGGTGGAGGCAATGGAGTCTGGCACAGCACAAAAGGAGCACACCTACACACCACACCCCCTCCCAGACCAAGATGATACCAATTGTAGAAGCATTCCTGGAGCTGGAGGCCCTGCTTGCAAGGCAGCAACCACAACAAAAGCAACAACAACAACCACAGCCCCCACCACAGAGGATACACAGGAGGAGAAGGAGGGTGAGACAGGCCCAGCATGCCCTACCGGTGCAGCCACCATTACCATGCCGGCAGCCCCCTATCCCCCGCATCAGAGCCACCCCTTCAACCTCACACCAGAGCAGATCCACACCCTGTACCGTCTTGACCGGGACACCATTACCACCATAGTGGACCTGATACATGACGATATAGTGAGCCGCATAGAAATCAGCACTGCCATCCCCCCTCTACTGAAGGTAGTGTCTGTGCTCCACTTCCTTGCCACAGGCACCTACCAGCATACAGTGGGGCACATGCATGGCATTTCACAGCCCATATTTTCCCAGATACTCAACCAAGTGCTGGATGCCCTCCTCAACCACACAAGGGACTACATATCCCTACCCCGGACTCCCCAGGAGATATATGACACCGAAGTTGCCTTCCATGCACTGGCAGGCATGCCAAATTGCATAGGTGCCCTCGACTGCACCCACGTTGAATTGGTGGTCTTGCATGCCATGGAGGTGCCGTATCGCAACCGCAAGCAATACCACTCCATCAACGTCCAGATGGTGTGTAATGCCAGTAAAGCCATCACACATTGCAATGCCCGATACCCCGGATCAACTCATGACTCCTTGGTCCTGCGGAACTCAACACTACCACGCTACATGGAGCGACATGCTGGACGATGTGCCTGGCTGCTTGGTGAGTAACCTGAATGGGCCATGGCAGTGCATTGGGGCTGTGAGTAGGTTGTCTGCATACTCCACCTGGGTGGGAAAGGGGGGGGAGATGCATACTCCACCTGGGTGGGAAAGGGGGGGAGATGCATACTCCATCTGTGTGGGAAAGGGGGGGGAGATGCATACTCCACCTGGGTGGGAATGTTCACGCCAGTGGCAGATGTGCACCTCACAGCACACTGCCCCAAGGCAAGTGACACGGCACATGACCACATAACCACACAGTGATGAATTCGAGCCGACACCTAACACTACATGACTAACAGGAAACCTGGCCTGATACCACAACACATGCACCACTCATCGGAGGCCCTTACACACCGTAGGGGCATCCTGCACCATGCAGTGCAATAGCACCATGTCGCTGACTCCTGCATCTCAACACACAGGAAAGTCATCCCTGGGAGTGCATAGAAGTGAGTCTAGCAGGGATCCTACAGCGTGTCACTGGTCCTGCACCCCCATAGGATTGCTGCAAGTCACCATAGTAGGGATCCGTGCAGAATGACGAGTATGCTACCAACTACAGCCAACACCCTCTTTCACCAAGTCTCGCGCAAGACATCAATGAATGCAGTCCAACACTGCTGCATGCATATACGATGCACATGCAACAATACGTGAGTGCACACCATGACCCATCAGGGAGAAGCTACCCCCGCCATCATTCCATTGCACATGACACATAGCCGGGCCAGTAATGGGGTGACTGTATCCTGGGACATGTGTGTATGGCCAGTAATCACCTGCGGCCATGTAAGACTAGTACAATTCTCCACCATGAATGTACAAACACTTACCTTCATTCCACTCTCATGCAGGTGATGCTGGCTACCCTTTGAAGCCGTGGCTCATGACCCCGGTCCGCAACCCACAGAACAGGCACGAGGAGGACTACAATAGATCCCATACCCGTACACGGGTGGTGATAGAGCAGACCTTCGGCCTGTTGAAGGCACGATTTTGTTGCCTCAGCCGGTCGGGTGGGGCACTCATCTACAGCCACGAGAAGGTGTCCAAAATCACCATGGCATGGGTAATGCTGCACAACATGTGCATCCGTCAGAACGTGCCACTGCCCCCTGACGTTGAATTGCTAACACCAGATGATGATGAGGGCGAGGAGGAAGGAATGGCAGGACAGCATCACGGTGCCGATGCACAGGAGGGACGTTCCATGCGGCAATCATTGATCGGACAATATTTCTGACTCACAAGTCAGCTGAGGGTGTGAGGATGACAGGACATTGGGCACTGGGTGTGGGGATACATGTACACCATGCACTGTGAGACATTAAAAGACACATGCACAATGATCAATGTCCACTCTGTTTTTTAGGGATGATCAACCAGTGTATTGAATAATAATGTAGAAACGTGTACAACAAAACCTCCACCCTCACCCCCCTCCCACTCGCCCCAACTCCCACACACACCCTCACCCCCTCCTCCTCCCCCCCCAACTCCCAAACACACCCTCCCCCCCTCCTCCTCCCCCCCAACTCCTACACACACCCTCACCCCCCTTCACCTCCCCCCACAACAACCCCACAATAGTCCCATCAGTGCAACATAGGCCACATGTGTGTAGCAGTATGGTCAATGTGCACTCCCAGAGCCAGGGGGATCCATGTCGTGGCGGCACAATGTACACAGTGACCGACGGACAGGGCTGGTCTGCGTGGAGGAGCTTTGGGACGGTGGGTACGCCCACTGGGGCTGTGGTCTGGGGGGTGCTGTCTCCAGGGCATCTGTGATCCAGCCCAGCACCTCACAGAGCCGGTTTGTGCTCGCAGTGATCACCTCGCCCAGAGCCTGAAGGTCATTGTGCCACTCCAACCTTGATTCGCGGATGTCCCGGATGAACTCCTCAATCAGGCCCGTGAGGTGCTGGGAGCGCACTGCATCCATGGCCGGTGTGGCCGATGTGCTTGGCAGGCTTGGTATTGAGCCTGCAGCCCTTTCGGGACTTTCTGCAGGGGAAGTGGATCCAGGACAGGCAGGTGGTACTCCTTGGCCTGTGAGCCCTGGGGTGTCACTCTCCCCGGAGTCGCTGTGTGCCACCTGGCTGTATGATGGAGTGTCTGGGCTATGTCCAATGTCATTGGGGTCCTCCACGTTGGCCACGGAAATTGATGTGGGGCTGTCTGGCACATCGAGGAGGCACATGGCAGCATTCTCCCCTGCCACACTGGACTCCTCAGAGTGCACCATGGGGCATGTGTCCGGCGGCACTGCAGGCATGGGTAGGGGTGCGGGCGGGGGTTGTGCACCCTCCATGTGGGTTGCTGGAGCAGGTGGTGTTACATGTGTTTTCTTCCTGCTTGCAGGTATACGGTGTCCCCTGGCTCTGCCCCTGGAGGTACTGGCCCGGGTGGCTTCCTGGTCCTCACTTTCATGCCCGCTGCCTGTGGGGGGGAAGAGAGAGACGGCATGAGCAATGATTTGGGGGTTAGCATTTCTTCAAGCCTATGGTATCACAATGGGATTGCAGCGTTTTGTTGACATTTGGGTGGTGAGTGGGGCAGTGATCTGGGCTTGGATGAAAAATGCATGCAGATGTCTGGGTCACTCATGTTGGCGGAGTACTGTGGTGACTCACATTGACAGCCTCTTTGTGTGGTATGGCCAATATGGGTTGCAGCCTTGCACCTGACATCAGCCTGGGTCCCACTTGTTACGGCATGATTTCATTGGGGGGGGGGTTTCATGATGTGACAGCTTGCCCAGCTCTTGGCGGTGCCTTACATTAGGAATGCATTTACTGTCTTAACTCATGACACTCACCTCCATCAGCAGATGACGGAACACTGCACTCCATTTCGCCAACCCCTTCTATGGCTTCTGTGCCCATCATGTCCGCACACGTTTCCTCCCAGGGCATCATTTTGATGGGAGAAGCTGGGCCTCCTCCTGTCTCCAGGGCCTGACTTCGGTTGGCCAATAGGATGGCCGCACCCTGAGACGGAGGTCATCCCACCGTTTCCTGCAGTCCTTCGTGGTGCGGGGGGTGTTTCCTACGGTGCTCACCCTCTGTGCAACCAAGTCCCAGATCTCCTTCTTCCTGACGACGGTGGGCCTACGCATTTCACTGCTGAATACTATATCTGCATGTTCGTGCAGAGTGTCCACCAGTACCTGGAGTTCGTCCTGTGTCATGCGCTCCTTCCTTATGCGGGCGGCACCCTTTTTCAGTCCTTTCGGCATGATGCTGGTCTCTAATGGCTATTTTTCCAATCCAAATATGCCTCCGGGTCCTGTATGAAGAGGATGGCAATGGATTGTGTTTTTAAAGATGGCCGCCGCGCTCCTTCCCGTTCCTGTGCGATGACGTAATTTCCGTATCCGTTAATTAGCGGTGACCGTAATTTACGGTATTCGTAAATTACGGTCACCGCTAATTACGGACGGCGAAGCTTCGATGGCGGTGTTGTTAAGAACGTCTCGCTTCATGCCGGTAACGGGTTCAACGGGCCCTTTAGCGGTATGCTGCTAGGGGATTTACCGGCATAGCGGAAAGCTTGTGCCCGCGAGGTCGGAATAGCCTGTAAATAGCGGCGTGGTACCAGATCGGGCTCACTCTTTCCGCCGTGCCGGTAAAAACCAATACTTACCTCCAACCTCGGAATGACCCCCACTGGGTATTACTGAAATTTCATGGCAGACTATGGCACCATAGCTGCACCTCTGACTGCTCTCACCACTCCGAAGAAACCCAAGAAAGTAACTTGGACTGAAGAGTGTGAGAAGGCCTTCAATGGCTTAAAGGACTCCTTGTGCCAGGCCCCTGTTCTCAGGGCCCCTGATTACCAAAGACCTTTTATTGTACAGATAGATGCCTCTGACTAAGATAGGAGCTGTACTATCACAAGTAGATAAGAAGGGTAAGGAACACCCAATTGGCTTAATCACTCGCCAGCTTAAGGACAGAGAGCTCAGATGTCCACAGTAGAGAGAGAATGTTTCTCTATTTTGTGGGCCCTACGGAAGCAGAGGCCCTACCTCTATGGGACCCACTTCACTGTGCAAACTGACCATAAGACCTTAAAGTGGCTACTTAACATGAAGGGAGAGAATCCAAAGTTGCTTAGGTGGTCCATACGTTTACAAGACTTTGACTTCACTATTGAGCATAGGCCAGGTGTCCAACATAGCAATGCTGATGGGTTGTCCAGAATGTTTAACCGACCTGAACAAGAAACTCATCCAGTGGTGGATTAGTTCCCCCTGTCCTTATTCTGGGAGGGGCGAGTGTTAGGAAAGATTTCATTATTGTATGTAATTTTCCCTCCATGTGGCAACCCCCAAACATTTTGCTGTTGTTTTACACTCTGATCTAGACTTTGCCAGAGAAGCGCAGCCTTCTGCCGCACTCCTCTGGGCTTTCGCTCAATTCTTATGGGGAAACTGACATGCCCTTAGACAGTCAGTACTGGGAGACTTTGTTTCCCTTAGTCCTTTCCTCATGTTGCATCTTTTGTGCAACATGAAACGAGAGTGCACTGTAACTTACTTTACCGCGCTCTTGGGTCTCTAGTCATTCCAAAGGCCCTAGAAATTCTCTCTGGACTTATTATGAACTGTGCAAGTGTGTCACAGACAGGACTGGTGGCAGCTATCGTTTCTCTTGTGTTTTGAATCCTTTTTCACCATGTTATCCGCGCTTACCGCGTTTGGCACAAAAGAGTGGCCTGGCTCCAAAATGGCCATGCCACGAGGTTCTTTGTCATGTCCTCTGACCGTCTTGCCCATTCTCCTTCCCCAGGTTGAGCCGACCCGGGTCTGTCCTTATTTGGTCATGCACTTTCCCGCGAAACCCAAAGTTTCGCGGGCTTCTGCATGCCTTGTGTGTGCCTCCAGGATGTGGGCTGGGATGTCTGTTCCCAATACACATCCCGGGTGCCAGAGAGTCTGGAGTATCCTGAATGCCTGGGACCACCGTGGTCCGTGATAGGTTCACGTATGGTGTGAGTGTTTGTGAGCAGATCTCCCATTGGGTCCTCTCCATTTTGGCGCGAGCGGAACTTTGGATAAGAGGAGGCTGACAACACCACTACCATGTCGATCTCCTGAGTTCACACCGAACAAGGGATAAGGAGCCAAGTATCCTGCAACAAGAAGCTGAGTCGAGGAACGGCTGGTGACCCGCTGAAGGTTTGGCACCCTGAACCGCTGTCATCCTGTGAGACCTCTCTGCATCTGATCGTCCTAGAAGGTCTGCGAAGGCGTTTCGACCCATTGGAATAGTGGGATCAACTATTCCCGGCACCTTCATCAAACCCTGCAATTAAGCCTCTTCGGAAGTGTCCCTGGGCCAACCAGTGGGCTGACCAGCTTACACAGGACGCTTTGCTCTGTCACCGCCGCCGTTTCGGGGAAGCCCTCGAAACTTGGTCTACTGCTTGCTCTGCATCCACGGCACCCTCACACCGAATTTCGTACACTTGACATTCCCAGGTCTGAAGTGAGACGAGTGCGCCCGGTCTTGTATATATATTGTATTGATTGTGATGTGTTGGTTTACTTTAGTATTATTGTGATTCTTTGCTATGGTCGATGTTACAAAGGCCTTGTAATAAATGTGCCTATATTTGGAGAAATTTGTAAGTGTCCTTGCTTTGTGTGCTCATTGAGGTCTTTCAGTCACCTTGACCCCTCTTGAGACTTAGTCTTGACCGCTGCCATCGCTACCCTGATTGGTCTGGCTTGTCCAGATGTTACCCTATTACAAAAAACTAGGCTGGCCTTCTGAACCTCTGCCCCTCCAGGTAAGAGTTCAGAAATCCATCTTAACATCGTGCACCAAACCAAAAGGTGGGATGATGATGTTCTATAATGGTGGGCACCGAAATTACCCTGCTATGCAGCCTAGTGCTTTCTCTCTGGCTGTTTTTCCACCCACTAAGGCAGAGTTCTTCCGTGCTGATTGTAGATTCGTGGACGTTCTGACATGCAGAGGCCCAGTCTCTGAGATCTTGTAATAAATGTGCCTGTCATACTCTTTTGTGTAGTTGATCAATGTTTTGTGAACAAAAGTTGCAACCAATGGAACAGAGGCGTCTTTAGTAGCAAACCTTGATAAGAAGCGCTTGTGCAGGCCAGCTCAACTGCTACCCCACTCCTGGGCACTGTGGTGCTTGTCTTCGTGTAACACCTAGCACGCCACCACACAATCTGAGCACATATGTCGGTATTTGCATTGTAATTGCAGCATACTGTCTTCTGGACAGGCAGGACAGGCTGGAGGTTGGGCCAATCCCAGCTTACTTTGCTCTTGGGTTCCCTTTCTTCTGCCTTACCCAAAGCCTGTATTGCACTCGGCCTTTCCCCATGAAATGCACTCATCATTCAACATTGCTTCCAGGTTATGTTAGGCAGTCATTTCTTTCTCTGCTGAAACTGTGTGTAAGATCTCAATCACCAGATTCCCTGTGATGCTGGAAATGCATCAGAGGGACAGGGCCTCTGAATCCTTGTCCTTTACTGCTTTTTATCGTGTGTTCTGTCATGCTTTCTGCCCAGGAGTCCATGTGGGACTCCTGGCAGTGCAGCTCTCTCTTTTGGTTTGGTGAACAGACCCATGGGGTACCCTTATGGCACCCATGGGTAGGGGTACAACCCTGTGCCCCTAGTGTATGTTTTTGGGCACCTGTGGGTGGCCCCAGAGCAGGGTATGGGCTGGTGGCAGCTCCATGCTGAATTTGACAGGTGCTCTGGGTGTCCTCCATTTTGGGATACCCAGGCCCTGCCATTGGGATCAGTTGATTCCTGATAGAAAACAAGATGGCCCCTGTGGCCTCTTGCTTTCTATTGCCTGTTATCTTGTTTTCCCAAAGTCCTGGGAAGCCCTGACTCTGTCCCTTCGCCCTGAATGGCTGTTGGGTGGAAGTTCCATATATGGTGTTGTTGTGAAGGCCCAGCTAGACTGACTGGAGCCTTCCCAGAGACTGTATTTTGTGGGTACCTCCTGTGGGTGGGACCTGGGTGAATGGAGTGTGTGACCAATATACACTCCTTGTTGTGGGTGTCTGGTTTCTGGCATGAGAGACAAAGACTGAGACAGCCCTGCCCGAAACTGGCCTGAATGCAGTGTGTAGTGTTGAATGGCTGGGTACTTGTCCCAATCCACATTCCATGTTGTGAGTGTCTGAAAGGGAGGGGTGTGGCCTGAATGCACTGTGTGCCTGATTGGCTGACTGACTGCATGAATGCCCTTCTGTATGATTGGCTGCTGAGTGTGTGCCAGCAGTGTGTATGAGAGGCAGGATAGTATATCTGGGGACCTCTCACCACTGGTAATTGGTTCAGAAGCAGCCAGAGGTTCAGGAACGTTCAGGAACGTTCAGAAGCATCCTGGAGCTGAGTCTCCACTCTAAGAGTAACTGGAACTGCTGATCCTCGACGTCCAGCTGGAAGAAGAAGACTTGCTGTGGCATTTGCTTCGACCGATCCGAAGGCTGTCGAAATCGTCGAAGGCTGACCCGAGAGAGGACCTGGTAAGGCGCCCTCTTCCCGTGCTCCGAGGGACCATCGAGCACCGCTCCATCTTCGCCGAAGCGCCCTGAAAGACAGACCCTTGAAAGGCTGTCGATCCGAGACGGGACCGCCGAGGAGATCGAAGTGAAGCACCCGGACATCGCCGCCGTCGAAGTCCATTGCCGTCGACCAGGGTTCGCAGGTTTGTGTAACCGCTGGAGGCCCGTCGAAGTTGTGTTGCCCAGCCGTGGGAACCTCTTGACGCCGTGCCGCCGACGACCGGAGCCGTCCGTTCCTTTGCCTAAGAACATTCGAATCGAAGGACTCCCTCGTCCGCACCGTCGACCGCTTTATCCTGCCGGAGAAAGTCGAGGTCGACCAACGCGCCGAGGAGAAACCTGCCGGTGGGTTTCCTGCCACCCGAAGATCACAAAGACTCAAACGACTCGACGCCCTTGCTGGGCCTCCGTCTCCACAATCTTTGCGGTCCAGAACTATTGTCACCGAGGTGCCCCGCACGCCTCTGCCTTGCAGGACGCCGACGCTCCGACACCGACAAGCACCGCTCGGACGAAGCTGCCGCCTCATCGACGCCGTTCTACCCTGTTTGTCGACGGACGTTCGACGCCCCGTGCCTCCCGCTTGAAAGGGAAGGCATTCAAGAAGGGCTGTCGATTCCCCGTCGCCGAACGCCGAGGTTCTCGACGTTTCTCGATGATCCGTGACTCCCGCTTGAAAGGGGGTCGCTCAAGAAGGATCTGTCGACTCCTCTTCGAAGAACTCGACTCCACCAGGTACATTGGGGGCTAAAAACATTATAGGAGGGAATAAGACTTGCAGAACAATATATGGACTGGGCTTGTGATATATCTTTATTTTACCGGTTGCCCAGGTGGGGGGATCTCCACACAGAACTGTGTCTAGTGGTAAGGGCCAGTATTCTGCCTATTGCTCAACCATCTTATTTTCTCTCCTCTCTCTATTGCTGGTTTCACTCTATTGATCTGTGTGACATTGTTACAGTATTGTTCATGCACTTTAATGAGATCTAATACAAAGGGTGGTACCACTTTAGAATTGTATATATTTGCTATTGTTGATTTTCCTGAGTACAAAGTGAGTTATTATGATAAGTGTACATAACCTTGAATATTGATTATATAAAGACTGTGTTCTAACCAATACAGTGTGTGGACATTCCTTTGTGGGGGCTTGGGGACTACACTGTACTTAAGAACCAGCCTGCATCACCTCCTGAGAAGCTAGGCCTTGATTGCTCGACCATTGCTACCGTAATAGAGAATCTTGGCTGGGGTCTTCTGTGCCTCTCCTCTACCATATAGAGAGCAGAAGTACAGACACCCCCCACCGGTAATCTTTTCACACTGGTGGCCAGCGGTGGGATGCTTATGGTTTTAAGAATCAGTGTATAACCGTGCCACTTACAAAGGATATCTGCCCTTTATTAAATTAAGGTTTAGTTGTGTACAAGATAACTGCATTACAAACAATGGAGTCTATTGCAAATGGCAAATTGACTCGGATGAGCTTGGAGGCTCTCCAGAGTGCTTGTGAAGCCAGGGAGTTAGACTTTGTGGATAAGTCTAGGGCTGAGCTGATAGCTGCCCTGGTGGACTACCAGATTGATAGTGAAACTCTTGATGAGGGGGGGAATGCAACCAATGAGGACTCTGCCCCTGGGGTTACTGCTGAATCTGTTTCTGGGAATGCCACCATTCCTGCTGCCTCTTTTCCAAACCCCAGCAATTCCTTGGAGCTTGAGTTATTAAGGATGAAATTGGCCTTTGAATACCGCAGGTTGGAAATAGATGCTGAACTTAAGAAAGAGGAGTTGGCTCAACAAGTGGAGCTCAAGAATAGGGATCTTGAACTCAGAAATAAGGACCTTGAACTCAAGAGCCAGGACACTGAATGTCAGAGAATCCAGCTAGAGAAAGCTAGAGTGGAGACTTCAGCTAAAACCAGTGAGAGTGTCAGGTCCCCAGCCACCAAGTTTATGAAAGATTTGGTTGGTGTATTTGTGGAGGGTTCAGATATCCTCCAATGGATTGAAGCGTTTGAAATGGCTTGTGCGATTCATGATGTTTATAAAAGAGATTGGGATAAGTGTTTGTTAAGCAGAGTGCCTCAAACCGGATATGACTGTATTCTGAAGCTGAGTGTGGAAGAAAGGGGTCAGTATGAGTGTATGAAGTCTGCTTTGATTGCCAAGTTTGGCAAGACACCTACCCAATACCTTAGAAGGTTCAGGGATTTTAAGGAAAGAGAGAATGTGTCTTGGGTTGACTGGGTGAGTGCTGCGCACATGAACATGATGGGGTGGATCGATGGTTACAAGGTTAAGACTTTTGTTGAATTGTCCCACCTCTTGTTTTTTGAGCATTTTTCTGAAGCCTGTTCACCAGAGCTGCGTCAGTATGTGGCTGACCAGAATATTTTGGACCCCTTTAAGCTGGCTAGGTTGGCTGACAAGTGGGTCTCCCACCGGGTGTCCCCTAAGGACTCCAGTGGGAAGGACAAGGACAAAGAAAAGGGGGCCTCTCAGAAAGCTGAGGAGTCCCCCAAGCAGTCACAGTCGGGTAAACCAAAACCTTCCTCTCCTAAGACCCAAATATCTAGTGGGGATAAGTCATCTGGGGGTGGGAATAAGAGTAGTGGTCCACCTGCTGCAAAGCAGGCTCCCAGTGGTTCCAGTACCGTACCCCGCACTCCTGGCGCTTGTTGGAACTGTGGGGCGCTGGATCACAAAAGGGGTGACCCCAAGTGTAAAGGTAAGGCACTTGGAGTACAGGCTGTCAGCCTGACCTACCCTTACCCCGTGTCTGAGGTGGAGGCCACTGTCCTCCCCTCCTCTGCCGGGATCACATTTGGTGCTCCGGTAGAGATTTCCTTAGTGTCCCTTGGGGCCTGGGACCAGTATGCAGAAGTACTGGCGACTATCCCACAGAACACCCTTAGGTTTTTGAGAAGTGTCCTCTTGAATGGCCAGCCTTCTACTGGTTTGAGAGACACTGGGGCAAGCATGACAGTGGTGGACAGTACCCTGCTCAAGCCAGAGGACTATGAAGGTGCTCCTCTGCAAACCACCAGGTTAGCTGGTGGGCCTCCCAAATTATCACCTGTAGCCTTATTCACACTCATGATTGGAGACAAGACAGCAAGGCTTCCTGTCCTGGTTCAGGACAATGTCCCTGCTAACATTTTGTTAGGAAATGATCTAGTAGAGTTGGGGTTGATCTCAGATGGTCTTCCCATGACTGCTGCTGCAGTCACTAGGTCACAGGTGACACCGGGTCTGGCTGTGGGTCAGGTGCCCGAGCCAAAGGCGAGGCCTAAGGCAAGAAGAAGGAAGACCAAGAAGGCCACCTCTGTGGAGGGAACACTTTCTTTTCCTGCTGTTCCGACAGCACCCATTGGGATCCATGCTCCGGACGGGCTGGGTCCAGTGGAAAACCCAAACTCAACTCCTGTGGGAGAAGAGACAGAAGACTCTCCTGTGGGAGAGGTTCTCAACCCGGAGGATCATCCTGACCTTCAATGCTTGTTAATTGAAGGGGTACCCTCCCGGGCAGACTTCTGTAAGGGACAGAGAGAGTGCCACTCTCTCGAGGGACTGAGGAAACAGGCCCTGGCCCAGGCACAAGGAGAAGTGCCTAGGACATTCCGGATTTATTGGGAGGGTGAGCTCCTTGTTAGTGAGCCCACTAAGCCTGAACCTGGTGCCCTCAAGAGGTTGGTGGTACCCCAGGTTTACAGGCCCTTCCTACTGCAGTTGGCGCATGAGGTGCCCTTGGCTGGTCATCTTGGGACCAAGAAGACTAAGCAGAGGCTCTCTGCCCATTTCTACTGGCCACGGATGGGAGTAGAGGTGGAGTCCCACTGCAGGACCTGCCCAACTTTTCAGTTGTCTGGCAAGACTGGAGGCAGTATCATTGCCCCACTGCAGCCATTGCCAGTGGTTGGCACACCATTTGAGAGGGTGGGCATCGACATCGTCGGTCCCCTTGACCCTCCCACTTCAGGTGGACATCGGTTCATCCTGGTCTTGGTAGATCATGCCACCAGGTACCCTGAGGCGATACCCCTTCGGACTGTTACTGCCAAGGTGGTTGCCAGGGCTCTCCTGGGCATTTTCACCTGTGTTGGATTCCCAAAGGAGATTGTCTCTGACAGAGGATCCAACTTCATGTCTAGTTACATGAAAACCATGTGGAAAGAGTGCGGGGTAACCTACAAGTTCTCCACCTCTTACCACCCCAGACCAATGGTCTGGTTGAGAGATTTAATAAAACTCTCGAGGGCATGCTAGGGGCTTTGGAAGAACCCCTAAGGAGGAAATGGGATCTCCTCCTGCCATGCCTGCTGTTTGCGTACAGGGAGGTACCTCAAGAGGGTGTTGGTTTCAGCCCCTTTGAGTTACTCTTTGGACATCCCGTGAGGGGGCCTCTCGCCTTGATCAGAGAAGGCTTGGAAGCCACCCCTCCAGGTCCCGCCAAGCAAGTGGGGGACTATGTGTTAGGCCTCAGATGGAGGATGACACAGATGATGGGTCAGGCAACAGCAAATCTCAAGGCCAGCCAGGAATTGAATAAGTACTGGCATGACCTTAAAGCCTCTCAAGTGGATTGGACTCCGGGACAGGAAATCCTTGTGATGGAGCCTACCAAGCCTAGAGCTTTGGCAGACAAGTGGACTGGACCTTTCAGGATCATCTCCAAGATGGGCGAAGTCAATTATCTGGTTGACATGGGAGCCTCTGGGGTAGCCCCTCAGATATTCCATGTCAACAGGCTCAAGCCTTTCCACCGGCGAGCAGAAGTCTCATGTCTCTTGCTAGCTTCCGGGCAAGAAGAGGATGAGAGTGAGCCCCTTCCTGATTTGCTGCATAGCAACCCTCAGGATGGCTCAGTGGAGGGAGTACATCTCTCTCCAGATTTGACAACAGAGCAACAGAGGGCCTGCAGGGCTTTGCTCCAACAGTATGCCTCTCTGTTTTCACTGACGCCAGGCCTTACACCGTGGTGTAGGCATGAAATTGACACTGGTGACAGTGTGCCTGTCAAAAGCAGGTGCTACCGTATGTCAGATACCGTCAAGAACCACATCCAGGCTGAGGTCGCCAAGATGTTGGATCTGGGTGTTATTGAGCCCTCAACCAGCCCCTGGTCCAGTCCCATGGTCCTTGTCCCCAAGGCAAGTTCCCAGGCGGGTACCAAGGATTGGAGGTTCTGTGTGGATTACCGAGGAGTCAATGCCGTCACCAAAACTGACGCGCACCCATTGCCCAGGGCTGATGAGCTCGTGGACACCATAGGTGCTGCCAAATTTGTGAGCACCTTTGACCTTACCTCAGGCTATTGGCAAATAGCTCTGACGGACCATGCCAAGGAAAAGACGGCCTTCTCAACACCTGAGGGACTCTACCAGTTTAGGGTCATGCCTTTTGGGTTGAAGAATGCCCCTGCCACCTTCCAGAGATTGGTCAACCATGCGCTCAGTGGGCTGGAAGCCTTTTGTGTGGCTTACTTAGATGACATTGCCGTCTACAGTTCCACCTGGGAAGAGCATTTGACACATCTGGATAAGGTGTTGCAGGCCTTGAAAAGGGCTAACCTCACTATCAAGGCCACCAAGTGCCAGATAGCTCAGGGGAAAGTTACCTATCTTGGTCATGAGGTAGGAGAGGGTCAAATCCAACCTCTCTCCAGTAAAGTACAGGATGTACAGAACTGGGAGACTCCCACTACTCAAACCCAGGTGAGGGCCTTTTTGGGCCTGACTGTGTACTATCGAAATTTCATGGCAGACTATGGGACCATAGCTCCACCCCTGACAGCTCTAACCTCACCCAAGCAGCCTAGGAAGGTTAATTGGACCGAAGACTGTCAGAGGGCCTTTGATGGCTTGAAAGAAAGTCTGTGTAGGGCACCTGTGTTGAGTGCGCCTGACTACAGCCGAACCTTTATCGTCCAGACGGATGCCTGCGACACCGGAATTGGAGCTGTCTTGTCCCAGTTAGATGACAAAGGGAGAGAACATCCTATCATATTCATCAGTAGACAACTCAAGGGTAGAGAACTTAGGTGGGCTACTGTTGAAAAGGAGTGTTTTAGCATAGTTTGGAGCCTTAGGCGTTTTAGGCCCTACCTTACGGGGTCTACCTTCAAGGTCCAAACAGATCATAAGCCCCTGAAGTGGCTTATGCAGATGAAGGGTGAGAATCCAAAATTGCTCAGGTGGTCCATTAGCCTGCAAGGGCTAGACTTCACCATAGAGCACAGACCAGGGAAGAGACACGATAATGCAGATGGCCTTTCCAGAAGGTATGTTGACCGTCTGGATGAGGGTGTCTATCCCGTGGGAGATTAGACACCCTCCACCTCAGTCTCGGGGGGGCGACTGTGATGCTGGAAATGCATCAGAGGGACAGGTCCTCTGAATCCTTGTCCTTTACTGCTTTATATCGTGTGTTCTGTCATGCTTTCTGCCCAGGAGTCCATGTGGGACTCCTGGCAGTGCAGCTCTCTCTTTTGGTTTGGTGAACAGACCTATGGGATACCCTTATGGCACCCATGGGTAGGGGTACAACCCTGTGCCCCTAGTGTATGTTTTTGGGCACCTGTGGGTGGCCCCAGAGCAGGGTATGGGCTGGTGGCAGCTCCATGCTGAATTTGACAGGTGCTCTGGGTGTCCTCCATTTTGGGATACCCAGGCCCTGCCATTGGGATCAGTTGATTCCTGATAGAAAACAAGATGGTCCCTGTGGCCTCTTGCTTTCTATTGCCTGTTATCTTGTTTTCCCAAAGTCCTGGGAAGCCCTGACTCTGTCCCTTCCCCCTGACTGGCTGTTGGGTGGAAGTTCCATATATGGTGTTGTTGTGAAGGCCCAGCTAGACTGACTGGAGCCTTCCCAGAGACTGTATGTTGTGGGTACCTCCTGTGGGTGGGACCTGGGTGAATGGAGTGTGTGACCAATATACACTCCTTGTTGTGGTTGTCTGGTTTCTGGCATGAGAGACAAAGACTGAGACAGCCCTGCCCAAAACTGGCCTGAATGCAGTGTGTAGTGTTGAATGGCTGGGTACTTGTCCCAATCCACATTCCTTGTTGTGAGTGTCTGAAAGGGAGGAGTGTGGCCTGAATGCACTGTGTGCCTGATTGGCTGACTGACTGCATGAATGCCCTTCTGTATGATTGGCTGCTGAGTGTGTGCCAGCAGTGTGGATGAGAGGCAGGATAGTATATCTGGGGACCTCTCACCACTGGTAATTGGTTCAGAAGCAGCCGGAGGTTCAGGAACGTTCAGGAACATTCAGAAGCATCCTGGAGCTGAGTCTCCACTCTAAGAGTAACTGGAACCGCTGATCCTCGACGTCCAGCTGGAAGAAGAAGACTTGCTGTGGCATTTGCTTCGACCGATCCGAAGGCTGTCGAAATCGTCGAAGGCTGACCCGAGAGAGGACCTGGTAAGGCGCCCTCTTCCCATGCTCCGAGGGACCATTGAGCACCGCTCCATCTTCGCCGAAGCGCCCTGGAAGACAGACCCTCGAAAGGCTGTCGATCCGAGACGGGACCGCCGAGGAGATCGAAGTGAAGCACCCGGACATCGCCGCCGTCGAAGTCCATTGCCGTCGACCAGGGTTCGCAGGTTTGTGTAACCGCTGGAGGCCCGTCGAAGTTGTGTTGCCCAGCCGTGGGAACCACTTGACGCTGTGCCGCCGACGACCGGAGCCGTCCGCTCCTTTGCCTAAGAACATTCGAATCGAAGGACTCCCTCGTCCGCACCGTCGACCGCTTTATCCTGCCGGAGAAAGTCGAGGACGACCAACGCGCCGAGGAGAAACCTGCCGGTGGGTTTCCCGCCACCCGAAGATCACAAAGACTCAAACGACTCGACGCCCTTGCTGGGCCTCCGTCTCCACAATCTTTGCGGTCCAGAACTATTGTCACCGAGGTGCCCCGCACGCCTCTGCCTTGCAGGACGCCGACGCTCCGACGCCGACGAGCACCGCTCGGACGAAGCGGCCGCCTCATCGACGCCGTTCTACCCTGTTTGTCGACGGATGTTCGACGCCCCGTGCCTCCCGCTTGAAAGGGAAGGCATTCAAGAAGGGCCGTCGATTCCCCGTCGCCGAACGCTGAGGTTCTCGACGTTTCTCGACGATCCGTGACTCCTGCTTGAAAGGGGGTCGCTCAAGAAGGATCTGTCGACGCCTCTTCGAAGAACTCGACTCCACCAGGTACATTGGGGGGGTAAAAACATTATAGGAGGGAATAAGACTTGCAGAACAATATATGGACTGGGCTTGTGATATATCTTTATTTTACAGGTTGCCCAGGTGGGGGGATCTCCACACAGAACTGTGTCTAGTGGTAAGGGCCAGTATTCTGCCTATTGCTCAACCATCTTATTTTCTCTCCTCTCTCTATTGCTGGTTTCACTCTATTGATCTGTGTGACATTGTTACTGTATTGTTCATGCAATTTAATGAGATCTAATACAAAGGGTGGTACCACTTTAGAATTGTATATATTTGCTATTGTTGATTTTCCTGAGTACAAAGTGAGTTATTATGATAAGTGTACATAACCTTGAATATTGATTATATAAAGACTGTGTTCTAACCAATACAGTGTGTGGACATTCCTTTGTGGGGGCTTGGGGACTACACCGTACTTAAGAACCAGCCTGCATCACCTCCTGGAAAGCTAGGCCTTGATTGCTCGACCATTGCTACCGTAATAGAGAATCTTGGCTGGGGTCTTCTGTGCCTCTCCTCTACCATATAGAGAGCAGAAGTACAGACACCCCCCACCGGTAATCTTTTCACACTCCCCCCCATCTTTTCTCTGATAATCATGTATAGCAGGCTGTTATTTCCTCAGACCTGGTCATAGTTCTGGAAATGTCTCCTTATTTATGGCGACCAACAGTACAAATTAAAGCTTCCCTCCAATCTGAAATGCTGCCTTATGCTCTAGCCCCCCTACCTTCCTTTCTCTACTCATGCTGTAGCTTGCTGTACAGTGCTGGCTCCTTCCCGTGGTGCTCCAATAATGTGAGCATATCCACGTATTACCTGCACGTTTGTGGCCCTTCAACAGCTGTTCCATGCTGTAAGTGCTACATAGTTGCCGTGCCATTCTGGGAGTGTTTTGAAGGACCCTCGCCAGTAGGTGACTCATCCTCCCTTCAACTAAGCAACTCTCCAATAGCGGTGTTTGACGACAGGGTGAGGCTCTCTGCCTCCTGCTCACTTCTAGTGTCTGCACCATGACCCTCTGTGCTGCTACCTCTCCCTAAATGGCCATTACCCTTCCCTATTTTCTCGTCCTCATTTTTTGGTCTGAATATGAAATGCTCATGCAAGTTTAGCTGCAAATGTCCCTCATCGTGCCCTCTTTTCTCGCACTCATTTTTTGGTCTGGACTTGAAATGCCTGCTGGGGATAGAGGCCCGAGATCCTCGGCCCAACGAGGCCGAAACCTGTTTGGCGATGCTTGTGGTCTCGTGCAGAAAGGATGTGACGAAGCAGTTTGGGTTGGACCTTCTCTTTTGGGGTGGGACCAAGCCTGATTTGCATATGGTCTTTCTCCTTTTGTAATGGCTTGGCAGGCAAAGAACAATGGTCTTGAGGATTGGTTGCCCAGAGAAAGGAATAAGACAAAATTGAAATTACTGCAGCAAAAAAGTCAGAGTACCAAAAGTCAGACCCCTTTTGTTCGCATACCTATATGTGGGGGGTAAAATTCATAGAAAATGTATAGGTTTAAGTAGGGAGGGCTGTGGGGGGTCTCCCCAAACATATATACATATGGGAACAAATGATGAAGAAAAAAAAGCCTTCACCTATTTTGTTTTGCTAGGTTTGAAAGGCGACTGGCCATAGTGTATTTAATTGTGCAGTAATTCCTGGAGCCAGCCTCATGTCATAAGACAGCTTAGGTTTTGTCGAAAGTGAACTTATGTGTATATCAGGAATGATGTGAAGTTATGGTGTGTCTTGAGGAGTGTGGTCGGGTGTGGGAGTAGCGAGGTAGGACTGCTTGGGGTGAGTGGCAGCTGTGGAGTCACTCAGAGGGTTTGGAGGGAACAACAAGGTGAGGCTGCTTGGAGCGGGTGAAGTTTATGGCATTGTTTTGAAGAATTGAGTGACATGGGAGGCATGGTCTCATAGAGAAACACCTACATATTAAGTACAAGGAAAATATTATTGGAGAAGGGTGTGAAAGAGGTAAAATAAGGTGAGCAAGAATTGAGATAAAATCTGGTGAATTTTGGTAAGTCAAACTGTGACATGCTACCATGGGAGACACTCCCATTATCCATCTGTGCAAAGCATTACCCCAGTACAATGCCAACATACTTAAGTACCACACCCAGTGGGACACTGTAGGCAAAATATGAATGCCCTGGCTGCAGGAACGCATGCTCTCAAAGTCAGTACTACAACCCATATGCAAATATTTATATGCTGCATATAAGGGAAAACAGTTGCAGAGTTGACTAGCCATTCTGGAATTGTGGAAAATGTATGGGGAATAGATAGAGGCGACACCCGCGAAAGAATGGATGCTTAACCAGCATGACAAAGGGGCCCAGTACCCATGGCTCCTCCTCCTTCTCCCCAGAGCAGTGATCCACCTTTAGAAAAGCATTGGATTATAGCCATTACAAGTGTTGAAAGCAGCGGCAGGGTATGCTAATCTATATATCATATATACGCACCCCTGTCTACAGTAGTGAAGACATTATAAGTGGTGAAAAAATAAAGTAGTGTGCACTAGGACCCCAAACGGCTCATAAAGCAGGGGGTTGCCCAATAGCACTTTAAGATGAGTAGCAGCACCTATGAGATGGATGGGGATGCAGATGAATACTCTAGAATCAAATCAATAATGACAACTCAATGGTTTGGCAAAGGGTGTCTGTTTAATGACAAGTAGAAAAAATGGGGAATTCATGAACATCAGCTATTGCTTGATCTTCCGTCTCGCTTCAACAACTCCAACGAACTTCATAAAAAACACATCCTTTATACTAAAAACCTGTCATCACTGATGTGTAACGCTTAAAATGTTGCATGGAATTCTATTGGTTATAGGAAGGTAACTTTAACATAGGTGCTATATCTGTATATGGTAACGGAGTTAGAGGATTGGGTAAACAATGTCAGGTGGGCATCTAAGCCCTTTCTTCAAAATGGCTACTGTGGACGTCACTAAAAGTATGACGTCTCATTGGCTCTACGAACTATAGGACCCTAGATTATTTGGTCCACCATGATTGGGTTTGCACCAACCCCACTCATACTTTTGCACTAGCTTAGCAGCATGCAGGATAGCCGGCCAGGTGCAGGATGCTCGTCTGATCCCCCAGCCTTCCTACCCTTATTGCTACAATCAATCATCACCTCAGTGGCCATGTGTCAATTATTTCTTTGTGGTTGGCTTCAAGACTGCATCTCTGTCTGCAAAACTCCAGATATCTGTGCATGGCACAAGGCCACATGTAGGTGTGAAAGTTTCATCTCTTCTCGCTTGGCTGGTCACGTGATTCAGACACCGTGAAATCGTCTCATTCTCCATGCAATTAGTGTATTTGATTTTGTTTTTCCCACCAACTGCTTTCTGCAGCTTACCTTGACCTCTCTGAACAGGATACTCTGTTCTTTGCTTCATTATCTACTGTTGGTCTATTTCAGCTGGTACGACCTTGGCTTCTTGGCATGATTTGCATGCGTCTGAGTTTCTCTCTGTCTTTAGTTTTTGATTCTTGAGACCTTTAGTAACCTTTGGTTGATTCTGCTCTTGTGTATAGTGGAAGTATACTTATATAAAATGCTCCTTTTTGAGGTAGATATGTATAGGTGGCGCTTGCCGCAATCTATCTTACTATTAAGCATAAGCAAGCTGCATGATTTTCTTAGCTTTCGTGCGGTTTCAATCATATGTACACGTGTAAACTGGCTGAATATCTTCATCATGCTCATGGCATAAGCTTCATATGTTTGACATCATTATTTCACTTTAGGTTCATGATGTCCCTATCCATGGTGTTTCGTCTCTTTTCGTCATTCGCATGTTGTCATATCTTCTATATGTGAGTCAGTCCGGGTTCTTGTGACGTCACCATTCGTTTTCCTTTAGGACTTTCTTGGCTTCTTCAGGCATTGTGTTTTGGAAATCGTCAGTTTGTCTCACTTGCCGATATGGTTTCCTCAATGGGTACTTTACTGTCCAAGGTTTGTTATGTGCAGATACGTCAATAGGTGCTGTCAGTCTTATCGGTACTGGGCAGAGCCCCACTGCGGCTCTCTGCTGGTTCATTTGCTCATCATACGTCACATATTTTGATGTGAAAATTCCTGCAACTTCCCCTCTGGGTGATTTGTCGACCACTTTCACTTCTTCTTTTGTATCCATCTTTCTTGCATCCTCTGTATTCACTTTCACTTCATATTCTGGATCCACTTTTACTTAATCATCTGGGTCCACACATGAAGGTCTGAAGAAATGTCTCTGTCAGGGCTGGAGCCATTGATGGAGTTGTGGGGGGCCTGGGAGGAGTTCAGGAGGCTTGGGGTTGTGCCAGCAGCTTCTCCAGGCGAGTTCTCCATCCTTTTTTCAGAAAGAAGGCCCTGGGATGGAGAACCGCCCGGAAACTACATCTCCCAGCAGGCCGTGTGCTTTACAGACCTGCTGGGAGCAATCGGATCCCACGCGCACAACTGCGCATGCGCGAGCCGCGCCCAAGGAGCTCCGCTCGCAATTCAGGTCACCGGCGAGAGAGGACGTGTTCTTCCCGAGCTCCAGGAGGCACGCCTACGCGGGGCACCGCCCGCCTGCTACATCCCCGGCCCCGCGTACAAAAGAAAGCTAAGTACACGTTTAACTTTTCTCGGCGTGAGACGCGCTGAGTGAGTCGCGCTACGCGCGGCTGGATCTATGTTCCTAGGCTGAATCGAAGCACAGGAAACTTGATTACTGGTTGCATGCAGAGCATGATTACTAACCCCAAGTTGGAGTGGGCTAGGCGGTGAAGTAACCGCACTAATTAACAAAGTTGCAATCCTGTAGGGAACGTTCTTAAGGAACGACTTTTCGCACGCACGTGCTTTGACTTTGTTTTACTGTTCACAGCATGAGTTCGAATCGGATCTGGTGAGAAGTATCATAGTCCATCAACACAGAAAGGCCCAAGGACCTCGAACTCACGCAGAAGCCAGAGCTAAGTATTTCGCACTTGTTTGCATGCTATTGTCTGTTGCCTACACATGGGGTAAAGGTGGGGGACTTGTGACTGCACCTTGCTATGATATCTTGGGCAAGCCTTACAAAAGTGACACCAGAGCACAAGGTGATTATTGGTTAGAGGCTCCAATACAAAAGCCTTCCAAGAAATAATCTCTGAGTTAAGTATGTGGTACTAGATGTGTATGTATGAGAGGGCGGTGTATCTCAACTATATACCTGCAAGATCGGCACAGGAGTCGAGGAGTACGTTACCCTAATTTCCCCCAACCCATCCATTGTTAATTCCTAAACCTCTTTCCGGTCATCCTGAACTCCCTCTACCCATCCACTCCACGGACCCTAACCCTCTTTCCCCAGAGGGTTGCGGAGGCCTGCGGTGTCTATTTCCCAGGTGCCAAAACCCAATGGGAAGGGAGGCGTTTGTGCTGCTTCTGCGCCTGTCAAGAGGAGTGAGGATCTGACAGTCTCTTTGGGGTCCATATTTTTATGACTCCCTTCAAGCTTCCTGCTGATCTTACATGTTCGTCTTTGTCCCATGTCATTAGTTGACATTGTCCATTTGGGCTGCAAATGATCCATCTTTCCACATAGTTTCTGTTTTTCCTTGGATACTGGAACTTGGTTCCTTCTGGCGCATGAATGCTAGCTTTCACAAAGTCTCTTAATTCTTCATCAGTCAGGTCTTTGGGCTTCCATCTTGGTTCGACATCGTATGGCCTTTTTCACAGTTTTCTGGCACTGCGAGATTATGATCTTGATAACACAGAATCCAAGCAGTATCGTCACTAACAGGGCACCCAGGAATTTGAATGCATCTGCCATCCATTGTGGCACTCATGAGAATAGTGCTCCAAACCAACTGTTATCGTCCACTTTGTCAGTTTCATCAATCATTTGATTCTGTAGTTTTGTCAGCATACCTATGACCTCTAATAGAGTTCCATTTTCTTCATTGTGCGAAGGTATAAATGTGCAACATGAGTCTCCAATTTTTGCACAAACACCTCCATCCATAGCTGTGATCATGTCAAGGACATATCTGTTCTGGAGAGTTATTAGTTAAATCGCCCTTAACTCTTCCTTGATTGCATTGACATTTTTTATGGTCATGTTGATGGTCTGCAGTAACTCCCATCTGGTTATCTGCAACCATTTAGTATTTGCTCAAACTTGAACTCGTGGAATAAAAATTGTCGTGAACAATGATGAGGTCAGGCTGAACAGTCTGTGTTCATACGGGATTGCATGAAAAGCTTCTTCTGATTTAGCCGAAAAGTGATTCTCTCTCTTTATTCTATTCATCAGTTCCACTGATCTCGTCTTCCTCAGGTGAGCATCTGCTTTCGGGAAACTGTTAATATTCAGATCACTTTTTGGAATCACCAATGCTGGAACATGGACATTCACTATTGGTGATTTACCTCCCCAGTTTCCCGGCAGTGTGATATACGCTTTGGATCCACACACCCAATAATGATCCATGATCACTGTGGTACCATGTACTATCCCTGGAGCATCAAAAACTCATCCACAGTTTTGATTCTCCCCCATTTTCCTTGTGCCATTATTCCTGAAACAGAATTTTGGGCTTTACAATGGCACAATCTGCAAGGGTCCTCCCCTGCCTTCGACCCATGTCAGTAATTTAGCAAGTTTTGGCCCTAATGGCTTGCATCCATTTGACACTATGTTGATGATGGGCTCATAGTGACCGAAGACCATCCATGCTCTGCCGATCACTACACCTTTCTCCCATCCGTCTGGTGAAAGCACTGTTCCCCAGATTTGCATTTGACCTCTGTTCTTCCATTTTCTGGCTTCTTCTGGAGTTTTTCTTTGGACGTTTAGTTTTTGATTTGCCTCTCTTCTGATCTCTGCTCCTTTAACTCCAGGCTTCTCGTATCTGATCACAATGTGCTTTGTCTTTCCATTGTTCCTTGTCTTTATGTCCTGGACATAATCGTCTTCATTTGGATCAGTTGCTTCAGTTGCCCATTTCAATGAGGCATCACTTCCCATGAACTGGCCTCTGGTCTTGCACATTGCTATGTGTGATAGACAGTGTGCTGTCTGGACATCAATTTCCACAGCTACAAAGATCTTTGACTTCCCCATGCTGAAAGGTAGGAGTGCACAGACAAAGCATTGCTCCTCTGTATTCTGTCTTCCAACTTCTTTCATATGCTGGTACCATATGTTATTTCCCAAGTGTGCTGTGCTGTCCAAGTAGTCGTTTAGTTCACTGTCCTCTCCTTGCATGATTCTCTTGATTCTCAAGGTTTTCATGGAGTTTGCTATAACTACGTCCTTGAACACGTCCCTATAGCTTCTTCTTGCTGGAGGATTCTCAGGTACATCAATCCATGGTGCGGGCCTCTTCATCTGCACCAATAGAGTAGGCAAAAGTCTGGCAATTCTTTCTTTTTCCTCTTGCCTTTTCCTGGCTCTGGCTGTGGACGGCCATATTGATTCTGCTATCATCTGTGCTCATCAGATTTTGACTGCTCCTGCACTTGCCATCTGCAGTGATGGATCAGGCGTGCTTATCAATGCTGTCGCGGTTGGCTTCTTCTCCAACTCATTTTGTCTCTTTAATAGTTCAGCTTCCTCCATTTGACTTGTCATTTCACTTGTAGGATAGCTTCTCATCGTCGGGTGTCCAACCTTCTCCCCTTCTTTGGCCTGTGGTTCTGCAATTATTGACACTAGACCTGGTGTGCATGCATTTATTGTTGGCCTTCATGTGGGTGTCAGTAACCTTCTTTTAGTTTTAGTCTGACAACCCTGTCTCCTGCTTTTCAACTTGCTTGTCACTGCATGTCACTGCATGTGCGTCATTGCTAATCACATCCATTTCAAGTTCACTCACTCCTTTGTCAGACCTTCTAGGAACTGGGATCACTATAAAGGGTCTGGGTGCTTTGTGGGTGTCATGCGTACATTATTAGGTGGGTACACTGGAATCCAAACACCTATGAAAAATGCAGTTCGAATCATCAGTGACAATAAAACAACGATGAATACAATGCATTCATACATTATGCCCCTATAGGTTAGGCGGCAGCACTTAGTTATGGAACAATAAGTATGTCTCTCCTCCTGAGGGATGACGATGCTGCTGTTTTGATTTCCCATCTATATCATCTAAGGGAAAAAAGACTAATGTTAATATATTCTATGCAACAACATCTCTGGATTCTGATGACTCTGTCGGTTGCAGGTACTGGAACTCTTGTCCTTCTTTGCCTGGATAGTGGATTGTCTATTGTCTCTGGATACAGTTCCCTTTTCTATATTCGAAAAATGTCAATTAAGGCAATAAGTTCAGCAAGTCCTTTTTCACTGTACGTGTTCAAAATAGACAAGCTCCCAGTCTATTCCTCTTATCTGTTTCACTCCGGAAGACATGTTGTGTCCTTGATAGTATAAACAAGAGTGAAGTCTCTGGCAACACTTTCTCGATCTGTCCCTCGGTAGAAAGTCTTACAGTCTCCTCCGAATATTCTGATGGTGATTAGAAAGTTCAAACTGCATCACAATACAATGCAAGAGCATGCTCATCTGTGTAGAGTTTGCTGGGTCTCTGATGAAAGTGATGACGTCTACACCGACGGGCCTCCCCACAAATTCTGGAAAGTCCTCAATTAGGCGAAAGAAAACATTACTCGCCAAGCTGCTCTCTTCTGGTGACAGAGACATTTGTCTTGCCCTTGCTGAATTCTGAAACTTCCAGTACTCACTGTGAGCAGCTTCTGTGATCTCGATGGGTGTGAAGAGCAACCTGAATTATGATTCTGTTCAGGATTATACTCAAGCATTCTATTTTTGCAGGATCTTGAAGAAATGTCAAGACGCCAGTGCGTCTCCCAACAAGATCTGGACAGTCTTCCAATTAAACGAAAGAATAGCATGCTGACAAGCCTATTCGCTTCTTCTTCTGCTTGGGACATTTGTTTTTTCCTCTCTGTTTTCCATGAGCAGGAGGAACTGCTCGGCGAACACAGTGAGCAGCCTCCTTATTGTATTTTCATTTTCAGGGTCTTGAAGAAATTCAGTGATGATAGTGAGCCTTCCGACTCGTGACGGGTATGACCTCAAGACTCGGTCAAAATAGTTCAGAACGTCTTTAGTGATGTCGATGCTGTGGGACACCATGAGTGAGTCCAAACAATGCTCCTGTTTTGAACGAGTCTGGATACTGTATTTTCTTCCAATTCGTGGTTTCGCGATCAACATTTGGTATATCCTTTTCTTATCAAGGCTTCAGTGTGCCTCAGTCCAAAGTTCAAAGTTAATAACCTATGTTGTGGCTTATGCATGCAATTCTCTTCTTCACCCTGCAACTAGGATGCACAGAGTGTCTGTTTTTTATGTCCTTATCCCCTTTTTTGCATGGAGGAAATGTCCAAAATTAAGCCAGAGCCTTGCACAAAAGTTCTTTGCCTTTGCTGGTCATGCATCCTTCTTCCTCTTCATGGATCTCATCTGCACGTGCTGCGGTTCTTCCCCGTTGTCTGTGGTCTCTATGCATTGGGTTGTGGGCAGGGGGCCTTCTCCGATGTATGGCTTAATGTCACCCAGGAAGATCCAAGCTCTTATTCCTTGTAGCTTGACTCCAGAGGGAGTGATGTCTTCCACTGTGAAGGGTCCGTTGAACCTTGGATCGTCCCACTTCTTTCTCGTGTGATTCTTCACCAGGACTGTGTCTCAAGGGAAGATTGATGGTATACATAAACTCTAATTTAGTTTTCAGAAGTATCACCTTCTGTGTTCTGTGCTTCCCTGCAGCTGTCCTGAAATTACTGTAAGACAAGATGTCATGCAATTCTAGTAATTTTGCATTTCAGCTCTAAGATTTCTCCTGTTGGCTGGGCTTCACATCTAGCTCTCGGGGTGTCAGTGGAGTGTGCATCCTTCTGCCTGTTGCTATTTCATGCGGCGTAAGATGATGGTCAGACCCAGGCTGGTTTCTGAGTGTGTACAGTAGCAATGGAAGACAGTGTAGCCATCCCTTCTTTAGAGTAAGCTTCAACTTGGCTATCCTTTCCTTTAACAAGCCGTTGAGCTTCTCAGATATCCCATTACCTTGCAGGTGATACACCGACGAGAGCTTGTGCTTTATACCAAGCAGCAAGCTGATCTGCTCAAATACTGCATTAAAAAAATTAGGACCATTATCGGAACTCATGACCTCGCATACTCCCCACCTGGCAAATACCTCTCTCACCAGAAATGTTGACGCACAGTTAGAGTCTGGGTGTGTACATGGACCTGCTTCTATCCATCTAGAGAATGGACACACCACAACAATTAGGTACCTGTACCCGTTACATGCTTGAATCATATTGACATAATCGACATGCAAGTGCTGAAAAGGCCTTGGGATGACTCCTCTAATAACTCAGCCGTGAACTGTTGGCAGATTATACAGTTCACCATAGAAAATTGGAATGTGTTCCGCTAAGTTTGGTATAACCAGTCTTCAGCGATCGTTGCTGCTAGATTCTCTTTTGACATGTGCACTAGATAATGCAATTGTTCCAATGCTAATTTTAACAGGGCTATAGGCATTACTGGTATACTAGTGCTGTCTTGTCACCACAAGCTTTCGGAGGGGTTTAAAGAACACCTTCGCCGCTTCCAGAGGTTCTTTTCCTCCTGTGGTGCTTCCCCTTGGAGTTCCATTAACTGGGGTTGACCCATGTTGCTATAACCCTCACGTTCACTTCGTACAACAATCATTTTTTCATTTACATCAGTTATTTCCTCATTCATTATAGTTTCGCCCTTGGATGCTATACGCTTGGCCTCCGTGTCTGCTGCTTGATTTCCTCATGAGATAATATCTGTCCCCTTTGTGTGGGTGGTGCATTTCACGACCGCTATGCCCACTGGGAGCTGTAGTGTCTTAAATACCATTAAGTAATGTTTGCTGTTCTTGCTGGAAGTCCTGCTCTAACTAAAGGAAATTGCTTTACACCTACGATTACTCTGCCGTGCAAACGAGGAACAATTCGTCTAGGAGGACATCTTTGCAGGCGGCCCCAGTTTTGCCTGACTTCCTACCAACAAGGTGATTACACGGCCAAATCTTTTTGTTTGTCCTGAAACCTATTTGGATCTCCTTGTCTCGTTTTTATTTGGACTATTTGGACTCCTTTTGACATTCTTGGACTCAAGTTGAGTTCTACTTGTTGTGGCTTTACACATTCTATCTTATACTAAGTGTGTATTTGCTTCTCTTTTTATTTAAGGAACTTCCTGAAAGAGGTTCCGCCCACTCTGCTTGTGTGACACGTATCT
This sequence comes from Ambystoma mexicanum, assembly GCF_040938575.1. NCBI lineage: Eukaryota > Metazoa > Chordata > Amphibia > Caudata > Ambystomatidae > Ambystoma > Ambystoma mexicanum. The sequence continues at coordinate 325,404,448 of NC_090935.1, forward strand.
CGCTGGCCCCTCCTTTTCCTCTACAAATACTGTCACCTTGGCGCACTCGCGCCACGCACTAAGTACCATTAAGTACTGTTTGCTGTTCGCGGTGCGCGGCGCGAGTTGCGGGTCATTATAATCTCTTTTTTATTTTTTTTTACTTTAGTTTCTGAATACTTTTACCCTCCTTTCTTAATGCTCTTTTTGTATTTGTTGACATCATTTTTTTTTAACCTAACTAGATATTGTCTGGTGTCACTTAGTTGCTGGTGCTTAAAACTACAAGTGATATTGTGCACTACCTGAATCCTTGCATCAGCAACCATTTTCAATCGACAAATATCTAACAGGTTCCCGACCTCTATTTCCTCAGGTACGTGATATTTTTCCTACAATTATGGCCTCTCTCTGTGACATGCCGAAATCAAAATGTCCTTAAAGTCAGGGATGCCCAAGATTGGTAACAGACCTTATGATATTCTTCCCTTGGAATCTCGAAAAGTCTTCCTAGCTAAAAGACTCAAAGAGAACCAGGAAAAGAAAAAAAGGTCCATATCTTTGACCACTGACATTCGTTCTTTTTGTCAAACTGGTGGTGTAAGGTTTCACAAGCCACTCTGTAACATCGCATCCACCACCCCAATAACAAATATAGCGACTCCATCGTCTACTGTTGCAATGCAGAGTGAAGTAATTGTACAAAGTAAAATTAACGTGCCATACATTTCTTCTGAAATTGTGACGAGTAAGGAAATTGCTGATGCTTCTATTGTTTTAGCATGCAAATCTGGTGAAATACATGTGTCCCAACTATCCAGAATACTTCCCCAAACACTAGTGGACTTACCACCGACAAACCCACCATTATGTTCAGTTCAGGCCCAACATTTACTTAGAAAGGAATACGAAAAACATATTTCCACCTCATGATACCAGTAATTCTGATGTGCAATACATCTGTTCAAATACTGGTGATCTAATACAATTAAATGATAAATCATGCAGATCCAATCCTCCGTCCGTTCCATCGATCCCGGCTTCTCTAATTGTTCCACCAGTTCCTGCTTCTCCAAAAAAGCCGTAAGACTCTGAAAAGCAAGAATTGTACAAATCTCCAGTAATGTTCGAAAAATCATCTAGTGTTTCCAACCGGTCCTCATCATTTGTAGCTCCCACCCCTAGACGTTCACAGTTTCAGGAAAATGTTGGTGGTCATCCATATTTCATACGTGTTCCGCAAACTTTGAACAGAACTAATAGATTCTCTTTCCCGCTCTCAACAACACCTTGACAGCTATGAACACAGCTCTTTTGTCATTGACCAAACTTTATGAAAATCTAGATAGAAAAATACAATACCAAACTGAACGCATGTTACAATCTCACGATTATATTGTTCACAAAATAGGTTTAAAGTCTCAAATGGATGACAAGTCATTGGTTAAGCATCTCGAGACTTTAGATGGTAAAATACATCACCTCACTGAACGCATGTTAAAATCACACAATCATATTGTCTGTGAGATGGGTTTAAAGACGCAAATAGATGCTAAGCACCTTTGGTCTCATATTGATCAATGTACTCAAACCATCTGCACTGCCAAAGCCTCTTTAAAGCCTTTAGTACCATTTGTGCCTGTGACTCTTACTCCTCATTCTGCTAATGTGTTTACTGATGTTTCCGGAAAACCTGCTTTGCCTACCCATGCTTCTGAAGCTATTGTCATATGGAATTCTCAACAAGCTTGTGGGCAATCTGTGAATGCGGTATCTGAGGTGTTTGCAAAACCTGGTTTGTCCACTCTTGTTTCTGAAATTGTCGCTGTTGGCAATCTGCAATATGCCCCTAGGTCACATGTAGACGTCCGATCAGAGCAAAAAGTGGCAACCAATTTAGCTCCTATGTTTCTTGGCTTTAAACATGCGGTTTTGAGCCTCGAAAATGATGCCCTGCTATCGAATTCAGCTCAAACCTCTGACAGACTGTCTTTAAATATCAAACATAAAAAGGTTGCAAGACTAATAATGGCAGCAAAGAAAAAGAGACGCTTACAACTTAAACAAGTTGTGGAGTGTCAAACAAAAGCACCCATATCTTATAAGCATCTGGATGATCTTTTGGCGGCTTCCGCCTCAATGGAGTGGGAAAAAGCCCCTAATCATACTCACAATCAAATCATGAAAAATATTCTGCTGCCTACACCATTGATGAATACAACTCATCCCATGAGCTTTGCAGGAATGCTCCCTTCAATTGATGCTGCAAATGGCACTCAACAACAAGAAATTGACTTGCTTGATGATAGTCGCTCAGTGCAAGTTGCAGTACCATCCGACACAGAGTGCACCCTCCAGGAACTACAAAAGAGAAAATGAAAACATCAAGCAGTTTACGCTACAATCATGTCCTGGTGTGACGAAAGAGCCCACAAATTTGATACAAAGCGCATATCCCAATGTTAAACAACTCTTGAGGGGTCCGATCTTGCAAGGTCGAGAACAAGAAACTGCGTCTTTGAGCTTACGGAAACCACCAGTTGAGGGTCGAAATTCAGCTTTACATAATGAATCTGGACCTTCAATTACTGTATCTAAGAATCAAACACAGTTTAAAAAACATCATCGTTTGTTAATCAAATGCAGAGACTCTCCCTTTAATAGGTACAATCTGAATCGTGCAAGTATTTTGAACATTTGTGCTGAGATCACAGCCTTGGAAGATTTAACCTCTGCGGACATTGATCTTGTTGAGTTTACCAACCCTTCAGACCTCTCTGAGGCACGATTGTATATTTGATCGGGTGTCATACTCAACACTCTATGGCTATCCCGAACAGCCTTTTATAACATAGGGTTTATTCTCACTCAAGACCCTTCGATGAAGGTTCAGACTATGGCTACACCCACCTTGCAACAGTCAAGAATATATGGTGACAAAACCTCTGTCCATCTGAATCCTGAATCAAATTCTTATAAAGCATGGGTGAACCAAGATTGTATTCAATCATCATAACAATCCCAGTCAGATGAACATATTAGCCTACTTTCCTGGAATACTAGAGGTTTTAAGCATCTCATCAATAGCAGTAATCTCAATATCCTAAAATATGATATAATTGTCCTCCAGGAAACTTGGCTAAGCTTTATTCCAACATGGAACTCATATGAAGTATATTTAGTGCCTGCGATTGTTACTCTTGTTGGAAGACCTATGGTGAGCCTTTTAACTGCCTTTCGAAAGGATTGAGACTTTGCAATTATTTCACAGCAGTCTCCATCACCCTGTTACCAAATTATAAAGTTCAAACGAAATGCAATTGTATGTGCAATTGTTACTATCTACTGGGGTAAAAAACACCTAACATCAGATGAATATTTCAATAATCTTAATAATACTTTAGACCAACTATCACAAGATACATCTATCTTGGAAATCTTCATAATGGGTGATTTAAATATGCACTTACTAAATGGTTCAACATCTCCATCTACTCAGACACCTGATGAACATCATTGGTCAACGCTAATGCAAAGCAGGAACTTTACAATGTTAAATGGCACAATTCCAGGTAATGTTCCTCACAGACCCACCTGGCATAATGAGGGTAGTCATTCCACCCTGGATTATATATATGTCAACGATCAGCTTTTCTCTAATATCATCTGTTTAAAAATTAGACAACCTAAAATGAGAGATCATAGCCAGTTAGTTGTAACTTGTAGATGGCCGATTTTGATCTCGAGAATCTATAACTCAAACTTTACGAATCTCCAAGTTAATACTTCGGGAAATCGCATCAGTGGTCTAAAGCCAAATTGGTTTGTCTTAAGAGAAAGCTGTACAACACATACAGTGTTTCCACGGTGGATGACAGCCCCTTTTATGTACATGCTATGCAACAATTCTCATCTGATTCCCGAAATGTCAAGGGTTCTCGTGTAAAACACCTCCACACCTTTGACATCGAGGTAAAAGATAAGAAGACTGAATTAAGAAAGTAGGTGAGAAGGTTACTAAAAGGCTTGCTAGAACCTTTTCCTAGTAACCTTGAAGAAATAAAACGATTAAAATCTGAATATAAAAGAGGGCTATTTAGTCGTCGCGCGCTTCAATATCAGCATGATGGCGAAGCCATGCTGAGGCAAATAATGTCTAAATCCTCAGGGGGAATATGGACACTTCTGAATTCTGCTTGTAATCAACATCAAATTACAGTTCAAATCAATTCCATCTCTGAAAGCAATTGGGAAGCGCATTTTACTAACATATATAACTCCCCGTTGCCTGATGTTAGTTTGGAATGGAATAAAATTGTTGGTAATCATGAAATACACTTCAACCAGGAAAATATACTACATTGAATAGCCAAATTAAGCACATCAAGAGTAACAGGACCTGATGGGCTACACAATGCACAAATCAAACAGGATAAGGAATTATGGTCTGAAATATTGTATCTCATCTTCAAAGAAATCATGAGCTCGGGGAAACTGGCTCATTCCTGGCAAACATCTGTGATTCTCCCCATATATAAAAAAGGTGATCGAACAAACCCTTCATCCTATAGACCAATCACCCTGTTGGATTGTCCAGGAAAACTTTTTGCTTGCTTGGTTCTGAAGGAGTTCAACAACTGGTTAGACAGTTTGAACTATAGAGATCCTTAACAGACGGGCTTTATTCCTGGATTAGGCACGGCCATTAACCTAACAGTCTTGCAAGCCAATATTATGCATGGGAAAGACTTGAAAAAACCTACTTATGCTGCTTTTGTTGACTTCAAGTCTGCTTTTGATCTTGTTCCAAGCAAACTGCTCTTTAAGAAGTTATTAGACCTTAAATGTCCTTGGTACATACTAAAATGGATTGTAAAATTCCACTTTAACACATCCATACAAATCAGGCTAAACAATATAGGCTTATTGTCTGCACCGATAAGTACGGCTCGCGGTCTGAAGCAGGGGTGCCTTCTGGCATCTGCTTTATTTAATTGTTTCATCTGGGATATTGGAACCGGGTTTTCAAATGTCATCACTGATCCTGTGAAGCTTCAAGAAGCGAGAATTAATCGGCTTCTTTATGCGGATGACATGGTTCTCATCTCTCAAACACCAATTGCTTTACGCAATATGCTAAATGTCATAGATATCTATGCTAGTAAAAATTGCATTAGCATCAATCTTTTGAAGACCCAAGTTATCCAATTTGGTGAAAGAAAGAATCAAAAGAGTAAACAATGGTGCCTGCAAAAAGTGGCATTGAAAGTCATACACTCTTACATCTATTTGGTACTTGCGTTAATGATGACATCTCGGACAAACCATACGAGGAGCATCTCCTGATAAAACAAAAAACAGCTCTATCTCAGATGTCATTGATTCGCAAAAAGTATTGCAAATTCTAAGTTAAACCATTAATTGTATACTTTAAACAAAAATACATACACACTATACTGTATGGATCGGAGTCTAAAAAATGTCAAACTTATTCCTACTGGTTGAAATTTGAAAGTACATATTGGAAAAAGTCACTGATGTTGCCTATGTCGGAATCCATCTGTGTCATCAGACATGAGTTGGGATTGCTCTCAATTTATGCAATACATAAGTGGAAAATCTGGCAACTTTTTAGGAAATGCATAATGACAGAAAACAAGAATGGATTGCTTCTCATGTTGTCTAATTATTTGCTACATTCTAATGATAAAGTTGCAAAGATCTGGCGCTCCTTCGCTTATAAAATTTTGAATGGGGCTAATATATCTCATGAACTATTAATTGAATACCCTGATAAAGCAAAATCTAAACTTTGGAAGCATGATTGGATTAAAACAAGAACGGCCTGCCTGTCATTGCAAAAATTTTATCAAAACCCATTTGATCATAAATGTCTCGGTCAAACTGAAAAATACTTGATACAATCTCCGAGCCCGTCTCAGCGCTCTGATTTCCTGAGAGTCAGGCTAAATATATGGCCTACAAGGGAAATAATGGCAAAATGGGGTAGAATCCCAAAGGAAAGTACCCAATGTCGCTTTTGTATGAAAGGTAATGAGACATTGAAACATTTAGCGGTGGAATGTGAAGCTTTATTGCCTGCAAGAATATTGTATTTTAAACACTTATTTGATACTAATCATACACTATACAAGGATGATCTATGGATAAAATTGTTTGTGGGAATCTCTAAACCCGTAAGATATGCTACTGTAAAATACCTTAATCAACTGATGCCTAAGTCCATTAACACATTTGGAGTGGATGAAACATCAAGGGTGAATCAAATATGAATTAATATTTCTCTATCTCAAAGTTGAATGCAATACAATGAACTATCCAAAAAATTGTTTTGTATGTTAGTACATGTTGACTATCTTTAATGTAAATAGAAATAACTTGAATGTGGAGAATGCATACGATATAGCTATGTCCATATTTGGGTGCTTTATTTTATTGCTGTAATGTTTTAAATGAATTTGTTTACTTTTTTTATTTTTGTTTATTATTTTAATCTGTAATGTTGAAAGGTTAGATTAACCTCTGACCAAGACAACAATAAAATAAAAAGTAGTGCCTTAATGAGCCTATCCAATAGGGCTTTGTGCTGAAACTGGCGTGCCATCTGCTCTGAGGTAGCCCCCTCCTTTTCCAGCGCGCTAGGTCTCCGTGCACTGTAGACGTGACGTAAGCAGAGTCACTGTACACTGTCACTTCCTGGTCTGAGTGATTCTCAAGAGCAAGGATCAACGCCAATAATTCTGCAGCCTGTGCTGAATAGTGAGATGGTAATCGTGAACCAATGAGTACTCAACATTCTCCATTTGCTGTGTGCTTTACCACAGCAGTGCCTGTATATCTTTGCCCATCATTTTGATCGATTCTCGAAGAACCATCAACGAAGACAATTTCTCCAACTGCCCATCCATTTTCCTTCACTCTGGGAATTTCATCATAGAATTCCTCATAATTTGCACAGTTATGGATTGGCTCTCCTTAAGTGACTGGCTCTGCTATAAACATAGCTGGGTTCACTATTTTACATTGAATTATCTTAATCGATGGATTTGATATGATCACTTCATAAGCAGAAGCTCTCTGAGATGTCACTGTGACCTTTGGCTTCTCTAGAATGGCAAATAGTGCATGCTCGACGAACAACGTCATAGAGCATCCCATCACAATGGTTGTAGCTTCCTCAATGCCGAACCCCGTGGCAGCTAAACATTGTTCGCATGGGAAGTGGCCTCTCATTACTGGACTGGGTCAAATTCCCACTGTAGTATGCCAGGGGCTTGTACCACAATGTGGTTCTCTGTGTGAGTACTGCTGTCATAACGCTGCCATTCGTGTGTGAAAATAAGTAGAATTCCTCGGAATAATTGGGAATCCCGAAAACTGTTGCTGCGCAAATGGCTCTCTTGAGTTCAGTAAACCCTTCTTACATGGTCTCAGACCATAAAAAAAATTCTTTCGTCACCTGTGCCTTCTTTAGGGCCTGTAACAAGGGCTTGGTATATGAGCTGTAGTCAAAGACCCATGCCCTGACATAATCGCAAAAACCTAGAAAACTCTGCATCTGTTTTATTGTGTGTGGCTTGGCTGTGTTCAGTTTGGCTTCAGCCCTTTCAGGGGTAACCCTTTTCCCCTCATGCGAGATCAGCTGGCCTCTGTACAGAACCTCTTGCTGAAAATATTGTAACTTTTCTTTGTCAACTTTATATCCTTTCTCAGCCAATATAGTCAATGGCTGAATAGAATCGTGTCTGCATCTTTCCTCTGTCGTGCTGCAAATTAAGATGTCATCCACATATTGTAAGACAACACTCTCTAACAAAACATTGCTAAAGCCCATCTGCAGGGCTCTGTTGAAAATTGAAGGAGATTCACAGTACCCCTGAGGTAACCTTGTTCTTTTCAGATGCATCTGTCTGAATGTAAGTGATGTCAAATCTTGTGAGTCTTTAAGCAATGGGATTGAGAAAAATGCATTTTTCAAGTCTATCACTGTGAAATATTGAACCTCCACAGGTATATTACACAGGATTGTGGCTGGGTTAGGGACTAGAGGGAACTCAGCCTCTACAATATCATTTATTTGGTGTAAATCTTGAATTAGTCTCCACAATCCTCCCTTTGATTTTTTTAATCAGATAAACCGCGGTGTTGCATGACGACTCTGACGTCACTAAGATGCCCCGTTCCATCATAGCAGAAATTGGGCCTCATTACACGGTAGGCGGTGGACCAAGGTGCCATTAGCACCTTGGTCCATGCCGGTAAAATACCGGCACCACCTTGGAGGAAAGGGGAATTACCGCCCTATTCCAAGGTTGGCGGGGTGGTAAATCCCCCTTCCTCCATTGCCCTTCCCCATTCCCATATTTGCCCCATAGGGCATAATGGGAATGGGGAAGGTGCTAATTACGGTACCGCAATGCGCACCCTGATCCCTTTGCGGGTTGGTTTTTAACGCCTGCTAAAAAGCAGGCATTAAAGTACCAACCCGCAAAGGGACCTCGTAGTAAGGCGGTAAGTGTGACCGGTCACCGGTATCATTACCGGTGACCGTTAACCCTTACAGCCTTCCATGTAATGAGGCCCATTGTCTTGAAAATGTCTTCATCTGCTTCCCTAGACATGGGATACTGACGTGCCTTTGGCAAAATTGCTCCTGGTTTCAATGTAATCCTTACCTCTCCGACTCCTTTCAGGAAGCCTACGTCATAGGGGCCTGTGCTACACACTGAGACAGGCACCTTGGCCACGTCACCATCAAAATATTCAGGAGGGTTCTGTGCCAGCATCATTCTCTGGGGCACTTCTCTTTTGATCATCCTCACCCAAAAAATGAGATTTACCTCAACTGTTGTTTCCTCCCCATCTGTCTGTTCATCAAACAGATCGTCATCAGTGACGTCAGTCAATCTGTACCCTTCCTCAATGGTGATTACTGCGCATCATTATCTGCCTTCATCATCACAACCATCGATCAGTGCCATTTTCCCTCGCACTATGCCTGTGTGTATTGCCAAGGGAAATACTTGTCCCTTTTGCTCGTGCATAGGTAATCTTGGCCTAAATAGAAATTCATCTGGGGTCCTCATGGTTTTTCCTGCAAGGCCAGGTAGCCCTGCCATTAGTATGCGTATCCCATACGTGAATATTTCTGGCTCCAATGGGATAGCTCTCATAGCTGTTTGTCCCGCGTATGCTCTAATCATCTCCCATATGTTTAAATAATGCATTCCTGGAGTTGAACATACTATGCCCTTCTCCGTGAACGAGATTGTCATGTTTAACTTCATCATTAGGTCTCGTCCCAAGTAATTTATGGGGTTTGTCTTGAATATAACAGTGGCACATTCATATCACATTCTCCTATAGAGAATGGAAGTTCATTCGTAAAAGCAACATGACTTGTTGCTCCTGTGAAGCCCTGAGTATTTATTACATCGCCTGACAAGGAAAACCTGCCTTCACGTATACACGAGTCTGTTGCGCCAGTGTCTACTAGGAAGGAATTTTCTTCATCCCCTATAACGACATCTACTCTTGGTTCCTCGTGAGGGTTAGGTGTCACGGATAGGATAGAACACATCAGGTTTCCCAGTGAGTTGTCCTAGTCCATATATAACCTTGTCCCATGCTGCGTGAATGGACTTCCTCCATCACCAGTGTTAACTCTCATTCCAGAGTTCAATGCCTGTCCTGCACTTGTTGTCCGTGACAGTTGCATCAGCGACTGTTGAGACTGTCCTTGCGGAAAATTTGTCATATTCTGAGGTTGCAAGTTTTGCTGTGCTCCTGGCGCTTGTTGTTGCACTATTGATTCTATGCAACTCCATTTTCTCCTTGCTGTAGAAACACAGATGGATTCACCATCCCTACTCTTGTTCCTTGGTTGTTTTTCACCATGCCTTGACTTCTGTATGTGTGTGTTAGATGCCCTGTCATCCCACACGTCCAACATTTTGGCGGTGGTCTGAATATTTGCCCATTGGACATATCCTGATTGCCATTTTGCATGTTTTGAAAACCTCCCTGATTACTCTGTCATCCTCTTCCTCGAAAGTCTCCCCCCCGGGGTAAAACCCATTACTGCCCTGATTAACCTGCTGTGGATTATTGACATGCTGTATGTTTGATCTGTCTGTGCTAGTTATCATTGCCCCTTCAATGGCATACTTTGCCAATTTTTTCAGCACTAATTTTATCTCTTTTGCTTTTCGTGCAGCCTCTTTTTGCGATTCTTATCCTGCAGCAATCTACAATAGCGAGCTATGGTCAACTGTATTTCAGACCACGGTTTGGCCTAAATTCCTACCAATTTCTTGAGCTGCTTCTGTACCTGATCTGGCAGCCCTTGGCATAATATATGGTAAAACACAGGTATGGATTTCCCCAAAGATTCACGTGTTTCCAATACCCAAGTGTCCTGGAAATTCTGAATATAAAGCAAAGGATCCTCTGACTCCTTCATTTTTCGCGTCATTATGGCTCCCGTGTCAGATGCATCCGGGTATAGCAATTGGATTGCTTCCCAAAATCGTGGCTCTGCAGTTGTTGAATGGAGCTCTATCGCGTGCAGTATTAACTGTAGTCACGCCAGGGTAACCTGCACATGTCCACACATCGTCAGCTCGATCACCAAGTATGGCGATTAAAAGACCCTTAATATCTCCAATAGCCAACGTGTTCCCTCCTGTCATTTTTTCTAGCTCATGTATCCATTTTCTGGCTCCCGATGTTAACATGGGAAGCTTATTTTTCAGATTGTCTCGATCCATGTGTGGCCATGTAATATACTGTGGCCTCGTTCCTCCATTCTCAAGCAATGGGAATTGTAATACGTGGCACTCCTTTTCCTCTCTCATCATTTTTCTATCCACTGCAGGGGTGATAGTCCTGCATCGCCGTCTACCTGGCAATTTCCTTAGTTGGCTGACATAGGGTGGTGGAGACACCCCTGACTGACCGTAAAATACTTCTTTGTGTCGGTCTGACTGTGTGGATGACTCTGATGCCATAGGTGTAGACTCACTAGAATCTGACCATCTTATCCCTTTTCCTCTGGAGAAGTGTTTTTTGCATCACCTCTCTTCTTCCTTTTCCTCATATTCCTCTCTTTCTGTATCTGATATTGTATGTGCCCAACTCGTGCAACTTCTCTTCTCTTCCTCGTTCCTATTTAGTGTCAACCTATCTAGGGACAGCTCTCTATTTCTACTACGTTGAGAGGCATCCTCAGTATCGTACAGCTGAGTGCTCTCAAGACTCTCGTTCTCTCCTCTCCCTTGGGGTACTTGTTCTAGCCCCATTTCATCATATATTCTATCGATCGTCTCTCCGATGCTTCTGGTGTTGAAGTCATCCTCGATATTTGCCCTAGATGTGCCTGGTACTGAATCGTACTCAGGAAAGAATTCTTCTATATCTTCCCAATCTACTAGTGGATTGGGTTTTTTAACCTCTCTTTCCAGCTATTCAAGATCGCGCGCTCTCTGTCTTTGCTGACGTTCTATGTGGTCATCGAATTCTCTGTGCTTCCTTGCTTCCTTCCTGACCCTATCTTCTTCCCATTTCTTTGCATCTCTTCGTTCATTTGCCCTTAGTATTTCCTCATCCCTTCGTCTTTTTATTCTCTTCTCCCTTATCTTTTGTTCTTCTTCTATTCTCCACTGTTCCTGCCTGCTCTGATCGTTAGCTGCTCTCTGCTTATGATTGTGTTTCCTTTCTTGCTCTTCGCGATACAACTGCTCTCGTCTCTGCCTATCTTTTTTCCTGATCCTTTCGTCTCGCGATCCTTTTTCCTTTTCCTTCTCTTTTCTTTCTAAATTGTCTGGCTCTCCCTTTTGTCTCACATCCTCAATGCCTTTACCATTGAGTTTGAATAGAATCTGACCTCCCATCCATTTGTTCTGTGTGAATGCTATCTCATCAGTTCTATCCTCTCCTCCGTTCCATCTATTGCCCTCTATATTGGTATCTGGAGATGTTTGCGCTTGATCTCCTTTTTCTTTCTCATGCCCCTCAGGACTTTGGAGGTGATATCTCTATCTCTGTCTTTGTCTGGGTTTTCGTCACTACTTTGCGTAGGTGACTCATATGCCAGGTTGCTATATCCCGTGGCTGTTTTAAGTTCCCTTAGCGTGTATAATCCTTCGTCTTTACTGGTTTCGATTTTTGTTTCAGACGGGGCGGGTGGCACAGAAGGCATTTCACCCCCCCTCTGTGCATAGGTTAAGTATCCATTCTAAGGGCAGCTCCTCCTCCTTATCCTCTTGGTAGATCTTCCAAAGTCCTAAACTAGCTAGGTGTTTGTCGAACTTTTTGCTAGTGTACGTGGCATGCAAATATGTTGTCATGTGTTGCAGGAACGTTTTAGACTGCAATCCACTCTGGGGCCATGGCTTAAACATTTTGTTGGCGGTTCCTTTAACCCATTCTGCACTGTACTTTTTCAGTTTAGGTGCATGTTTTGGCAACTGCTTGCACAAGTATATTAATGGTGTTATGTCTTCCATGCTTAAATCTGTTCACCTTCTCTTTATATAACACTTTGTTATGATTTTACGTTTCTTAACCCACTCCAACAATATGAGCGAGCACCAATCTTCGCAAGCTCCAATCCCGTTTTTCCACCAAAAGTATTTTTTCTTTTTCAAACAACAATCATCGATTCATATTATATAGTGTCTAGGTTAAACAATCGCGGAATATAAGACATATCGTAGTATATAAGACATATGTGACAGACTAGATAGACTCCAGCCGACTACACAGATCTCCTGCCCCTATGATTTACCTCGACGTGGGGTGTAAGCCCATTCCTTTCAAAAACGTCTTTAACTGTTTTGGTCTCCTATTTCATGCTATTTTATTCAGGACTTTGAATGCAGGCTTCTTCTAACCGCCATATTAAAGCATAGGTATTTGGGCGTATCCTCTCTCTTCTCAGGTATCCTGCTGGTATCCTCCTCTATGCTCGGGTATCCTCCCGGTATCCTCTATATATTGTGCGATCACCCTTGAGTCCTATTTCCTCCCCCTTATATATATTCTACTCTATCTCTAACTTTATTTTTGTCCCGCCTCCCACCGTTACCTTCCCTTACTTGTTCTAAGACATGCAACTTTTTGCCAAAGTGTTCAGTCTTTTTCACTCACCATTTGCATGTTTTCCTCTCTGAAACCTCAGGATCACCACCTTCGGTACCGCCTCTCCAGCTTTTCGCTCGATCGCCTGCTCGTAGAAGTGGGAAGAGGTTTGTGGGTGAAATGCGAGTTCCTTCAGACCTCAACCTGCAGGTTTTACAATTTAATCTAGCCACTATCTACGGGGAGCTTCTTGGTCTACTTAGCTGGATGGCAAAGGACTTGTGATATTGCAGAGGACCTAGAGTTACTTTATGTCGACGGTCAATGGGTGTCTTATCTAATCGATAATAGATAAACCATCCTCTCTCTGCTACGTAAGTATGCACTAGGACCCCAACCAGCCCATAAAGCTGAGGGTTGCCCAATATCACTTTAAGATGAATAGCAGCACCTGTGATATGGATAGGGATGGAGATTAATACTCTAGCATCAAATCAGTAATGACAACTCAATGGTTTGGCAAAGGGAGTCCGTTTAAAGACAAGTACAAAAAATGGGGAGTTCATGAACAACAGCTATTGCTTGATCTTCCTTTTCGCTTCAACAACTGCAACGAACTTCATAAAAACCACATCCTTTATACTAAAAACTCGTCATCCCTGACATGTAATGCTTAAAATGTTGCGTGCAATTCTATTGGTTATAGGAAGGTAACTTTAATATAGGTGCTATATCTGTATATGGTAACAGAGTGAGGGGATTGGGTAAATAGTGTCAGGTGGGGCATCTATGCCCTTCCTTCAAAATGGCTACTGTGGATGTCACTAAAAGTACGGCGTCTCATTGGTTCTACTAACTATAGGACCCTAGATTACTTGGTCCACTATGATTGGGTTGGCATCAACCCCACTCATACTTTTGCACTAGTTTAGCAGTGTGCAGAATAGCCGCCAGGTGCAGGGTGCTTGTCTGCTCCCCCAACCTTCCTCCAATTATTGTTACATTCAATCATCACCTCAGTGGCCATGTGTCAATTATTTCTTTGTGGTTGGCCTCGAGACTGCATCTCTGTGTGGACATGTTCAGATATCTGTTTATGGCACAAGGCCATGCGGAGGCGTGAAAGCTTCATCTCTTCTCGCTTGGCTGATCACGTGATTCAGACACCATGAAATTGTCTCACTCTCCATGCAATTAGTGTATTTGATTTTGTTTTGTCCACCTCCTGCCTTCTACGGCTTATCTTGACCACTCTGAACAGGATACTCTGTTCTTTGTTTCATTCTCTACTGTTGGTCTATTTCAGCTGATACGACCATGGCTTCTTGGCATGATTTGCATGCGTCTGAGTTTCTCTCTGTCTTTAGTTTTTGATTCTTGAGACCTTTAGTAACCTTTGGTTGATTCTGCTCTTGTGCATAGTGGAAGTATACTTATATAAAATGCTCCTTTTTGAGGTAGATATGTATAGGTGGCGCTCGCCGCAATCTATCTTACTAATAAGCATAAGCAAGCTGCATGATTTTCTTATCTTTCTTGCGGTTCCAATCATGTACACGTGTAAACTGGCTGAATATCTTCATCGTGCTCATGGCATAAGCTTCATATGTTTGACATCATTATTTCACTTTAGGTTCATGATGTCCCTTATCCATGGTGTTTTGTCTCTTTTCGTCATTTCCAGGGTGTCATATCTTCTATATGTGAGTCAGTCCGGGTTCTTGTGATGTCACCATTCGTCTTCCTTTAGGACTTTCTTGGCCTCTTCAGGCATTGTGTTTTGGCAATTGTCAGATTGTCTCACTTGTCAATATGGTTTCCTCAATGGGTACCTTACTGTCTAAGGTTTCTTATGTGCAGGAACATCAATAGGTGCTGTCAGTCTTATCGGTACTGGGTAGAGCCCCGCTGAGGCTCTCTGCTAGTTTATTTGCTCATCATACGTCACATATTTTGGCATGAAAGTTCCTGGTACTTCAAAATGAACGATTTGAGTGCGGGTCGTTCTTGGGACCTCCTCTTTACTGGTAAAGATCAGTGTCCACATATGTGTAATATGACGAGCACTGCAATTTACAGGCAAACCTGACAGAAGCTGAGGAGGAGGTCCAGAGAGAAAGAGGTAGGCATAGCAATAGGGACGAGACAGCGATCGTGCTAAATGAATGGGTAGGAGGACAGATAATGGTCCAATTAGATGTAAAAGACATGGACGATTTCAAAGAAAGAGAAAGGGAAGTCAGAGAAAGGCAAGGGAGAGAAGAAGAAAAAAGAAAAGGAGCGGAGAGGAGAGCAGAAAAGAGAGGAGAGAGAGAAAGAAGGAATGAAGAAGAATGAGAAAGAGAGAAGCAAGAGACAGAGAAGGGGAGAAGAGACGAGACGATGAAAGGGAAAGACAAAGTGATGCAGAAAAGGGAAAATGAAAGGTAAAAGTGGGAAGAAAGGGACAGAGAGAGGCAATGAGGCATAGAAAGAATCAGGGAAAGGCATAGAAAAGAGGTTGAGGATATTATTAGGGGGATGCACTCCCAGACAAAGAGAGAGACCTGAGACAAGAGCAGACAGAAAGAGAGAGGAGTTTGGAAAGACACTGCCAAGAAGTAGATGAGAGTCTTAAAAAGCATATCATTCCAGATGAAGCAGATGAAGGGGCTATAGGAAGGAGGGTTAGTAACCTGTACAGGAGCAGATGGGATGGCACCAGTAGTATGATAGGGAGCAGAAAATGGTCTCTACAAGATGGAGGGAGGAATTTATTGGAGGAAGTGATGAGTGGAACATATAGGACAAGTCCCCTTGGGAGACTAGACTTAGAAGACAGAGAAGATGATGAAGGGAGGAAAGTGAAAACACTATGTTTGAAGATGAAGAGAAGCAAGAAAGCGGAGAGGAGAAGGCCGCATGAGCCCCTTCAACAAACATGGATATAGGGTAAGAGATATCCTGGTTAGACATAGAAGAACCAGTTTGGAGGCCAGAGCCTGTTGAATATGCCAGGTGACCAAACAGCCGATAAAATAGTTTAGAAGAGAAAACGCTGTACATCAACAGAGAATTAGTATGACAGCCATGGTGACAAAGACAAAGGGTGCTGCTGTGCTTGGACAGGGCACTGGGTTTACACATTTTCCCTTATTACATAAAGGGGGAGGACTGCGGCAATATATTCTGTGGTCACAAAAGGACAAAATAATGTGGTTTGTAAACTGCCAACACTGACATCAGGGGTAGGTAAATGGATTTATGAATTAGAGAGAACGGCAGCTAGGATGACCTTATGATATGATATGATATGATATGATATTTGTAACGCGCCTATACACAAGTGTTTCAAGGCGCGACGAGGCAGGGAGGGAGGGAAACAAGGGGAAGACAGACAAACGATCCTACTAGGCCAGGTGTCATTCAGATCGCGCAAGTGCAGAGGTAAGGGGAAAAGGAGAAAGTGCAGGGGGAGGAGGTGGGGGGGAAGTGCGGTACAAGGTAAGTAGCGTAAAAATAAATAAATAATAAATAATAAATAAAAGGGCCAGCTGGTGGCAAGTGCGAGGTAAGTGCAGAGCAAGTGCTGGGAAGGGGGCTGTAGGGATGCAGTGACAGTCCCACAGTGCAGGGGGAGCCAGGGAGGCAGTGCAAGTGGAGAGTGGCTGGGACCTGGACCGAGGTCGCTGAGAGTGGCTCAGATGCAGGTTTAGTGCAGAATTCAGTGGGGAGTTAAGCAGGTTTAGCAGGGGAGAGGGAGAGAGAAGGCAGAAGCGAAGAGGAAGGTTTTGAGGTGCTTCCGGAACCGGAGATGGTTCTCCTCAAGTTTCAGGGAGGCAGGAAGGCTGTTCCAGAGGGAGGCCCCTGCTGCGGAGAGAGATCTACCCCCAGCTCGTTGCTTCGAGAAGCGGCTGACCATGAGGGAGTTGGAGAAGGATGAGCGAAGGGCTCGTGAAGGAAGATATTTAGGAAGAGAGAGTTGAAGGTATTTAGGCCCCAGGCCCCAGAAGGCCTTGTGGACAATGCAGAGGGTTTTGAACTTAATCCTCGCAGCCACTGGGAGCCAGTGAAGAGATTTCAGTCCTGGAGAGATACGGTCCCTGGGCTTGAGGCCAAGGACAAGTCTCGCAGTTCTGTTCTGGATAAGTTGCAGAGGGCGGAGAGTGGAGGCAGGCAGATTAAGATAGAGGCTGTTACAGTAGTCCAGCCTTGAGAGAACCAGGGCTCGGGAGACAGTGAGCTTCTGGGGGAAGGAGAGGAAGGGAAGAATACCTCTGAGGAGGTGCAGCTGGTAGTGTGACTTCTTAGAGACGTCAGATATATGAGGAGAGAAGGAGAGTGTGGAGTCGAAGATGACCCCAAGGTTTTTAGCCTTGCAGGTAGGGGCAGGAAGGGGGCCAAGGGAGGCCGGCCAGAGAGCTGCAGGGAAGGAGGGAGTAGGTGAAATAAAATGCTTGCTGGCTGCCATATTAGGAGAGCGGTCAGATTACATTTGAATGCAGGCAGGTTATCCTAGAGTGACAGCACAAAATACTGACCATGACAGAGCACCCTTTATTAACTGTCAAGCTAACATATGGAGAGTACTTAGGGTTCAGTGCCCAGACTTGTCAGACATAAGCGCTATTATGACTTAGAAAATGAAAGCGGACGAAGATCCGACAATGTATTTTCATGACATTCAGGAGAAGTGGAGGTTAGAAATGAGAGAACTGTGGGACAAAACATAACAATCTTTTATCACATTTTATGCCAGGGAATTCCTGAGGAAGTGCAAAGACATTTGAAAAAGATTGAGGTGATAGAAGCAAAACCATGAGCAGGATTTCAACTGATGATTGTGCACCATTGTAGTTTAAAACAAGGGAAAGACAGAAAGACAATTGAGGACATGAAGATTGAGGAAGCAATATTAGTTCAGATCAAACTGTCAACATTCTCCATGGAAGGGGCAGTATTGATAATTACAAAGGACGGTTTTAATGCAAAACAGGTACAGCAAGTAGTGAATGGAAATTGTGAAGAAAGGGGAGAGTACAATTATATCCCACATGGATCACATAAAGGGGTAGAGGGCTTGGATTTCAGGCCCAACAAGGAGGAGAATTTAATGGTGGATAATCCAGATTTGGGGACAGATAAAGCAATGTTGAACATGTAGGAAGGTAGGGCATATTTGATGCCACTGTAGAAGTTGGAGGTGGATGCAACAAAATTGGCAAGTAGCTGATCCAAGAGCAGGTCATACTATCCCAGACCGTATTGTGCAGAACCACCTGAATATTAAGGCCAGGATCACATGCAGTATCAGGTACAAGCAGCACAAATACAACAGACGCAACAGGGGATGCCACCCTATAGACAACAACACCAATGTATACATTGCAAGCCCCAATGCAGATACAGCAAGCACCAATGCAGATACAGGCAATAGCACAACATAATCCAGTGACACCATGGAACATGGAATGCAAATATATTTCCGTAGTCAGTAACAACTAGAAAAGGGTGTGTGACAGTAGTGTGAGGAAATTGTTTCACTGCCACATGATTGGACATTTACCAACAATAGGACAGCCCACAGAAAAACATGATGCATTCCATCCTATCAATTACACCAGACCCGCAAAAGGATTTGAGAGTCGGGGTACCGATAGGTGACAAAACATTTTCCTTCCTAGTAGATACAGGGGTGCCTCGATCCTGTGTTAGAGAAGGAAATTCCCAATGTCAGGCATTGCCATGAATGCACAAGTATTTTCTGGGGCGACAAGTATGGTTCCTTTTGCAGACTCTTTACCTAGCACTATTGAAGAACATGGCATGTCCATGCCATTATTATTATATTCCCGCAAGACACCAGTTAACATATTGGGAAGAGATTTGATAAGCAAGTTAAACATTACGATATCCTTTGCTGACCAGACTATAATATGTTCTACCCCAGGGATTCATTATGTAAATGCACACAAATTTATAACAGCATTTTATGGCCAGGAAGCACAAAGAGGCGTGCAATTAGACCCAGAAGTATTCGTGTATGGGTTACACATATTTTTAGCATGGCTTCCAAGAAAACAGGACAGACTATTGAGGTAACGTACAGAATTTTTGTTTAGACCAGAAGCACTCACGGATGTGGAAGAAGGGCTGACAATAATAATTGAACTGGAGAGAGCAATAGTAAGAGAGGACAGAGTAGTTTTGCACAGAGTTGATGAGGAAGGGATAAAATGGAGAACAGTGATAGCTCTTGGTGAAGGGCATCGACTGACTGACTTAATAGATGAGTACTTGACTACAGATGATGGTTCTTATCACAAAGTGATGTTTAACATAAGCCTTACTTATCAGTTAAAAATTGAAAAAAGAGAAACACCCCAGAGAATGTCACTGGTAAAAAGGGTCTGTCTTTTACCAGGAAGATTTGGCACAAGTACCAAGCACATTGTGGACCAGCTGTCCATATTACGTTGGTCTATTAAAAGGAGTAGGGGCAGTCAAGATGAAATAAAAAAAAGGAGCTATTTTACCTGAAGTGAGACAATACCTCATGTCAAAAGAAGCAATGACACCCTTGCTGCCTTGATGCGACAGGGAATATTAGTGCCATCAGAATCCCCATGTAACACGGCTGTGTACACAGTAAAAAAGGCAACGGGGTGGTGGAGGTTTATTAACACCTCCTGAAAAATAATGTTGAGGCAGAACTCCTATTGCTTCCGAACCCAGCCACAATATTCTGTTACATCCTGTCTAAAACTGAATATTCCACATTGATTGACTTAACAAATGCTTTCTTTTTGATCCCACTGCATGAAGAGTCACAGTATTTGACCTTGGTCACCTATCGTGGAATTAAGTTGAAACATACTTGCTTGCCCCAGGGGTATTTGCGAGTCACTTTCAGGTTTCAACCGAGTGCTACGGATGGACTTACGAAACATGCAACTTGAGAGTACAGTGATACAATATGTAGATGACATTCTAGTGTGCAGTTCCAATGAAGAAGTGTACAGAAGGAACCTAATAAAACTAATGACAGTATTGGCTGGAGAAGGGGTACAAAGTTGACAAAGGGAAAATGCAATATTGCCAGGAAGAAGTACTACACATAGGGAAGCTAATATCACGAAAAGGAAGGAAAGTGACACAGGAAAGAGCAGAAGCAATAAAATAAACATCCAGACCAGAAACAGTGAAATAATTACAGCAATTAAAATGCCTTTGCAATTATTGCAGGGCATGGATTGTCAAATACAGCATTTATGTCAGACTGCTTTTAAAAGGACTCAAGGAGGCACAGAGAGAAAGCAATGATATAGCCTGGACAGGCGATACGATAGATTCCTTTGATGAATTGAAGCTAGAAATTAGCACGGCTCCCATTTTAGGGATCCCGATTACATTGAAGAGTTATTTTTATTCTCCCATTGAAATGGAGTAGTGATCAAAGCTGTCCTCACGCAGACAACTACCATGGAGCACAAAACACTATTATTTTATGGTGGGATTTTAGATCCAGTAATGAAAGGTCATTACCCCATCCGAACAAACATTTGCGCAAAAGGTCTTTCTGATTGAGAAATCTGCCAGCATAACCATGGGATGCACAGTATGTTGAGCGTGCCCTATTTTCCATCCTTGATAAGCCCAAAGCACATTGACCACACAGAGAGCATCCAGGAATGAAACAATTATATCTAACCCATCAATTACAATTGTCAGGTGCTGAGTGGGTAATTCAGCTTGATTTATAGCAGAACCAGTGGAAGAAGGAGACAGCATGCACCATTGTACTAAGTGCACTGAATACTATGATGAGATACCACATGTCAAAGAAAATGCCCTAGGTGGGGCTAATTCTTTTCATTGACAGATTATCGTCAATAGACCAGGGCACGGGTGAAAGAAATACTGGGGCAGCAGTGGTGAAAGCAAAACTGAATGACAACTTTGAGACAGTGCCAAGTGTGAGATTGCCATCACATTTCTGGGCACAAGCAGCAGAATTGGTAGTGCTGATTTTGGCACTCGAAACACATGAAGATGAGGCAGTAACAGTGCATTCTGACACTGCCTACATGACATCAACAGTACATGCAGGATTGGCATGTTGGAAGAGGCAGGGCTTCTTACGTGTAGACGGCATGCCAATACAGCCTGCGCTGCAATTGGACAGGCTCAGAGATGCACTCCAATTTCCATCGGCCATCGCTGTGGTGACAAGAGGCGCAGATTTCATTTCTCACAGCAATGAAGATGCAGATATTGAAGCAAAAAGAGCAGCATATTTTTCTGAAATAACTGATATCGCGACTCCACTGAACAAATACACACGTGCAACCAAAATGGTAATGAAGGAGGGTTTCAACACACTACCCATAGCACACATTACTGAATTACAGGGATGAGCACCACCTGAGGAACAAGAGTAATGGGAATGAAGGGGGTGTTCATTGTCCCCCACAGATGCAATGTGGTAGGAGGACAGCACAGGGAAACGAGTCATGCCTCTTGGGCTGCTTAATGTGGCATTAGACCAATGCACCACTCAGCACATACATCAAGAAGAAAGTGTCTTGCAGTATTGATCTCGGAGGAGTGGTTCATCCCTTTATTTGTCAGAACATGTTGCAGATTTCATTGTAAATTGCCTTACTTGCCAGAAGTGTACAGCTAGCCATACCTTGCTAACGATGAGAGGAGCAATACCCTGTCCTACTGGACCATTTCAGCATTTCTATATCGACTATGTAGATATACTCCAAATTTGCCATGGCTATAAATATATGCTAGAAGTTGTATGTTGGATGGATTCAAGCAGGTCCATACACACATCCAGATGTCACATGTGTTGCAAAGTTCCTCGTACGTGAGGTCTTCCCAAGGTGGGCAGTGTGTGAAGTGCTCTGATCTGACAATGGGCTGCATTTTGAAAATTTAGTATTTGAACACATCACTATTTTGTTGGGCATATCTTTTTGTCCCCTTATAGCACACAAGCAAACAGCATTCAAGAATACCTCTAAGGTCTCCTAAAAGAGCAAATTGCCAGGGTAAAAGTGACACTGAAAAAAGGTGGGCTCCATTGCCTTCCTTTAGCATTATCTGCATTATGCAATCAACCCGGCACTGACAGTCACCTGCATCCACATGAGCTGGTGACAGGACGCCAAATGTACCCACCCCTTGCTCCTCCCACTCGAGCTCACACTGATGCAGATAACATAGCTACTGTGTTAGGGTAAGAAATGCATGATTATTTGATGGCTATGATGGAGAGTCTTACATTTATGTCTCGACAGCTTTGAGCGCAGCAGGGGGAGTCGAACAAGACTGATGAAGCATATGAACATGCTGATCGGGAAATGTTGATGAAGCCACTAGTCCTGTTCCCTGGTGACAAGGTCCTATGCAAATGTTTTCCAGACAATGGCATAAACCACATTTTGAGGGACCATATATAGTTGAGACAGTTACACCGAAAGCAGTTATAACTTAAGAAAGGCAAGCCTGGTTATACCTTAGTGATATCAAACTCTACAAAGAAGTGGGGATCCCTGCTATCCCTGACTGTGAAGATATAGAAGAGGAGAGAAGAGTCCAGACGATGTCCATAACGAGAAGCAATCAGCAGCAAGACGTGTAAATATATTGGTTCTTTTATAGGCACACACAGACACTTCAGCAAACATTATTTCAACTATGCAAACATAGAATAAGTGTGATAAGGAGGAATAACAAACACTTCCTATGACAATCCTATTTTTTATCATTTTGTCTTTTTTGATGTACACTTATCCCTTTTAGGAGCCTGGAAAATAGACTTTGCTGTATTGTTTAATATACAAGCATACCGTGTTTTTGAGAGAGACTTTCTTTCAATATTAGCACTATTTTTCCTGTGAAAATGTGTGCATTAAAGAAACTAAAAAGGGCTTCCTTTTGGTGGAAAGAATGTCATTGTTTAATCATGTTAGAAATACGCTTTTAGCATTCAGGAGATATAACAATTCTAGTTATCTGCAGAATGTGGACACATTACCCATAATGCTTATAGCAATATTTTTTTACATTTTGTAGTCTTTATTTCATCATTCTTATGTCATTGAGACAATTGGTCCTTTACAATGTAGCCAGATCACTATACACAAACATCAATACCATCACAATGACAAGGGAAATAGCAATATATGAATTCCCTATCGTAAGCACACAGATGAAAAGACTAAAAAGAAGTGTGCTAGGCGACGCCAGACATCTGTGTAAATATATTACTTTCTATTTTTTTAAATTCTTGGTTTAACTGTATTTCACCAGTTTTTGCAAGTAGATCACTGTGTTACTTTATCACTTTGTTACTTTTTGTGTTCCTTGTATGTTACTTTCCCCATTACATTTCTTTCTGTCTTTCTTTTGTCTTTCTTTCTGTCTTTCTTTGCTTGCGTAGTCTGTTTATAATGAACATTTTGTTCTTCTCTTGTTCCTATTCATTTTCTTTGCATTGTTTATCATTTTAGATAAGGCAAGGATAGATAAGAGGCAATGCACTGAGAGCACTGTTATGTCTTCTTGTTCATTTGTTTTCCAGGTCAAGGCTCTCCAAAAAGTTACCTACTGCTATAAATGGTTTCCTATTTGCACCATTCATTAGGTAGGTCCACCAGTATTCTTCGTCCAAACTACAAAAGTAGGTAAACAAATGGCCTAAGTGGGTCTTTCTGTTTGATGACAAGCCCTTACATTTAAGAAGCAGGTGTCTGAGTGTTTCAACTGTGTTTGTCTGGAAACAGATACAACACATGTTCTACCTTGCTTTGTCTCTGATTGTGAGAATTTAATTAGTTTTTAGAACATTCAACCGTGCTCTCATAAAGGTCGATCGTATCCTTTTGTTTGGAAACTTCAGCAAGTAATTTGTTGGTTCGTTTAGTTTTTGGGCATTCATTGGTAGATGTCTTGTAAACTTGTTTCTTGCTGCCACTTCAAGAGTGTTACACCAATCTGATTCTTTGCATTTCTTCGCAGTTTTCGTTGGGTTGTCGTATAATTCCTCTACCGAGCTTGCTATGTCCTCAAGCAAAGTGAGATTTTTGCAGGCCCATGAAGCTAGCATTTTGGTTGATCCCTTGTTTATTTCTTCACGGATCAGCTCATGTATTTTTTGGTCTGAGGTTTGAATTTTCCTGAACAGCATTAGGGCATTAAGGTCCTCTGTGCCTTTTAAAGACACCAGACTTAGTTCACTCCTAATTGACGCAGCCGAGGTAGATGCAGGAAGCCGGAGTGTTTCCTCCAAAGTGAGCCTTCAAGTTTTTTCCAGATGTCTGATGGAATCGCCGGCATAACTTCGGCTCCATAAACAATTGCTGGGACCACTTTTGTTTTGTAAAAAGTCAGGGCTGCTTTAAGCGGGAAACAACCCAACCTTTTGTCTAACATCTTCATTTGGTTTGTCAGACTTTTAGTTTTTGTCCATAGGGTTTCTTGCATCTGTGTTTCCTATGGACTTCTACTGATTGTAACACCTAGATATCTAAAGGAGGTGATTTTTTCAAGTCTGTCTTCTGTTAGATACCAATATTTTGTTTCCTTTCTCTTTGATGTTTTCTCTAAAATCATCACTTTGGTTTGTCAGTGTTGATTTCTAGGTCGTTTGATAGCAGGTACTCTTGGAGATTGTTCAACTTTCTTTGCAAACCTATCGCCGTTTGACCAACTAAGATGATGTCATCAGCGTAGAGTAATCTGCTGATTTTTTTGTCGCCCACAGATGGCACAAAGGCTCTGATTGTTTTTTCTGAATATTGGTAATCCCCCATGTATACATTGTATAGACCTGGGGCCAGTGGGCACCCTTGTTTTACCCCTCTGAAAGTTTGTATGTTCTTTGAGAGGAGACCGGCTCCACTGAGGTGCACTCTCATAGAGGTGTCCATGTATAGTCCTTTCATCGGTGCCAGAATTGACCCATGACAATTCCAGTGACTACGTTTCTCCCAGAGTTAACTCTGTTGACATGTCGAACGCTTGAGAGAGGTCGATGTAAGCCAAGAATAATCTGGGAGAGCCTTCCAGGACTTTTGCCTTTAGAATACTCAAGAGCAAGATGTTGGTCGTTGTTCCCAAGTTCTTTGTAAAGCCCACTTTGAATGTATCATTTCCTTCTGAAGATGTTACCCAAATTTTAAATTTGTTCAGTAGAAATTAACCAAAAATGTTGCCAATGCTGTCCAACAGGGCAATCGGGCGATAATTGTACGGATCCTCTTTGCCCCCTTTCTTATAAATCTGGACCACATTTGCTGTTTTCCCTGAGCGAGGTATGGTATTCGAGTTAGCGCTGGTCTTAAATATTTCGGCTATCAAGATCGCCCAAGCATTGGAGTTGGCCTTTAGGTCCACATTTGAGAGCCCGTCCGGGCCCGGGGCTTGGGAGGATTTTTATTTGCTGAGTTTGATCTCAATAACTGATTTGTCCTGTTCTATGTTCCATTTATCAGTGTAAGTTTAGAATTCAGAAAATACTGGTGATAGCAGGGCAAATAGGTTTGCAAAATGAAGTATCTAGTTTTTCTCATTTACAATACTTGGTAGGATATCTTGTGTTGCCTTTCCAACAGCCGTTATTAATGCCCAAAAATCTTTTGACTGTTTCCCACTGAGAGTTCTTAACATTTTTTCAGAATCTGCTTGGTACAGATGAATTTTGTATGATTTTAGCCAGTTTTTGTATTTCTTTATCGATAAGTTTGCCTCCTCTATGTTGATCTTTGTGGGCACACTTTTGGCTTTTCTTATCAATTTCCACATTTCTGCTCTTTTTGCTTTCAAGAAGTGATTGTTAGCGTGACAATGGATCTCGATCGTTTTGAAAGCAGAGACTGGGCACTGGTATGGCACCAGCAGAGGGCAGTAGTCTGTCTTGATCACTCCTGAAGTCTCCAAGTGCCTCATTTTTTCGTGTAGGTAACATCTTGTAATGTCAGTTATTGCGGATGGTTTCAGTCAGAGACGGGTTACCCTTTATTTACATCCAGATTGGCCCACATTTTTGAACGCGTTAGTGAGATGTTAGCTTGTTCTGTTTCCCATACCGCCTTCACGAGGTTGTGGTTACTATTAATTGTGCGTATAACCTCAAAAGAGGTTACCATTGCCAGTAAGTCTCGGGGTACAAATATGTGATCCAAGGTGGCAGAACGACCGCATGTTACCAAGTTGGAATTGTGGGCTCTTTAGATTTCTCCAGGTAGTGTAGGTTTTGCAGGTCTCCGGCATAAATTATTTCATCCCACTGTTTCCTTCTAGCTACTGTATTCGGGTCGGACTTTACCAAGGTTCTCGTGGGAATGTTAGATAAGTTCTTGGCTGTTTTAGAACATTTCTCAGAGAGGGCTATTGTCACATTCAGGTCTCCACACTTGCTCCGAGGAAGTGGGCCTGAAGTGGGCTGTCTGCTGTGGGAAAGACTCCTGCTCCTGCTACGTGCAATATTGGACTTTACTTAGGTACTTAACTACGGCAGGAATCCCCAAAATGGACTTTATATTCTATGTAATATAATTATATAATATCACTACGAAATATAGGTGCCTAATATACACTTATTTGTATTTTTTTACTAGGCCACGCCCCCTTTAATGCAAATTCCATAAGAAGAGCTGTCCGCATGTACCTGCGCGCGAGCTCTGAGAAAGTGGGCCTGAAGTGGGCTGTCTGCTGTCCGATACTCGCAGCACAGCAGCACACACGTAACGCCTTACTTCTCCTTACGGGGGCTTAGTATGCACAGAATGCAACTCGCCTCGGAGATCGGTATTTCTTTCTTTTTTCATTAAGTCAAAGAGACGATGACCCGCGTAGTACACGCTGCATGAAATTGGTCTTGCGGGATTTACTAGTACAAGCGTGTGTTTGTGTGATTTCAACTTAGCATTAAGCACTCATAAATCTTTTTCATAAATCTCAAAGCAAAAGCGGAGTTTAAATATCTGGGCTTCTCAATAGCAGGGGCACAGTCAAGACCCTTACTTAGGACACAATTGAAACTCATGGCTTATATTGCTATCTCTCAAATGCGGGCATTAGACGCAAAATTTGGGAAATTTTCTATGTCCCCTCTCAGAGAATTTTATACCACTCCTATTTCCCATTCATTGTTCATGTATACCTTCCCTGTTATTGTTATCAGTGGCCTTTCCCAACATCCTTGAACACCAGGAACTTCAGTGGCGTACCAATCACATGGTAGGTATTGTAGTGTTATTTTCTTCGTTTCTCCCTTTTCAGGGCCACTCGTCATGTATCTGAACGCTTCAGTGTGTAAACTGCTCTTATGGTAACTCAAATATGACTTGAGGAAATTGTTTTCGTATGGGTATGTATCTCTTGTTTCCCACTGCATTCTCACCACCGTTCCTTGAAATCGTCCTCTCGTTTGAAATAGTGCCAGATATACTATACATCGCGCCGTCTTTTCCTGTATTTCTGTGGCGACGAATGTTCGTGAAGCGCTCATGGCGTGTGGGATCAATGAGCACACATAACAGCTATCTTCTGTTGTCTGCTTACCAATTTGGGTCATGTGCTGGTACCACATGTTGTTTGAGACGTGTGCTGAATCTGTTATGTAACTATCAATAAAAATCCTCAATACGCTTATTATTATTGTTAGTGGTTGTTATTAAGCTCTCCCTATCAAGTAATCGTTCAGTGCCCAGGCGAAGAGCGGTTCCCACGCTAATCTTAGTGATCTATCTCTTAGAGCCGGTAAGTGCTCGTGAAGATGGGGAAATGATTGTTCTATGGCCGAAACAAATGCGGTGTAATATACGCATACCCTTCTTCTTTTTAGGTACTTTGGTCTTCTTATATGATATACAAATTGGTGTGATAGGGCTTCAGGGGTATTATCATCCGTGGGCAGCATCTACTCCTGGGCAGAGTACACTGTTAGTTACTTATTTTCTTAACAATACAATTATACACGGTACCTGCATGTGCGAGAAAAGAAAAAGAGAAAACATACAAGTTTTTTTTTATATGTGTGTGTGTGCA
This sequence comes from Ambystoma mexicanum, assembly GCF_040938575.1. Classification (NCBI taxonomy): domain Eukaryota; kingdom Metazoa; phylum Chordata; class Amphibia; order Caudata; family Ambystomatidae; genus Ambystoma; species Ambystoma mexicanum. The sequence goes on from NC_090935.1 coordinate 325,432,573, forward strand.
ATACGCAAGTTTGTTATACAACGTCCTTCAATTGGGGGTGACCTTAGAGGGGAGGGGGCTGGGGCTCAATTGGCGGAAGTTTGTTTACTTTGTGATCTCGTGACCATGGGATGGGCTGTGGGCAAGCGTCCAATGTCTATCTCAGTAGTTGCCTCTGGGGAATCTGCGGGGTGATCAGGTGTAGTGACACTACTGTCATCAGCTGTGGTCGACGTCTCCTTCTCTGTAGCCGATGTTGTTGCTGTCGTTGCTCTTCCAATGGCCCTGTCGTTAATGCTAGGGCGGGTCTGGAGTTTGTAGATCTTCACGTCGTGTAGGTGATTCCAGGCACGCTTATCCTGCAATTTCACAGCTCTGGTAGCTACCTCCTCTACCAAATGAGGACCAGTAAAGCATGGGCCGTTCCACTTTCTATTAAAGTTGCGGAGTAGCACATGGTCACCTTTAGCAATATTGCATAGTCCTTCCTTTCCCAGTTCCTTGTTGGTGTCTTCTTGTTGAGAACACTTCGACCCGCGTGCACTCGAGCTGTTGAGATACAAACACTACACTAGTAATCAAAGAAGACACATATTGATACATTTCGTCACCAAGAACAGTTTGTAACGCTCACCTTGCTGCCACGGAGGCACTGGTCTGGTCTGGGTTGCTGTGGCCTCTTCAAGCGTGATGCGCAGGATTCGGACCACCGATTGAACAGGACCCCCAAATCTTGCTTGTCTGGCCCGTAGGAATATCCTTCTGCAGATGAGAAAGGGGATTAACTGTCTGCTAAATAGTGTGCTTGCTCCCCCTTTTCCCTCTTTGTTCTTCTTTGACTTCCTCCAAAACCCCCGGTTTAAGCTCACCTTATGGTTTGGAAGGATGAACTCTCCATCCTGCTTCTGGTGCAGGGGCGCGCGTTCGTCCAGTTACTTCACTGGTTTTCAGAATGGCGCTGGCAAATCCACTTGACTTTTCTGAGCGATACGCCGTAAGTATGAAGATGCAAAAGTTCAAGTGTGAGCCTCCTTTTATGTTGTTTTTCCTAACCTGTGATCTGTCCTTTATTTCAGGTGCAGAACAAAGGCGATGCGTTGAGGGGTTAAATTGCTGGTGGTAAAATCAGGTGAGTTAGTGCTGAGGGCGACCCCTCTAAATGTCTTTATAATTCCCCAGTAATGTCTTTTGTCCTTTCCCCATAGGGGCCGGGGTGCGGTACCTGCCAAAGATGTGGCGCCGACCCGAGATGTGGAATGGTTCACCAAGAAAAGCCGGTAAGTAATATGGCTGAAAATTCGGCTTTCCACTTATGTTCCCTTGCTCACCTTTTGTCTCTTCTTCTCTCCCCTAGGTGCAGAGATGTGGCGACCGGTGCTGAGAGCCGCGATGGAGCTGGGCGGCGTCTCGGGAACAGGTGAGTGAAGCGCAGCGCTGCAGCGAGCAACGCGGTGCTTTTAAATGGAAGTCTTCCTTCAGGAATGCTGGCGTGAAGATTCCGGATGTAGGTAAGAAGGTTGAATAAGTTCTTGGTTTTCACCTTTCTCTTCTCTTCTTTCCTTACAGGTGTTCCAGGTTCGAGGCGTGCGTGGCTGGAGTCCAGGTGCAGGAGCAGACACGGTGAGCGTTCAGCTGCTGGGATGCAGAACAACGCGAAGCACGTGTGGCTTTCCGGGCGTGGCTTAAATAGCCTTGGAAGAAGTTCCAGGTGAGAATTCTTCCACAGCCCCACCCAAGTAACAAAATAGTTCCTCCAGAAAAATAGTCCCTCCTAAGCCTCATTTGGCTTGGTTCTTCATGCAGCATGGTCTGCATCAGGTGAGTGTGCAGCATGGTCTGCTTCAGGTAAGTGCACCAAACACTTCCCCTTATGAGCCTGGCGCCTATGGCGCCGGGACTGATGTCCAACATGAGCCTGGCGCCAACGGCGCCAGGACAGAGTCCAAAGAGCCCCTATAAAGGGCCACTTGGCTTTTACCCAGGGGTGTGATGCCTGCTCCCGGGGGTGCTGGGCCTGGCCTGGTGCTCCGGGGGTAGGCATCATGACACAGTTGCAGTGTTTTCATGGTCTGTGAATGCTCTTGATGTAGGCGTTAGAGGAAGGCGCAATGAACGTCCTGTCACCACCTCGTGAGGAGTGAGGTGGTGATCAGACCGTGACCTATTCCTTAGCTCAAATAGAGCTAGCGGAAGACAGAACAACCAGCTCTTCTTGGTTGTCTGCTGAATTTTTGCTATTTCTTCTTTCAATAGGCCATTCAGGCATTCACATAAACCGTTGGCCTGCGGGTGATATGCACATGCAAATTTATGCTTAATACCCAGCAAGGATGTGATGTGCTGAAACATTTCATTAGCAAAGTGTGGGCCGTTATCTGACCGCAGCACTTCACACACACCCCACCTGGGGAAAACCTCTCTCACTAAAAATTTAGCTGCTCTGAACGCATCCGCGTGTGAGCAGGGTCCGGCCTCGATCCACCTGGAAAATGGGCATACCACTAAAATCATATACCTATATCCTTGACATACATTGATCATATCAACGTAGTCAATATGAATGTGTAGGAAGGGTCCCTCTGGCCAGCGTATAGTACCTTTTATCACTTGCAGCGTGTGACCGGCCGTAAGCTGTTGGCATGTGAGGCAATTGCTGATGAAATTTGTTACATGAGAATTTAACTCGGGGCAGAACCAATCTTCCCTAATTCGTGCTGCAATTACTTCCTTTCCTGTATGTGCTGGGTGATGGAGCTGGGCCAGGGCGGTGTTCAAAAGTGCCAACGGCATGACCACCTTTCCAGTGTTATTTTGACGCCACAGTGCGTCAGTTTGGGACATCGTACATCCTCTTTTTACCCATAGTTCCTTTTCTGCCATTGGTGCGGCTGCCTGTAATTCCATTATCTGTGTTGCAGGGAGATGGGTGTACCCTTCTTTCATCATCATCTGTTTTGCCATCCCCCTCCCTCTCCCTCTCTCTGACTCTAGGAGGTTCCATATTTCACCAAAGTATGCCGCATGCTTGGCATGTGCGTCTGCTGTTTCATTCCCTTTCGAGATATGGTCGTCTCCATTAGTGTGTGCCGGGCATTTAACCAAAGCTATCTCTTGGGGATCATTAATTACTTCAATTAATTCTGCTAACAAGAGAGCATGTTGCACTGGGGTGCCATCAGCTCTCCTAAACCCTCTTCTCTGCCATTGTATCAGCCCTGAGTGGACAGTTGACGTGACATATGCGCTATCAGAATATATAGTAACTCTTTTGTCAACGCTTTCCTTCAACGCCAAGATCAGTGCAACCAATTCCGCTGCTTGAGCCGAATAATGCTGTGGTAATTGTACGCATTTCACCGGGACATACATCAAATCTTCTGTCATTTTTACAACTGCTGCCCCAGTTCTCCTTATCCCATCACTTTGGTCTATTGTTGATGACCCATCAATGTACAAAATTTCCCCACCCTTAAGTGCATCCTCTTCAACTTTTCTAGTGCATGAGTACGTTTCGATACTCTGTGTACAATCGTGAGCATAATCACCTTCCTCAATAACTTCCGCTATAAATCTGGCTGGGTTAACTGTACTGTATCTGACAATTGACAGTTCGGGTCTAGACAAGATGATCTCATAACGTGACGCCCTCTGTGTAGTTAGTGTGGACTTAGGCTTATTCAATATTGCAAATAGTGCATGCTCCACAAATAATGTGGTTGGGCACCCCATTGTAATCGTTGATGATTCCTCTACCGCAAATGCAGCCGCGGCGAGACTCTGTTCGCAAGGGAAATGTCCTAGCATGACAGGGTCCAAGTGACCGCTGTAGAACGCTATTGGCTTGTGTCCCATGATGGTTTTCTGAGTCAATACTGCTTTCATTACTGCTGAGTCGCAATGCGAAAAGATAAAGAACTGGCGTTCATAATCTGGGGTGGCTAGTACCGGAGCAGTGGATATGGCGTGCTTCAACTCGTCAAATGCCTCCTTCATTTCCCTTGTCCATCCCAATGTTTTGTCCCCTTTGTGTGCTTCTCTCAATGCCTCAAGTAGGGGTCCTATGTATGAGCTGTAGTCAAAAACCCATGCTCTACAGTAGTTGCATAATCCCAGGAACTGCTGCAGCTCCCTCACCGTTTGTGGTAGTGGCGTGTTGGATATAGCTTGTGCTCTTTGTGGTGCAATCTTTCTTCCGTGTTGGGATATTATTTGACCAATGTATAGTACCTGTTCCTGACAGTACTGTATCTTTTCTATGTCTACCTTGTAACCCTTTTCAGCCAACACTGTCAGCATTTTCATTGAGTCCTCCCTGCACCTTTTCTTGCTTGTGCTGCAAATTATTATATCGTCAACATATTCCAGCACCGTACTTTCTAACTCAATGTTTCCCAAGTCCATCTGTTGAAAATCGAGGGTGACTCGCAATACCCTTGTGGTAACCTGGTGTGTTTCGATTTTGTGTTCCTGTATGTGAAGCTTGTCAAGTCTTGTGAATCTGGGTGCAGGGGTATTGAGAAAAAGGCATTTTTGAGGTCAATCACGGTGAACCGTGCGGCCTCTGCCGGAATTCCACATAATATTGTGGCTGGGTTTGCTGCTATGGGGTATTCTGCTTCTACAATGTTATTCAAGGGTCTTAGGTCCTGGATAAAACGCCAAGACCCTCCTTTAGCTTTGCGCACTGGGTACACGGCCGTGTTACATGGTGATTCTGATGGTACCAATATGCCATTATTTATTAGGGCCGTTATGGTTTCGTATATGCCCTCATCTGCCTCTTTTGATAGTGGGTATTGTTTCACTCTAGGTAGTATTGCACCCTTCTTCAGCTTTATTCTTACTCCCCCGATACGCTTTATGCAGCCCAGGTCATAGGGACTGGTGGTCCACAGTGATGCTGGAACTTTTGCCATATCTTGCTTATAGGTCACTCTTAGCCATATATCTACACTCATCATAAATACCATTTCACCTTCTTCCCTGTCTTCTGAAAAGAGCTCTTCATCGGATACCTGGGTGAGCCTGCATCCCTCAGCCAGGGCTATCACTGTCCTCCATGCTCTCCCTTCCCGGTCTTGGGCATGTACTGCGATATAATCAGCAGTTGCTATAATACTTTTGAGGCTTACCGAAATCACCTTCCCTTCTGGTTCATTGGCTGGTGTCTCAGGCCTGAACAAATATGCTGCTGGCCTCCTCCAGATCTTTCCTTCTATTCCTGGCATCCAGGCGAATGCCATGTCTGTTCCGTACTGGAACAGTTCGCCATCCATTGGCTCAGCCCGAGCTACTGTCTGGCCACAGTACGCTTGCAGTATTTGTCGTGCAGTAAGCATGTTTATTCCTGGTGTGGAGCAAATTATGCCATCCTCCGTGAAGGAGATTGTCATATTTAACCTGCTCATTATGCCCCTCCAAGTATGTTCACTGGCGACTCCCTTGAATACAGGAGCGGGACAGACATGTCATAATCTCCAATAGATAAGGAGATGTTATCAGTAAAGGGAACCAAGCCCCTAGCCCCAGAAAATCCTTGGGTGTTCATGGCCTCACCTGACATTTTAAATCTACCCTCCCTTATGCAAGACCTGGTTGCCCCAGTGTCAACAAGGAATGATAATTTTTTGTCACCTATCGTTACCTCAATGCGTGGTTCCTCCGCACTATTAGGTGTTATCGACAGGATGGGACACACCAAGGACGTCTGTGGGCTGTCCTATTGTGGGTATAATGACTGACCACTTCCTGTGTAAGGGGTGTGTCTCAGGATAGTCACCCTTCCCAATTGTGTTTGTTGTAGCTGTGTATTGGTGGAGGTTACCTTATGGTCCTGTATTTGAGTGGGCTGCTGCACTGGCTGCACTTGGTGTAATTGTGTTATTGCCATCTGTTGTTGCGGTAGTGAATATGTCTGAAGCTGTTGTTGTGTTGCTAATTGCTGCTGTGTGCTGCTCTGTTGTAGCCCCTGTGGTTGTTGGTAACCCTGCTGCTCCCTCATAGGCCCTTGTTGTCCTTGTTCCCCCTATGCTAGTGGTGAGGGTCTCATTCTACACGTACGTGACATGTGTCCTAACATCCCACAAACCCACCATACAGGTGGTTCCCTGGTCTGCCATGGGAAACTTCCTGCATTATCTTGTTACCCTGGTTGCCCAGTGGGGTAGAAACTTCGGAATCCTCCCCCTTGCTGTTGTACAGGTTGGCCATATCCCCTCCCCCTCATCATTCCTCCCCTTCCTCTGAGGTTAATAAAATATCCATTTCCTGGTACCATGTACCCTCCTCCTAGGTTAGCCGTGTATGGCGGGGTGGTGGCAGCTGTTGTGTTATAAGTCGTGGTGATTGTGGTAGTGGTGCTATTTGTGGTTGTGAGGGATCCTGTGCGGCCACTACTTGCGTGGGGTTTGGTGTCATTGTTGTTGGTGTAGTTATTAGTGCTCCTTCCATGGTGTATTTAGTCAGTTTTTTCTGAACTAATTTAGCCTCTTCCGCTTTTCTATCTTCTTCCTTTTGTTTCATCTTTTTTTGCCATATCCTACAATGGTGTACTATTGTCAATTTTATTTCCGGCCAAGCCTTGGCTTCCATCCCCACTACTTTCTTCAATTGTTTTTGTACTGCCTTCGGGAGCCCTTGTATTAGTATGTGGTAAAATATTGCCGGTGTCTTGTCCCATTGCTCTCTAGTTTCCATACGCCACTTCTCCTGAATCTCCTGGATATAATCAACAGGATCTTCGTTCTCATGCATCTTGCGTGACATAATTGCCCCTATATCTGAGGTGTCTGGGTATTGTACCCTAAGAGCTTGCCATAATGCATGCCTGCAATTCGCAAATGGCGCCCCGCCATGTGATGTGTTCGTTATTGTGACCCCGGGGAAACCTGCTCTCTTCCAGATGTTATCTGTCGCATCCCCTAATATTGATATTAATAGGCCCTTCACGTCTCCTACTGCTAGTTTGTGTCCTGCAGTGTGCTTTTCCAACACCTATATCCATTTTTCCGCTCCTCCACTTAGTGATGGGAGCCTCCACTTTATATTTTCCTTATCGGCATGCTTCCAAGGGACGTATTGTGGTCTAGCCCCCCCCTCTCCAATAGCGGCATTAGATTGTGTCCCATCTGTCCTCCCAGGTGTCGCGTGTGGAGTCCGTATACCCCTCTTCTTCTGTGTCATCTAGATCATCTGTCATGTCCATATTACCGCTGCTCATTGTAGCTTCCCCTTCATTTCTTCCCCCTCTCTTATTATTTTCTTCATTTAATGTGGGTGTGTACGTCCGTTCTTCCTGCCTACGTCCGGGTAGATCTCTAAGCCTGCCGGCGTAGGGGGTGTGTTCAGGAGCGGGTGTGGGCGGACATGTTGGGTGGAATGATGCGGGTGTAGCTGCACGTGTTTGCCTTCCCGCCACTTCTTGTTCTTTCTCCTCACTTCCCCTCAGTTCTTCCTTCCTTCTGCATGCCCATGGTGATTCCCGGTTGGTGCGGGTGATGTACAATTTGTCTAAGCTTTCCCTATCGCCGCTTCTTCCTTCTCCCTCCATTCCTTCTTCTTCTTCGCTGCAGAATTCATCCAGGAGCGACAACCCCCAATCTGTCCTTTTCCCCCTAATCGTCACTGTTGTTAAGTCTATTAAATCCGTTCCTTCCTCTTCTCCTTTACCAATTGCTCCCCTTTGTGCTGATGTTGTGGCTACTTCTGCATCCCGGCGTACATATGTCCTTACCCCACTCTCCCCTTTCCTATCTCTTCTTTTCCCTTCCCTCTTCTCCACTATTTCACCACCTATTTCCTCTCTTTTCTTTTTCAATTCCTCCATCACCTCACTACTCACCTTCTCTAATATCCTTTCTTCCTCTCTCCTCCTTTCCCATCTCTCTCTCTCCCTTTCTAATATGCTTTCTATTACTTTACCTTCCTCGTATTTCTTGGTGCTTTGTGATAGTATTTTATTCTTCCATATTTCCATTTCCTTTTCTTTCTCTTCTTCCTCTCTTTTCCTGTCACGCTGTGCTGCTCGAGATACCCTTTCTGCTATCGCCTTCATCCTTTCAGCTTCCCGCGTCCGTTCTTCAGTTCGTTCCCTCATTTTTTCTAACTCATCCTTACTTTCCTTCCTTTCCCTCCTTCTCTCTCGTTCCTCTTTCTCAAGCTGTTTGATCAGGGCATTTTGCTCATTCCTTAATTCTGCCAATCGTTCCTCCAACATCTCCTCCTCTGCTCTTTACAGCTCCCCTTCTTTCCTTTTATCTTCCTCTCCTCTTATTTCACTGCTACCCTCATTGTCCTGGTTCAGTTCCGTACTACCTCCTTTTCTTCTCCCGTTAGTGTCCCTCGCAATTTTAACAGAACCTGCGTGGCTACCCACTCGTCATGTCCTATGGTTGGGATTGGTTCTTCACTATTCTTCCCTTCCTTTGCGTGCATCTTTGTATAAGTTGGGCCTACGGTACTTGTCACCCCCCCCCCCTGTGTAGCTTCCTGTAGCTGTATATGGTGGTGGGCTATACGCGGGGTTCGAATATCCCTCAGCCGCCGTTAGTTGTTGCCTTACCGCTTCTCGTAGTTCCGTCACAGGATATAACCCCCCTTCTTCTTTCTTCACTACTTTCGCTAAGGGCATGTCAGCGGTCCTTTCCTTTTTTATTTCTATCTCATTTGCGATACTAAGCTTTTCCTCCCCCCCTCGGTCTCTTCCCGCGCACTGTGCGCTGTCAACCTCCTTTTCCCCATTTCCCTCTTCCTCCTTAATCTTCTTCCCCTCCTTCGTTTCCTCCACAGTGAACATCCCGGTTGGTCCTGGTCGGGACCCCTGGAACATCCTCCACAAGTTAAACACCTCCACGTGATGCGCCAACTTCTTCCCCTTGTATGTGTTATGTATATGTGTCAGTAGTGAGTGTTGGACGTACGGGTCGAAACTGCCGTTAGGCGGCCAGGGTGTTGTCATTTTGTTGTCTGTCCCTTGTGTCCATTGTATGCTGTATTTGATCAGTTTTTCCCTATGGGGCGATAGTTTTTTACACATATGCTGGAGTGGGGTAGTGAGGGTATTTCCCACCCTCCCGATCCTAACCCGTATGACATGGTTACACTGTGTTGTTAGCTCCCTTCAGTATAGTTGTCGTTACCTGGCCCCGTAGTTTGGGGACTTGCGACGGTCCGCTAAAAGAAAACAAGTCAAAAATAACAATTGCAGATATGTTACCTGGCCGCGTAGTTTGGGGACTTGTGACCGTCCGCTAAAAGAAAAACAGTCAAATATAACAATTGCAAATATGCTGTCTTTTCCTGTATTTGTTTTTCTTCCTTAATACCGTTACGGCCCCCTGCGGCCATGGCGCACAAAGCCCCCTGTGTCTGCGTGCCCTGTCTGACGTGCTTATACAGCCGTCCCACTTTTTCTCCTCCCCTCCCCTCCTCCTCCTACCTAACTTGGCGTGGCCGGCGTTCTCTGTGCGCGGTCACTTCCCCCTCTCCACCTGTCCTGTATTTGGGGTGGCTGACAACCTCCGTGCGCACCCCCTGCCCTCTATTCACTTCCCCACCAGCCTTCAACAATGCTGTGTGGTCAAGGTATCCTATGAAAGCCCTACGGGTGACGTCACCGACCTCTTCCAAAAACTACCGGTAAGATCTTTTACACTTCAGAAAGCTCGCAATAAGTTTTTGCTGTTTGTCCCCGTTAACCCCACAGCTCTCCTCTTGTTACGCCTGGAACAAGGTAACCAACAATATAATCGGACTGCGCATGCTGCGTCGCCTCGCGTGTGATATGCCCCTCAACGGGAGGGCTTAACCAGTCAATTATCTTCTGTACTAGGCAACAAGTTAGCTACCACCTACAGGAAAACGTCATCTATCTATCGAGTTTCACTGCTCGATCAATAGGGATCCTCATCTACTCATTGATCAATAACCACCAATTCGTAGGAAACCACACACACACACCCCTTACAGGTGGCCACGACCTAGGCCAATCAGTGTCTACGAGCAACCGCACGTGGTGCTTTCTTGCTCCACCCACCCTTTTCCGTGACGTGGTAGCGGACGGCTCTCGCGCCTGTCCTGCTACCATTCACTGAACCTCAACACTAATTGATCAAATCTTCGCCGCACTCCTTAGTAACACCTCCCACCGCCCTTATTGCACTCCCCCCCCTCCCTCACGATCTCACATTGCTTGTTGGGTGTGACATACTCACCATGTTCTCTTGATGCGGGGCCGCTCGACTGCATGCACCCCTCCAAGCGGCTCGCCACCTCCCCTCCTCTGGACCACAACTGGACACTCGCCAATCGCGGGCGGGATACTTTTCAACCGGCTCCCGAGGGCCAATATCCGGATTGCGCTGTCCGGTCTTCTCGCAGTTCTGCGATGGTCCTGTAGTCCTCAAAAAAGGGGCAGCGGCAGAGGGGGCCCGCGCCGCCGGGCCTCCTCGCAACAAGAGGCCTTGGAAAAATGAAAAAGTAGATTGTAAATAGATCTCAGCAGTGCCTCCAACTTGTCGGGGTGATTATCCTGGGGTCGGCTGAGCTGTCCGCGGACCTCTGGGCTGGGAGGCCCCAACTCCTCCCGTGTTCCCCAAAAATGAGTATGAGACACACACAAGAAGCAAGGCGGTGCTGCTGTTTATTAAAACAACGGGAGGGATGGGTCTAGGATCATACGCGTCCGTCCAAACTCTCAAAATTTGCGGGGCTCGCAGGCCCTTTTTGCCGCAGTGTGACGCGCTACTTGCGTCACCTGGGAAAGTTAGCGAAAAACCTATTGCCACTCCGGATTGGTTCCTCGAGTGGTAGGGTTAGTATAGCATATATATAGAGAGCAATATTAGTGGTTGAGGATGGGTCAGGTGGTATACTTGGGTTGTGCCTTCTATTAGATAGTTGAAAATTGTTACACAAAGACCCCTGATGATTGGCTAATGTTAGTGGCGTCAGCGATTACTGCCCCCATGTTCTGATTGGTCCACCCGCGAGCCCCCCAGTCTGGGACCATCGTTGTTCCCAGCTCGCGGTGTACCTGTCACTAGCAACAATGTGTAACTATGTGTTCGTGCAGACAATGTGCGGATTTGCTCATAGGCTTGAGAGCAGACCATTCCCATCGCTCTAGGTGTCCATCGGGTCATTTCATTGTTGCAACCTGTGTCCCAGACGTGGGACCCAGGCGACTTCTCCCTCGTGGGTCTGGCACCTTGTCAGGTTGGCTTGGTCACATGTGGAGAGACCGTGGTTGGGGCAGAATTCTGCACATTTAAAGTTGTATTTTACTTCTGTGTGCTTGGCTTTGCTTACAGGTGTGACCTTGGCACCAGCTGGTAGCATACGAGTTGCAACATCGCCCCCTTGGCTGTGAGTTCTCGCTGGGCTCGTTCTGCGGGATCAGCACTTGTACTCTCGCTCATTCAATGTTCATGGCGATTCTTGCTTGCGGCCTACTTGTGCCTGGTTCATGGGTGGGGTTGTGTAATGCACGGCACCTGTGTTGCGGTGTGACATGGCTTGATAGGGAGTATTACGTCTTCGTTATATTCTCATCACGATGCGAGGGGTGGGAGAAGCGTCAGCAAGCGTATACGTGAGTGCTTTATGCGTGTTGCGTTTCTGCATTACGGAAAAACCTATGTGAAAAATAATAAAGATGCGCGTCAGTGGGTGTATCCGTCACCTACGTCATAGCACTGAATATATTCTTCGTGTGGGTTGGTGCGTAAGTGACCAGTGTGCATGGTGGCATGTGTGTTCTTGGCAGTTGGCTAGGTCATTATGGCATCTCTAACGATGTGGGTGCTTGTTGTTGAGGTGTTAGTCGAGTTCATCCATGCCATGCTGGTGGGCATATGTTCTTGAACCAGGGTATTTGGTCGTCTGGTAGATAGACGAATTCATCTTGTGGCGGGTGTCTGGGCCGCGGTCCTCTATGCCATGGTCGCGAGGAGATTGGGGGGAGCTTTTTCTCCCATTCTCCCACTTCAATATGAATTGGGAAATAGTGTTAATATGCTAGATATAGGAAATTAACTGTGTTTTCTTTTTATTTGAAAATGTGAATATGTTTTTTTGTTTCGCTATTTTTTTCTTATTTTGTATTCTCTGTAACGAAAATGAATATTTTTGTAAAGGTTTTTCTAAACCAAAACAAATAAACAAATAATAATAATATTATTGTGTGATCTACATAATAGTTTTGCTTGGTGTCATCCAATAGAGTTTCTATCTTGGTCAGGAGAGAGTCAGTTGTTGGTTCTTTGGGATTCCAATATATGTTGATCACCAGGTAGAACTTCGTCTTCTTTGGATCCTTGAAGAAGTAAGCAGGGTTCCAAGAGATCAAAGTCACCAATATGTGGGGGTCATTCTTTAGCGTTTTTTCCAGAAGTAAGTCTCTACCCATACGAATGACTGTGACCAGTCCTGCTCGTGGCCCTCCTAGTGTGCCTTGAATTGCAGGTGAGAAGGCGATATCAAAGCAATCCATTGAAGGTTTTTTCATGATCCATATCGCTTGAAGGCACAGAAGACCAAATACGCCCAAGTTGACGTCCGAGGTATTCGTCAAGTGGGAGAAGCCACGCGTGTTCCATGATCCCATTGTCACATAATTGGGTGGACTAGTTGGGGCCATGTTCGAAAGTTTGTTTAATGAACATGGCAAGGTTTTTCGTTGCTAAGATCGGTTGTTGTTGTAGGACGTCCGGCAACCAAGCCCAGGTTCTTAGCTCTTTCACTTTACAGCTAAACTGAAGGAAGTTGTTCATTTTCATGGATCTATTTCTTGGATTTTCTTGGTCAATCGATATTGTCCAGTTTTTTTGTGAACTAGGTGACACACGTTCGTTCTCAAAAGAATCCTCCATGTTCATTTTTAATGAGATGACCTCTTTGTGTTTGTTTTAAAGATGTGTCAAATTTTCCCTACTTTGTTCTATTTTTACTCGAGTCTTAAGTTTATCTCTAGAATGGCTGCTACCCCTTCTTTTGGGTGAAACGAAACGGGGGCTATTTGTCCCACTCATCTGGACAGAACAACACGTGTTTCAAAGGGTTTGTGTCTTTTAGCATCCGGCAACCTTAAGTGGTTAGTAACCCTGGGTTTCATATCACTGGCTACCATTGGTCTCTGTAGGTATGGACTGCGTCTTAGTTTTGTTCTTGATCGCGTCCTGTTTCCCCCTGAGTGCTGATGGTCAATTTCTGTTAGATCATAGCCAAGTGTTCTTAGTTTATTTCTTGCATCTCTCAGCAACTTTTTTACCATGGGAGATTCAATATGTAGATAGACGCTGTCCATGGAGTTAACCTGCGTGAACTCGATGATCTCAATATCATCTGAGAAAAGTGTCCTCAGAGAGGGAATATGGTGCGAGAGGACCATTATCGTTTTTCTGTTTAAGATGATGTGGTCGCCGCCGTTCAACAAATATTCTAGTAGGAAACACTGTGTTTTCGTTGTTCTTTCTGACCTCGCAAGTCTCGATCTTTTGGCATGCCTATCGCTTCCGCCACCACCAATATATGATAACCGGAGAATTCATTGAGGTGACGGAGAGCTTCTTGCCCTCTGATTTGGGTGGACTCTCAATCTCCATTTGGGAGCCCCCCGCTTATCCTGTGCACCTGTACGCCCTGAGACTGTGTCGACTGTACCCTTGTTGAGTCCCCCACTAGTGCGCCAGCTGGAGTGGGCCCACCTGATGTTATTTTAACTTTAGCAAGGGACTTTTTAAGGGGCCTTCTTTCCTCCTTTTTTGTTAGTGTGAAATTCTTTTTTTCTTTAAGGGTAAAAAATCTTGTTGGCTTGGGATTTGAAATTGGTAATTTTTTTTCTGGTTGTCCACACAAAGAACTTTGTGGTGGTGAGTCCGCTTTTCTTTTGCCTCTCAATTTCTCTGTAAGTTCTGTTTCAGAGGCCTCAATAGAGTGTTCAGTGAGGTCTAACAGGGACTCCATGATTTCGCTCTCCGTTCGGGAGGGTGGTTCATTACCACTATCCTTACTTTTTGGAGTTTTCCCCGAAGACCAAGGTTGGAGTTTACTCCATCCTTATATTGTTTTTCTCTTTCCAAAAGTGATTGCAGATTGTTTTAGTATTGAGGTTTTTTCCTGCTTTAAAGCTGTTTCTCGCTGTTGCGGGCCAAGCTGGACTGTGGTGAGGGGGCCAGAAAATTGATCATGTTCTATTTGAAGAGAAGAGTTGGACTCTTGCACTGTGCAACTGTTTTCTCTAAGACGAATTTGAGGGGTCTTGACTTTAAAAGAAGTTTTCTGGACTAGACCTTCTGAGTGAACCTTTGTGTCCTGTTTACTAGGGAGTTTCCCATGTTTCTTGCCCGAAAGTGAGTTAATGTGTTTTTGCAGCTGTGGGTTCAAAAAATGAGTTTTCTGCGGTCTGAGCGTTACCAAAACGTTGGTTAACTTGTCAGAGAGCACCCGGTTGTTGGGTGCCGAAAAGAAAAATATTTGTAGGACTATTAATTCAGTTTGTGTGTGCGTCTTCATAAGATAATCTTACCGGGTCTTCATTTTGGAAACCGGTATCTTTTATAGTTGGTCTTTTGTTTTCCTTAGCTGTTATGTAGCCTTCAAGAAAAGTCAGTCTTGTTTGCGTAAATGCCACCATAGTCAGGTGGTCTTTAAGGGTATCGTTCAAAGATTCATATAATTGTGTAAACGGTGTCAGGGCTAAAGTTAAAGTGGGGTATGGTATGAATGCAGTATGAAAGTAAGCATGGGTGATATAAATACAGAGTGAAAAGTTTTTATGCACTGGGATGTACTTCTCTATGAGAGAGGAGAGCAAACAACAGATCCCTATGACATTTTTATTCTTAATTAATTGTTAAATTAAGAAATACTACATGTTATTGAATGTGCATAGTCAAATTGAAAAATATTGAGAAAATGTTTGTTGTTTATTAACTGTGTGATAAATTGCTATAACTGTAAAACAGAAAAAGATTAAAAAAAAGTTTTTTATTAACAATATGGTGAAAAAATAAAAAAATAACTATTTTTGATACAATTTGGTGTGGTATATGATAATATAATGAGTATAAATCATGTATAAAAAGGAAAAACCATAATAGGACTTGGGGAAGCAAGTGACCTTGTAAACATAGTGTATCGTTAAACAAAAAGTCTTTGGTAGAGGGCTGTTTACAAGTGGTCTTTAAAAATAGTACCTCTGGTCTCTCTAAGTTGATTGTGTTGTCTATAGTTAAAGTCGACATGATCGAGAACAGGTCAGTCTTTTTGTTTGGAATATCATGATCCGCTTCTCCAGGGATCTTGCTTAGTCTTTTAGATCTTTTTGGTGATTTTATCATCGGAGCCGATGTTTGCGGTTCTTGATTTACCATCGTTTTTGGGATCTTGTAGTCCTTATCCAGAGAGAAACCAGAAGTATTTTGAAGATGGGCGATGCTTGTCGGTCTGGTTTCAACAATACTTTTCGCCAGACTTTGGAATGCGTTGTCCTTGTTGGCCTTAGGCTTTGCCACTACCAGGTTTTTTCTTTTCGTTTCTCAAAAGGATTCTCTGTCAAGGCTTCTCTTGTTTCCCCGTGCAAGTTGGTTCATCTTGCATTGTTGAAGTATTGTTAAGGGGCGTCGTTTTTGAAAACTCAATGGGACTTGAAGCTTCCTTTTGCCCTGATCGGCCAAAAGCAGGCGGGGTCCCAAAATGCCATCTCTTAAGCGTTGCAGTCTTACTTTTGGGATTGCAGAGAAGAGCAAGAGTTGTTTTGGGGTTGATTGCATCTGGTTTGAAACGGTTTGTTGAGATTCCGTCACTACCAAGGCACCTTCCAATAAGTCTGCATCAGATATCTCCTGTCCTTTTGCTTGCTAGCAGGTGACGTGCTTTTCTAGGACATGATACAGTGTCAAGCTGCTTTAGATGAAATTCAATAGTTTGGATGGTTGGAGGAACGCAGACCCCAGCACCAATGCCTTCCCTATTTTTGGGGATGTGGAGAACACTGAGCAAGTGGTTTGGTGTGATAGAACAGGGAGCTTCAACTGGTCTGGCCCTTCGGTTGCTGTGAGGCCTTCGCAGCAGACTGGAAGGCAGGATGCTTCCGTTCAGGGCTTGCCCCTCTAGCTTTAGGAGATCTGTTGCGGAATGGTTGATCTTGGTCCACAGCACTGATCACTCCCAATGTGCCATGGGAGTGGTTTGGGGCAAGTCTGCCTTTTGTCTTGAACGACTCCTTCTTCACCCCAGTTTGAGGGCTTTGGACAGTGCAACTATCCCAAAGGAAGCCCAGTGAGAATATTTCTGAACATCTGTTCGGCCTTAAAGGGTCCTTGAGGAACTGAGAGAATTCTTCTGGGAAAGACAGACATGGAGAAACAAGATGGTGGAAGGCTTCTTCCAGTGTCCAGAGTACTCCTGCCTATCCTACTCCCACCCCATTCCCTCCAAATGACAAGCAAGACCTTTAAGCATGCAGCACCCTAGTGTGAGGCCTCTCCTCCTGAATGGGTGTTCTCCTTTGATATCTGCACTCAGGCTAGCTACCTGCTGTTTGGCTGTCTCGGGGGAAGGAGTTACCAGCCCTCACAAAGATAATCAAGGAGAGGCTGGATCTGCTGGCTTTCTGTCATGCCATGTGGCAGTATCAGCCTGTGTGACCCCAATACAAATTCCATTCCACAGCAGAGTTGACTCACAGGAGCTAACACATGTGCTATATCAATTGGGATGTGGTGGCAATGGTCATAAGTATCACCATGCACTGTGCCTAAACTCAGGCATAGCTTATTCTTAGAGATTACCCTGCCACCAGCTTGGGGTACTCATGATCATCATAGGATATGATAGGATATTATTGGTTATTTATAACACGCTTAATACGCTTAATACCCCAATGCAGACCCTGGTGCTCCGTGTCACCTTGCTTCCAATGCATGCAAGTTGCCACTAAGCTATCCTCCTGTATGTCGTTTTTGGCATGGATGGTTAGCAGATTACGCCTCTGGAGGAGGATTCATCTGCATTATTTTATGTATTGATATAAATAAAAAATGCCTGGGCTTTGTACCCTTGCCGATGTCAATTCCTCACACCATATCCACCCTTGTTTTGATTGTGGCAATAGATGGTGTATAGTAGTGGTTCAAACTACTAATGAAATATATATTTTCAATGCACAAAAGTGTAAGGTCTCACTCTTTTATGCATTACATGTCAAAGGTGACAGAAGCGTGGTTAACAGAGATGCCTCTTTTCTCATCACTGTCCAATATCCCCAAGACATTAGGTTTTTTACTGTATAAAGGGAATCTCTTGAGCTCCCCTTCTGCCAAGCAGGAAAATGTGTAAACAATTCCTGACACATTTTAAAGTGCTGGCATAAATTGTGGGCACAGCTACAACATCATGAATGTCATATACTGTGGCCATCAGAGTAATCAGAGTTTTATAGTGGGAATGCTGGTAAATATTCTGGGCATATTATCATTAACGTGATGGATTGAATTGAGGGTGCTGTATTATGAAAGCTTTACATTAGGAATTCTGGCTTGTAATTGGGTATAATAACATGAAAGCATTTTCCAATGTGGTGTTAACACCCCTTTCCAAGGACTTGAATTGGGGGTAACAGCCCAGCAGCCACAATAATGGCTAGAGCGAAGCCCGTTTCTCCCCGTTGTAACCCTTGGAATTGGGTGTTAACACCATTAGCACCCTGGGTTACTAAAGAAGTAATGCGGGGTGTTAAAAACGAAGTATTTTCTGTCATTGAGCACACGCATCCCGTTCAATGAATGAAAATACTGATCCAAAATGGCTGCCATGGTTGTAGAAGACGGGGCTCCATATGGTGGGGCTCTTCTATTACCATTGTGGTAGGAAATGGGGAGGAGGGAAGCTGCTGGTGCTACCGCCTCAACAATAAGTTAAGTGGAGCAGGGGAGGAAGGATGGGAAATGAAAAAAAGAAAAAAACGAGGGTGGGGGAAGATGGCGGCCTGCGGCATGGGAGGCAGCCTGCGGGTTCTGTGGAACGTGGGAAGAGATCAGAGATTTCAGCCCACGATCTGTAGAACCTGATTAGCTGCACTCCACGCCCCGGGTGCTAACAGCAGTGCTGGCATGTATGGTGGGCACAAACATCATGAACATATTGTAAAATGTTCCTGTGCACTTTTGGTGACCTGGCATCTATTTTCCTTTTGTATGTGTTACATTCCTTAACCATTTGTACATTGTGTGGACCTTTACTCCATTTTTCACAACATTTATACTGTAAAATACACCAGGTTGCACTACTTTACTTATGGTCTCTCAGTATGCTTGGCACATCATGCTCATTTGAGGGATACATTAATGCCCCTCCATTGAAAGTATTTAACAGCCCCCACTAGGCTTGAATTATTTTGAATGCCAGTGCACCCTCAAGAGCTACCAGCCGACTGGAACTAAAAGCTGCCCCCGTCACTCTGTGGGTAGGACAGGACTATACCAACTGCGTACATCTTAGAACAGGGATGCATGTAGAATAAGCAGATAACTCACAATTATCACTCTCCCCACAAATTCAAACTGTGGAAAATAGATAACAGGTTACTGTTGAGATACCTCCGTGTATCCTGTCATGATCTGGGCTTTCATGAAGTTAGCACATGTGCTATCACGTTCTTACCTTTACACGCTGTGTGGAGCATGGATTTCCTGTCTTATCAACGGTAAATAGTGGAGACATTAAAAATAGCCTTGCTGTGGTCTTTGAACTACTGGTCTGACTAGGTCATTCAGGTATTCTCACATTCATATTGACATCCCAACATGCTTATTTAATAATCCGTTAATCGGATATGACCATCCCTTCTCAAATCGGGAGGATAGCTCAGGGGAACGTGCTCCCCTTGGAAGCAAGGTGACATGGAGAAGCACAGGTTTGATCCCCGGGGATGCGCTTAGAAACGTTATAAATAACCTAACCTATCATATCATATCAACCGACTCACAGAAATAAAACACTGATATAATTTGATAGTTGATATGATTTGATAGGTTATTTATAACGCGCTTAGTACCCAGAGGTTTCTATGCGCAGACCCGGGGATTGAACCTGTGTTGCTCCGTGTTGTCATGCTTCCAAGGTGAGCATGTTGCCCTTGAGCTATCCTCCCAAGATGAGAACCAACAGCCTTAAACTCAACCTGCACAAAACATAAATCATGATCACGATCAAAGACACGTCGAACCAACACCATATTACATGGCCTATCAAAATGAGAAATCGAGCAGAACCTTCAAAAGTGCTGATAAAAAACCTCTGAATAGTAATGAACAACTAATTAATACTCAAACCGCAAGTCAAGGCATTAGTAAAGAAATGCCCTCTCCACCTACACACAATCAAACAGATACCACCTTTCTTCACCTTCCCACATAGAACACTCACCATCATCTCCCTCGTAAAAAAAAGATAGTCTATGCCAGCATCATCTATCTCGGAATGCCAAACTACCGTACCAAAAAACTACAGTGAATAAAGAACTCAGCAGCAACACTACTATTCAGACTCACTAAGACAGAATACATCACAACAGCACTGAGAACCTACATTGGCTACCAGACAAAACTAGTATTTTCGTCAAAACACTCTGCATTACACACAGAGCAACCCACTGCCAAGGAGTAGAGCTCATACAAGCAGAAATCTCAATATATAAAAACCAAACCGAACACAAAGGTGCGGCAAAGACATTCACCTTAAACGAAAACAATACGCACAGCATTTATTCGGAGGATTAGCATTCTTCTGAATTTTGGCAAAACTTGGAACTCACCCCTGAAGAAAATATGAAGAACAAAAGACCATATAAAATTCTGAAAATTGCTAAAAACATGTCTTTTTAGCTCAGTGAGCTGAACAGGAAACACTGTTAAAGGGAAACAACCAACAGAACACAAGAGAAACACCCGAACAAATAAAACCTAATGACCCAAAACCTGTATGCCCCAACAAAATAAAGCATTTTAGCACAAAACCACCACAGAAGAATATAAATCCTGCCAGATCAGCATATTCACTGCACAGAATTGCACACACTACTAACATCACTAACTTACGCTAC
This sequence comes from Ambystoma mexicanum, assembly GCF_040938575.1. Taxonomy (NCBI): domain Eukaryota; kingdom Metazoa; phylum Chordata; class Amphibia; order Caudata; family Ambystomatidae; genus Ambystoma; species Ambystoma mexicanum. Next base: position 325,452,653 of record NC_090935.1, read on the forward strand.
AAACCTTGCCAGACCAGCATATCAACTGCACAGAATGGCACACCCTACTAACATCACTAATTTACGCTACAAACCCTGCCAGACCAGCATATCCACTGCACAGAATGGCACACACTACTAACATCACTAACTTACGCTACAAACCCTGCCAGACCAGCATATCCACTGCACAGAATGGCACACACTACTAACATCACTAACTTATGCTACAAGCCCTGCCAGACCAGCATATCCACTGCACAGAATGGCACACACTACTAACATCACTAACATACGCTACAAACCCTGCCAGACCAGCATATCCACTGCACAGAATGGCACACACTAACACTAACATCACTAACTCACGCTACTAAAAACTTTCCAATATCCTGTAAACTTACTGTCAAATACCAAACAAAACACATACATACCTCTACCAGAGCTGAAAGCTGCAACCACCACAAAATGCACACACTCAGCAAAACCGAACTAAGCACAACGCACTACAGAAAATGAAACCAATTACACACAAATCTTACACAAATGCTCATACTACAAACACCACCTTACCCTTACGAACTAAAAAACAAACCCAGCCCGCAGAGAGTGTTTTTCCTGAACTGAAGATAACAACAGCACATCAAAGCCCTCTAGTGCTTTTCCTCTCTATCCCAGTAACTAAGCACTCCCAGCCCTCGTTCCTTTCCAGATCCGCCAGAGCGCCTGGAGACCGTGAAAATGGTGCAGTGCACAGTATAAATCACCATAACATATCATAATATGCATTTGTCCGCCCAGACTTCTTCAGACTACCATACGTTCTTAAATTTTCAATCATTCATTAACCTTCACATTCTTCCATTTTTCCCTCCAGCACCGTACCCTTACCCATGCATCTATCCTTACAATCACTCTTTCACACAGCCTCCCTTGCTCGTATTCATTCATCCATCATCACATTCCTAATCATTCATCCATCCCAAGTCCATCTTGTCTCCACCCTCTGTCTTGCATTGCCTCTACATAACCCCAGTCTACCTAAGCGTGTCTATGTGCACAAACTCCGAACCAGTCTTCATCATACAAACCTTATGTCTTTATTGCACCAAAAAGTAAGGGACTGGACACTATTTGTTGTATGTCAAACTCTAACAAACAGTGACATGCCATTTGTGTTCCTCTTAGAAAAGTGCAGCAAGTTAAATGCATACGTAATTCATATTATTTGATGGAGATGGGGTGGCCCAGAACGGGTTGGATGGCGGTTCTGTATATTTCCTTCCATGAAGGCAGGATGGCAAGGCAGACACTGGCCTCTCCAAAGCTGCCGCCTCGCACCTGCTTTATCATATTGCCTTCCCAGCCCCATCACTAAAGATGCACAGCTCTGAGGGTCAACTAATGGGAGTCAGGGTGGGTGGGCTTGGGAATAGGCACAGGGAGGCACAGCTCGACTCAATATGTCCTTCTGTGACCAACGCATTTCCCTATCACGTGGACTGAACTGGGTGCAATGAAATGCATTAAAGGACACGGCATTCTGCGAGGCAGCTACACTGGGAAATGTAGTCTAATGGAGCTTCTATCAGGAGGGAACCAGGGCGCATCTTGGGACATGTAATCTGCTGGAGGGCGTCTAATAGCTGTATATATGAGTTTGGGTTTGATCATGTGCTGACTTTAGATGGTCATACATGGCATACATCTGGCCACCATTATTCGTTCCCACTCATGTGAGTCTGCATCTGCCATATCATGACAGTCCCTTATCATACGTGGCTGCAGGTAAAGGCAGCCAAGCTGGCTTTTCCAGTGCTCATTGTTTTCTGGGTTGATGTTTTTCATATCAGCGGAAGTAGTGCCCCAAAGATCCAGATCACATTCTGAAAGAGATTTCTCTGGGGCTAATGGCCCTGTGCCCATGGGCAATTTTGGTAACTGTATAATCCGTGGAATGTTCATGTGGAATTCTCATTGACACTCTGCAGGCTCTAAGGCCTGGTAGAGCTGACACATTGTTCAGAATGCCACTTTCCAAGGCTACTGCCAGTGTGGTGGCAACCTGCAGACAGAATTAAAATGTTCATGCCTGCTCATGTTAGGGTAAACCTTGAGTAGGCATTACCCCCAGGATGCAGAGAATGCTAATCGCTTGCTATAAAGGCCTATAAAAGCATCCACCCTTTATGCTCTTTTTTCTTTCACATGAATGAGTGATGAGGGTTACAATAGCTTTATAGACCCTGTCCAAGGTTTTCTGGGGTGTTATAGCCCAGTAAACCTGGCAAACGCCTTTGCTGTGCTCGGGCCTTTAACTTTGTCTTCTGGGCCCATAACTCCTTGTAGGCCACTTGGGAGATGTCTTTATTACTTCATTATAACTCTTGATTGGGGGGGGGGACTGTAAACAATGGATCAGCAGAGGGCCATACCATCTGTTGCAAGGCCTGCTATATCGCAACATTCTGTATCAATGGTCATTCTCTCCCTTAGCTGAGATTCCACTTTAACAATGCTGACACCATGCTTCCAAGCACCTTTTCGATTTGTTTTTGACCTGCTTTTGCGATTTACCATATTATGAAGGCATTATAGCCCTGGGGAAGAAATGTAACAGGTGTTATCGTTCCTCATTCTTGTTAAACACCCTCGGCTTCACCTTGCTGCCAGAATTTGGGTGTCAGCCGATAGCGCCTGTGAAATGCCCACCCCGAGGTTGGAATGTCTCATTATTATTTGGAAGCATTTGAAATGTCTATCTACACACCACCAATAATTTGTCCTCTGGCCCAGAACCGTTCACACATTTTTTAATAGGATTTATTTAACTGAAGTGTGATTGTATGGGAGTCTTGAAAAAAGATGCTACAACCTACCGTCTTTCTTTAATTGGATTATTGTATATAACAATTCCCGGTAATGAGTGTTGCCAGACATCTACTTTTCAGTCAACTCTTTCAGTGTTACGTCAGCAGGCACAAATGGACTATAGGCGGCACTGTGCTGGGAATGGGATCACGGAAATGTCCTTGTGGATGAGTGACAGTGACTCCTGATCATTTTGCACATGTGAGATTTTGTGGCTTCTTTGCTCTGTGTGCATTGGGTTCCCACAAAATCTTTGCTCAGCCACGAACCCTATACCTGTTTATTGGTGCTTTTTCTTGACATATCTGAAAAAAGGTGTGCTGTTTGCAATACCATATACAGTTTTATCTTCTACTTTGTCAACTTTCACTTTGTTTGTTTGTTTGTTTGTTTGTTTATTTATTTGTATTGCGCGCCAGACCCAAGGGTAACCGGGCACAGTGAACAGAAAATGCGAAGCTTACATTTGTCCTTCAGAGTGGGGGTGTGTGGGCAAGGTCATCCTCGGGCACCCATTGGGTAGCACCCACCCAGTTGGTACTGGGCGTAAGGAGATGATAGGTGATGGGTGGTTTTGGGCCTTAGACCAGTATTTTTTCCCTGGCCCGATATTAGCACGGTTTCCTGCATTACCAGATATTTTTAAAAGGGGGTTTTAATTGAGGGGTTGACTGTACGGGAGGGTATCATCTGTACACCATGTTTTATTGCGCTTCTGAATGTGACATTTTAGGTTGAAATGAGTGTTCCTGTGTCTAACCAAGTGCCTATACCATCTACTCAGAAAAATACATTACATTATAGCCAAAATACCTTTTCAGGTCTGATAGGACACTCAGAACTTGCACAGGCTCCATCTAAGCCCGCTGCCATTTGCCTTGAGGCACTCTGGGCACTGCCATGACCTGCCCTTAGACTTCAGCTATGATTATGCCTTTACTGTCTTCTATGCGCACTACCTTCAAAAAAGCATTGACAAAGCCAATAGTTCTGGCGTTTGTGATTGTTAATTACATTGCGCAAATTAGGTGCAATAATTGGTCTCTATTAAGCCAGTAATTCCAAACATATCTTCAAATTAGTGTTTGCAGAAAAAACATTATAGGGCACATAATGCTCTTTATTTTTACTAAGTGTATTTATTACTTATGCCACTTGCCAGCAAACAATAGGTTTTGAAATGTTCAGGTTAGCATGGTGACTTAACGATGAGCTTGAATGGTAGAGTATGGGTGTGCTAAGGTGGAAGGGAGAAGGAGTTACTAAGTTGAGAGGTAGTAGGTAGAGGTGAGCACGGAAGGCACAAAGAGTTAGGATTAGTGGGAGTAGGCAGAGGTAAGTTAGGGAGGGTGGTCTATTTCTGATAAGCAGGAATGAGGTTGAGCACTGTGAGGTAGCATGGGGATGAGGAAAATCGAGTTGGGGTAGGCAGAGTTGAGCTACACTTCGTGGGTTGGTGGGCTCTAAGCAGAGGTGACGTTGAGTGGGTATGATAGGTTAGGTGGATGCCACTAGCCAGTGAAGGTGTGTCTGTCATTTTTTTTCCCCCAGCTAGTACCAACTGGCAGTTTCTTCCAAGCAGGATGGGGGGCCTCTCTCTTAATTGAAGGTTTTATTGCCCTTCACACTTGACAGGTGACTGTCCCAGGACTGCCATTCTCCCAGCCTGGAGCAAAGACAAATGTCTGATGAGCATGTGAACTGTCATTGTCCTATCTCATTCAAAGTTTTTCAAGCTGGTACTTCGCACCTACGTGTCCTGCATTTAGGGTGTATCTCCCTTCCTAGCAGGAGTTTCATAGCTGGCAACTGGAATTACAGGTTTCTGAGAGCTTGCAACTCTAGCCTATGTGTTTTAAACTGTTTAATTTCTTACTTACTTCGGTTTTCAGCGCCTCAGATTGCTACTGTCTTGGCAGCTGTAATCATTTTCCTTGCAGCAGGACTTGTATCTAAAGTTTAGATACAATTCTCCTTGTCCTGGCTCAGAGGGTAAAATGTCTCTTTGAACTGCTGTGCCTGGATACATTTTGTCAAGAAATAAATGCGTGTTTCTTGTGTGAGTGAAAATGAAGTAGCTTTGGATTTCTCTGAGAGTTGGTTTTAACTGGGCCTTTTTACTCACAGTGATTTCAGAATGACAGGTGAAATTGGCATCAAAGCAGCATTTTGAAAGGATGAAAACAGTTTCATTTTGAAGGGGATTTTGGCTTTTGCAGCAATGGCAGGCTTTCCTTTTCACTTGATTCCATATATGTTTCAGAACACACTGGCCTATTTTTCAGTGTGTCCCTTTGTTCCATTTTGCCTGAAGTGTGTGAGGCAAAAAGGCGCAGCCATTTTTCTGTTGTTGCTGCCAAAAGCAGTTTTGAGGTCCTGGTGCACACAGGAGCCAGCGCAGCCAGGTTACTGTTTCTTGCACACAGGCAGCTCAGTCATGTAAGGCAATGCAGTTGAGTGGGTCAATATATCACACAGCTTGGTTGGCAAACCCATCCAACCTTGTACTTTTGGCTTGTTTAGCAGTACGTGAGTAAAAAAGAAACCCAGGTGCTTGAGGTGTGTCAATTCATTCCTTGTGTTCCCAATTACTCCATCGTATATCATCGACCTGATCCTTAGCCAAGGCCTTCTGTTAGTAGCTGATCTCATAGTCTGCTCACTGTTCTAGAATATTGAGGGAGTATGAGCAGGCTACTATCTCCATCTGGGTTTTTAATAAATAGCTCTTGCTTTCTATTTCTAAGTGACATGTTAGGAGACCACGATTTTGTCAATTTCAGCATCTTGTTTAGGACTATTTGATTTTATTAAACAGGGTGACATTACTCTTTCTGGCCATCAGAAACATGCTCACTCCACCCTATATAGGCTTTTGCCCTTGTGATTGTTCAACTCTTGGCACTTGCAAATGTCCCTTTCTCTCCTAATCTTAGCAGAAATATGCACATGGTCCATTCCTTGGATTCCCTCTTCTTGAGCCCAGGCCAAGGTACTCCCTAATTCTGCACATGAAAACAATTCTTCAATTTGCAAATTAGGCTCATCTTTTGAGGTAACAGAGTTGATTCTTAACACAGGTCATCATCCATTTTCTTCCAATGGCCGTCCTAAACGTTGTATGTATACCTCTTTTTAGCAAGCTCATGTGTACCTTTTCTACCTTGTGTTACAGCATATTTACAGTTATTTTTCAGCATTTATTTAATCTTATATTCATGATTATTTTGTCTTTAGGTACATGTTTCTCTTAGTGCTTCAGTTATTTTGTCAGTTCTAAGTTATTCATATCCTTTCGGCATAGGTTCATACATCACCTTTATGATATCATTCTGTCATCTTCAGACTTTACTTAGAGTTGACCCATATTACTCATAACCACATTCTGGCATCTTGGTAGTGGGCACCCTTTCTGGTGGCATCCTTCTTCTACTTCTAGATGAGGTTATAATCTCAGTGGCTTTCTGCGTGCATATTGTCTGGAATGTTGAATGGATTCTTCGGCTGCTGCTCCAATCGGATGGTGGTGAGAGGCTGGGTCCAGAGTAGAGGCATTCACCTGCTCTTCTACATTCCCCCCTTTGGTCGAATATTCAACTTTATCCCTCTTTTCTTCTTCTTATGCAATTCCTGATTCATCTTCTATCATCTCATCATATTTTCTTTGGGACCCATATTTTTGTCACTCCATTGGGTGACTTGCATTTTTTATGTGTTCATCCACACTCCAAGTCATATAACGACAATCCCCAGCTGGTGAACAGAATATCCATCGTCCCACCTACCTCTTCTGATCTTGGGGATAGTAAAATATTCTTCATAGCGCTTCAAGAGAACTCTTCATAATGTTTTCCTGAGTACTTTCTTCCATCTGTTTTTCCCGCCAGTGCCAATATTAATGTCAATCATTATCTTTATCTATCTATCTATCTATCTATCTATCTATCTATCTATCTATCTATCTATCTATCTATCTATCTATCTATCTATCTATCTATATTTTGTTTTGAATAGTGCCATTCGCCCATAGACCTCAGGGCACTCACATGGCCAGGGACATAAAGCAGAGTGATTCTAACGTTATAGAGAGGTGTTAGAGTTGGATGGCTAAGCTGTGCCTCCTGAAACAGCCATGCCTTTAGTTATGTTTTAGAAATATTAGTAGACAAACAGTTTTTAAGGTCAGGGGGGAGAGAGTTCCATTTAGTAGGCGTCCACAAATTGAAATTGGTTCCACCAACTCTTTTTAAAGTCTGTTGTTGCTGGTGCAGTACTTGATTTCCGTTACAGCGGAGGGTTCTTCTTACCAGAGCTTTTTTTTTAACTTGCTAATAAGATAGTTAGGTGCATTTCCTGATAAACATTTAAAGACCAATACTACACCTTTAAATTTAATTGTCCTAGCTGACGAGATCATAGAGTGCCGGCTCAAGCCAAAAACAGCCCGTTCAGCTCTGTTTTGTACCGTTTGCAATTTTTTAATGTTTGTCTTAGAGGTGCTAATCAAAAGACTATTGCAGTAGTCTAGTTTTGCGTTTATGATCGCATCGGCTTTCATGGCTAAATTCTGTTCTGTCAGATAAGAGCAAATTTGCCAAAGTAGGTTTGATTAGAAGGCACATGTAGATTTCAGATACGAGGTGTGCCTCTTGAATGACAGCTGGGAGTCAAAAAAGACCTCAATGGTTTTTACATAATCTGATACTAGGATATTGCTATTATGTATTTTAAAATGTGTGTACCGATCATCTTGATTTTTTTTATTTTTGTGGGGCTCTGATTATTAATATCTCGGTTTTCTCTTTGTTTAAAACTAAGGAGTTTGCCACCATCCATTTTTGAATCACGACGAACACATAATTACCTCTTTGGGCATCACCTTCATGTATTCCTCACAGCCTGAAGAACAACTGGATGTCGTCAGCATAGTTGGTATACCGGACATGTTATAACATGTCACACAAGAGCTTTGAGAAGATATTGAAAAGTAGGGGGGATAGACACGAGCCCTGTGGAACACCACACATCAGGGCAGTATTTCTAGAGGAGAAATTTCTCTTAGCAACTGCAGCGACTCTGCGTCCCAGAAAAGATTTAAACCACTTGGCCGAAAGGGATGTGCATTTCCCAATTGCTATTAATCTCTCTGCTAGAAGATCATGGTCTATTAAGTCGAAAGCAGAAGATAAGTCCAGTAATAGAAGTAATGCTGTATTTCCTTTTTCAATATAGAGGCAATATTCAAATGGCGGTCCAGGAGGGCCGTCTCTGTGAAAACCGGATTGTTCGGAAGCAAGTATTTTATTGTTCTCAACACATTTTTGGTACTGTAGGTATGCCATCCTATCAATTATATTCAGTAAGAACGGCACATTTGTAATTGGCCTAAAATTTCCTGGGATGGAGAGGTCCAAATTTTCCTTTTTAATGAGTGTAGTTATCCAAGCTTCTTTCATATTTTCCAGAACATAAGCTTCGTCAAAGGATTGGTTCACGAACTGGGTGACCCATGGGGCAAGGGTATCCACAAAGTCTTTAAATAATCTGGCAGGGAAGATATCCCCTTTACCTGAGGTGGGTAAACATCAAATACTCTGTCTAAAAGGATGTAGAGGTATTTTGCTCTGGAATGACGGGTGGCTTTAACATGGTTTTAAAATCAGGGAACAAGTTCAACAGATCTCTGATGGCCTGTTCATGTTTCTGGGTTTTTCAATGTATCCATCATGTATTGGCACCAGGCATTATCTTCTTGTTTCTGAGTGCTAACTGGTGCGTTTTTTAGTTCCTGAAGGATCGAAAATAGCTCCTTCGACTGAGATTTTGCCTAAGGTTTTTTTGCTTTGGCTTTAAAGATTATTTGTTTATAGGCTTTTTCTGCCTGTTTATAGGAGATGGCCGACTCGTTGTGGATGTCTTTCTTTAGTAGCGCTCCACTTTTTGCTTAATTCTTCTGGCTTCCAGAATTTCTGTAGATAACCATTTACTCTGGCCTATGGATGTATTAGCTTCGGCAGGTTTTAATGGGGCTACAATGTCAAAGGCTTGATTAGTGTCCTCTCTAATGGACAATGTAAGCTTGTTAAGAGGAGTGTAATCTTGGAAGGGTGGAAGTAATGGTCACATTCCTACAATTCTTCCAGGTAATAGATGGCTTATTCCTTGGTAGTAATGGAACTTGAGGGGATGGTATAAAACAATCAAAGTTCACATGCAAGTGGTCGGACCAGGCACATTTCTTGATAAAGTGATGATTGTTTCTAGATGTTATACTACAACCCTGTCTAAAATATGACCACAACTATGAGTTGCAGCTGAAACCAACTGCTTAAATCCAATGGACTTAAGTGAACATTTCAGATCCTTGGCCTCTTCTTCCAAGGGATATTCTCCCAAAGGTTGAAATCACCAAGGATGATAATCACAATGGAGTCTTTGGAGACGTTTCCTATGAGAGCCAGTAACTGTTTTTTAAACAGAGGTGTTATTCTCGGGGGTGATATAATAGTAGCAAACTGAGGGAGAAATATCACAATAACACAATTTGGCGTGATATGTTGTTTTAGTCATCCAAATTTCTGTAAAATTTCTGTAAGAAATAATATATCAAGGTCTTGTTCTAGGACAAAATCTGATATTTCCAGGGCATGTTATACTAAGGATCGAGTGTTTAGTAAACAGCATTTAAGCTTTTCATTTGCAGTTGTTACGCATATCTGTGGAACTCTATTTGTTTGGGTTACATAAGTAATGTTGGTAGACTTTAGTCCAGTTGAGATGTGTTCTTTATTTACTTCATTTTTATAACTGTCTAAAGGCGGTGTGTAACTATGAATTGGGATGTGAATGTTGTTCACCTCCTTAAACTTAGCCATGATATCATGATATCTACTTTTACATGTGCTACCGGCTCTCCTGCCCTGTGGGCCTTGAAAGTAATTCCCCGGCATTAAGGAGAGAACAGTGATAGGAGGTTTGTATTGTGAAAGGGCAGGGGAGTGTTTCTTCTTATCATTGAGTGTTATCCCTTCAGGACAGGTTCCTTTTGCATGGTCTGTTGGTTTGTCTTCCCCATGGGCCTTGATAGCAACCTCATGGGGTAAGACAACATCAAAGCGTGCAGGTGTTGTAGGCAGGGATGAGCCTGTTATCCGTTGTTTGGCATAGATAAATCTAACCTTGGCGTATGTTTCAGTGATATATTCATTGCCTTTGGAACAAACCTGTGAGCTTCTGCTGTTTGCCCATAATTTGTTGTGGGCTGTTTTTATGGCCTTGAGGACTTCTGCTAAAACCATATTGGAAGCAGGTGAGCAGAGCCTAACAAGCTGCACCCGCCCGTACCTTCCACAAAGTGCCAAAAAACTGTCCCTGATGCGCCGGCGCTAATACGCCTGACGTGTCAATTTGTAGAGCCAAGGACTACAAGAGGCAAGGGAAATGTAGTTTCCCAAGCCTGCTCTGTCCTGCTATCGCATGAAGCAGTTAATTTGGCCTGTAAAGTACTGTTTGATTTTCCGTGCCATTCTGCAGTTTTGAGCTTTTGTTTCACCCAAACTGATTTGTATTTAAAAAATGAAAGACGTAAAAATGCACAATCACTAAAAATTCGTTCTAGGATCTTACTAAAAACACAATACTTCAAGAAAACAACGTGGGTGGATCACAGTACTAAATAAACTAAAGTAGTTCCTAATAGATCTATCTCCTCAAAATTAAAACAGTCAGGCAGCTAATAAAATAATAAGCTTTCTTGGCTGGCTTCTGGCATTGTCCCAAAATTATTCTTATAAGATAGAATCATAGCAGCACCATCACTAGTATGGCTCCAAGTAATTTTAAAGCATTCACCAATCAAGATGAAATCCATGAAGACAGAGATGAGAACCATCTCATCAGCTTCCTCTTCCATCTTCGTATGTAGGGTTAGTAACATTGTTATTGATTCTGTCAGGGTCGCAATTTCTCCATCATGAGATGGTATAAATGTACAGCAAGATGGCCAGACCTTTGCACAAATGCCTCTCTCCATTGCTGTTATTAGATCCAGACCATACCTTTTCTTGAGGGTCACCAGCCTGATGGCTCTCAATTCTTCTTTGATAGCATTGAATCATTTTATTTTTGTATTGATCATTTGCAATTGCATGTAAGCTCTGGATCCACAAGCCCAATATCGATCCATTAGCACTGCAGTTTCCTCATTAATTCCTGGCATTTTTGATTATTTCTCCACAACCTTTATTCTTTCCAACATAGACCTTGCCATCATTCTTGAAGCAGGTTGTAGCATTCTTCACTTGCAATATATCCACTGGTCCTACTTTGTTCTCAACCCAGGTTAGTAGTTTTGCATGTTTGGCTCATGATTCTAGGTATTCATCATTCACATTTTGCACCTTGCGGATTGCTTCTTTCTTCAATAAGTGTGCAGGGCATGATATTAGGCCGTCTTCCCATCCAGTTCTGGTCACTAAATGCCCATACACCAACAGATCTGCTCTTTCCCAGCATCCTGGTTCTCCTGATTTTTCAGTCATATCTGAGCAATTCATTCTCTTAATTTCAACAGTTTTTATTGGTTCTCCATACTGGGATGGATACATTTGTTTTCACAAATGTGTCTTTGTTTGGAAACGTCTGTCTTGATCGTCATCTTAGAGCTGCCATTCTCCTTTGAATTGTCCTCTTGTGGTGTAGGCTGCCAGGTGGCTGAAACATTTTGCATCATGTGAAGGCATTATTCTCGCAATAAATGTTCTTGCCGTATTCATGGCATTCAGTATTACGGAACAGACATAACAACTTTCTTCTGATGTTCTTTCTCCCACCTTTTTCATGTGCTGGTACTATAGTTTGTTAGCTAGATGAACCGATTTATTCAAATATTTATTTGTACATTCATTGTCTACTTCAGTACAGTCTTTTAATATCAGAGATCAGTGTGTTTTTTGTACTCTTAATGCAGCAATAGTAGATGTCTTATTTTCTCATTCATCACTGTCTATAATCTGTGTGAATGCCAACGTAATAAGGATAACAGTCAAAATCAAAATACCACAAAAAGCTCCAATAATTATTCTTCGTACGTTGAATTTCTTTCGTGGGGGCTACATTTCTTACTTCTTGACACATTTCTTTTCTCTAATCAATTTCAATATGCCAAAGTTATCAATGTACTGATAACTCATGAATTTATAATAAAAACTGCAAAATAATTACCAATATAATTCTTAAAACAATAGTTTTGTTTTTGGAGTTTCCAAGAAATGTCACAATGTCTGTGTGTCTTCTGATCAGATCTGGATAAGATTTTAGGATATAAGAAAAGGCTGCAAGCAAGAACGTGTGTAAAATAGGTAGCACAGAAAATAAATTATTCTTCTTTTATTCTGGCTTTTACTGCTTCTGACCCATTGTCCTTCAGGTCCTAATCCAAGGAAGGTGTTCCAGGATCACTGCAAGTGCATCAGTCCTTAAGAAACCCCAATCTAAAAGTTTTACTTCTTCTACCCTTGCCTTGGCTTTTAGTCCTGGATCTCGTCTTCACATGCTAACCTTCTTCACTTGTGTCAGTAGGGGAAGTTGCAGGAGAAGTCAAGGTTTCTCCTTTAGAGGGCTTGACGTCATGTAAGTGTATCTACGCTCTTCTCCCTTGTAATTTCACAGCAGTAGGGCTTCCTTCCTCTACTTAGTGTGGGCTCTCAAAGCAGGGGGGACTGCAGGTGTGTAAGAATTTGTGCACCAGCACCTGGTCCCCTGGATACAGGCGGAGAGGCTTGAGTGTTTCATCAAAATCAATGTCCTTTTTATTTCCCCATGACCCCTCCCGTCCATTCTGGAGCTGTTGAGACATACAAGAAACACTTTCAGTAATTGTTTTCAAATTATCATGCATTTCATTGCCTAAAGCCCTCACTACACTATGGATGTCTCGATTTGCCTTTGTGGTCAGAGTGAAAGGAATCCTCATACGGCGTCCAGTTACCAATACATGAGGAGTCAGATGCTGATCTGAGCCAGACTGATTCCCCCGTGCATATAGCGCAAGAGGTATGCAATGGAGCCATCCCTTTTTTAAAGTGACTTTCAGTTTCACTATTCTTTCTCTCAAAAGACCATTTAATTTCTGACAAATACAGTCTGCTTGCTGGTAATAGGCTGATGCAATCTTGTGTCTTATGCACACAAGAAACTTGCCGGCACACACAGCATCAGGGTGTGTGCATGGACCTGCCTCGAAACATCTGGAAAAAGGATATACTATAACAAACATATATCTATAACCATTTCAAATGGCAAATACCACCCCTCTCGAGCGCTTCGCACATCTACCTCTAATTCCCTCAGGGTCAGTCGTTTTTCAAAGAAATGAGCTGGGGGTAGATCTCTATCTTCGGCTGGGGCCTCCCTCTGGAACAGCCTCCCTGCCACTCTAAAACTTGAGGAGAACCATCTCCGGTTCCGGAAGCACCTCAAAACCTTCCTCTTTGCGTCTGCCTTCGCTCCCCTTCTCCCCTGCTGATCTGCTCTCTTGGCACTCAGCACCTGGCCACCCTCTGTCCCCTGGGCCCAGGTACCTGCTCACCCTGCCACCTTCCTGCACTGCCTCCTTGCCACCCCTTGCACTGGGGACTGTATCTGTACACATACAGCCCCCCCCCCATATTTCTTCTTTTTCTGCACTTATTCAGACTTAGCCAGTCTGCTGCCTTAAACACAGCACTTGCCACTTGCTGGCTGCACTACCACAGTTTGCCTCAATTTTCTATTTATTTCATTTATCTGTGCTCCTCGGCTTCTGCACTTTCCACTCTCCCCCGCACATTCACTTTTTAGCTTTTCCCTTTCCAATGCACTTGCGCGTTCTCAATGTGACTGGGCCTAGTAAGATTGTTTTTATGTTGTGCTGTGTTCTCCCTCGTTCCCCTCCCTTGCCTAGTTACGCTCTGAAACACTTGTGTACGAGCCCGATACAAATAAAATATCATATCATATCATATCACACAAGTCTGCAGCATATCTATATAAACTGTATGGAGATGCTGAAATGGTCTATTTGGTCTGGGGATTACTCCTCTCACTGTTTGCAAAGTGTGTCCTGCACTACATTTCTGGCACACAATACAGTTTATAATGAACTGTGCTACATGTGCAAATAGGTTAGGTACGAACCATTCTCCTGGAATAGTAGCAGCTAGTCTCTCTCGTGTCACATGCCCAGGGTAGTGAAGCAGTTCCAGCGCTACCCTCAATAATGCTAGAGGCATAACTGAATTTCCAGTGTTATCCTGTCTCCAAACTGCCTCAATAGGGGATAGAGAACATCCCTGTCTTTACTATAACTCCTTTTCTTCCTCTGATGTTTGTCTTTATATTTCAATTAACTGTACAATGGACGTCATATTAAAGTGTTAGTCCAGAAAATGATCCTAATCGTGTATTGTAGATACATTAGGTTGGCCAGAAGCCAATCAAATCATGCGTCAAATATCGCGATCATAGGGTCTTAGTATAACCAGAGGGCGTCCATTTTGTGTAACATCTGACATTTTTTCTTCCTTTCTTTCTGTCAAATGCTTTGCAAAATGTATTTTATTCTGAAAGCTCATACATGGTGCGAGGCCACAGTTGGCATGTTGAAAGATCAACTCAGACAAGAATGCCAAACAGTACAGAAATACATTGTTTTCCTCCCTCACAAAGTCCTTGGAGGCAAGCAGAAACAGCATTTAATCAACGGCCCAGGTGCTGGCCTGTCTCACTAAAGCTGTAGAAATAGGCAGTTAAAGCATGAATTATACTCTTCTAGTGGTCCTCCTTCGAAGATCCGCCTTAAGAACAGACTGACCCCTAGTTCACGAATAGAACCAAGTAGATAACGTGCTATGGAATGTGTCTCTCCCGCGTACAAGATATCCTTGCTGAACAAGTACTTTATGTTCTCCATAACAAAGAACTGTCTCTGCAACTGTTGCTAAAATTAGTATGATTGGATTGAATAAGGAATTTGTCATAATGTGTCATATTTGTCATGATTGTCAATCACCGAACCATAGCTCTAGAAGATACATTATGGGTGGTTTGATGTGCCTTTCAAAGATTGTATGTTTGCATATATGTGGCTACTTGAGCAATGCTTGCTCTCTTGCATCTCACGAGGTCTGGGGGCACACGTTGCGAGACGTTAGACACAGTCGGCCGACTGAGCATTCTTTGCAATAAACCATAGTACTTGGAAAATCGAACCTCGTGTCTGTCGTATCACTAGTGTATGGTGATTGTGCCTTAGTTTCCATATGCGGAGGGTCTTCAGGGCTTAGCAAAAATGGCGCCCGAATAGGGACCCTCCCCCTTTTGCTCCATCGTATACGTTAAGACAGAAGAAGGCAAACACGAATGGAGGACGAGGCCGTCGAGCCAGGATCGGAAGGTGTTTTGGGCGCCCCTGTAAAAGTGATGAGAGACTCCTTTGCAGATTTGTACACAGCCGGTCCCTGATTGACGAGTAGCATCCAGAGAGCATCGAGGCAAGTGTCCCGAAATGAGGCAGATTGAGCCAGATACGCAGTCACGACGATTCTTGGTTGCATCTGTATACGGACAAATTGTGTCTTGAGTGACAAATTGATTGATCAGGTGAGTCATGCTCCGATTCTTAACACCCCTGATATTGGTTGAGTATTGCTCTTGCAAGATTAAACGCCCAGAGTAAGAAACGAGTAAGGATTAATTAAGCCTGGGAGATTGTCTTCCTGCTTAGTGGGATTTTTCCACTGTGGTAGACAATCCTTGAAAACTGGCCAGATCGTGCCACCCACAGGGTCGCAAGCATTTGCAATGTATGTGAAATATGGAGTAGGAACAATAATGTTTAACACAATTTGGCATAGGCTGACCAGACGTGTATCGGATTTATAGTGGCCAAATGATGGGAGTTTTGATTTGGCACGTATAGAACACTTACAATCAGTATTGCTACGCAAGAAAGCATGCCCAGCGGCATTCAATGTCGTGAGAGACTGGAGTTAAGATGCGAACCTCCATCTAAGAAGTAGGAAGAAACATGCATGCACACATAAATCAAATGCAGAGAAAGCGCTAAAACTTGATGAGCGTAAAGTAACAGAGGATCTTAGCGCGTAAAGCGCTAAAACTTGATGAGCGTAAAGTAACAGAGGATCTTAGAAGAATGGACAGGGCTTTTAAATTAGGTGTACCAAAAATATATCCACAACAAGATTTGCATACATCAGATGAGCTAATAAAAAAAATCCTGAGCAAGTGGAGAAATGAACGTCCTCAAAGTAGTATTGACCCCATTGCATCTCAACCCATTGCTCCTCCACCTCAGTCGCCACCCCCAATCCTGTTGTTTCATCTGTACCATATCCCCCTGTGCATGTGATTCAAATTCTGCCATTGCCGACGGAACATGAATTAGTGCCTCCTCGGGAGTCAGTCCCATAGAGGTGGGTTCTGCATCAAAAGGAAGCACAAGAGTAAGTCGTAGTACGGTTAGTAAAGAGAGGAAAGAGCAGCTGAGAGAATGGGCAGAAACATATATTGAAGGCAACAATGTTGAGTTCTATGGGGGACTATAAGAGTCTTGGTGAACAGCAGGTATTGTTAGAATTTTTGGGGGAGCATCTTGTGGAAAAGTGGAAAAATTTGACTGGTACATTGGCACCGCACGAGTTGAACGATCTAAATGTTTTTTCTCATTTGCGGGATAATGTGGGGGAAGTACAAGAGCATGTAGGACGGCGATTTGTGTTCAAGAACGAGCTTGATCAATTGAATGAAGAAATGAAAAGAGGTAAACAGCAAGTAGAATCATATGTCCAATAACGGTTCTTGCCGCCGTTAAAGCCTGTTAGTGAAGAGATGAAAATTTGTACGTGGGAATCGCTTAGATGGATTACGGATGCCACCATTTCCCAAATGGAAGTGCATGATACATTGAGTCAGTACACACTGGAGATGCAGAGAAAGGTATTGCAGGCAATGGTTGAGTATTTGCAAGATGAGTGTTTGAAAAAGGAAATATATTGTCCCGCTGATTTGATGACGATATACAAGAGAGCATTTTTGTCTTAAACTGGAATGGCCGCCTTTTCTCTTGACTTAGCATTATTACTTAGCAAACAAACTAATGTAGAATCCCATAGTTTGCAATTGCCCATGAGAGCAGTGCGCCCCACGTTTGTCCCGAAAGTAGAGGTTGCTGCCACTGCGACAACTGATGCCCACACGATAGAAGCCCATTATACAGCGCAATTTGTGCATGTCTCTTTTTCTAGACAGGAGGTAAATAATATTAAGCAGACGATCCCTGATTTTAGGAAAAATCCGGCAGGATTCTATAAGGAAATTGAGTCTGTTTTGAATTCTTCTGTTTTCACAATGAGTGATATTGATCTATTGTTCTCTGTGATTCTTCCTACAGACACATGGAAACAGGTTAGGAAAATAAATGATGCAAATATATTGGGCGTTACGTGGGAACATTTGACTAGAATTGATGAAGAGAGAAAAGCTGGAGAGAAACCGCTGCCGGTCCTATTGGCATTACCAGCACGTATAGTGCAGAAATTGAAAATTTTGGTACCTGAGAAAAGAATTGTGTGGGATAAATATAACGGCTTGCCTACAGGGAAAAGATGAAGCTGCGACAGATTATTTTAACCGATTTGAAGAAGTATTTGGAGATTTCAGTGGCCAAGATTTGAATACTGAAACCGGGAAGAAGTTGTTTGTTGATAAGTTTGTGCGAGGGTTGTTACCGAAGAGTCAAAATTTCATAATAACATCTGAGAGTGCATGGCAAGCAAAATCACAAAGTGAAGTATTGCACATGGTGCAATATTATGAGAATAGAGTAAATGCAGAAAAGGAGAAAGAGAAAAGGGACAAAGGGAATTTAAAAACGAGGGTATTAATGCAGCAATTAGCAAACAATAACAGAGGTGGCAGGAATGCACAAACAAGAGCTAATTTTCCCAACATGCACAGTGGTCCACTAAGGCTTAATCAATGTGCCTATTGTAGACAAGAAGGTCATTGGCGAGCACAGTGCCCGCATATACAGAATCGGAATGGGACTTTCCCGAAAAGGCAGAACAGAGTTTGGCCGGGTATACAAGGACAGAGCAGGAACACGAGAGCACCACAAATTCCAAACCAGAACCAGAATCAGCAGCAACAGAATAGCACAGGAGATGGAAATGTATTTGATAATCAGTCCAATGCATATTATGTAGGCGACATTACATCGGATGATGTATTGTTTTACTAGGTCAGCCCAAGACAGGGGTTGGAACCAGTATCTATTCCTGTAGACCAGAAAGGGCCTTACATAGAAATGAAGGTTGGGAATAGGGTGCACACTTTTCTAGTTGACACAGGTGCACAGAAATGTTCAATTGACCATCACCAGGTTCCAGATATACCACTGTCAGGGCAAAATAATGTCTCAGTAGGGTTCGCAGGTACAGCAGTAATTAGTCAGGTGTCACAGTCAGTACTTATAAGGCTAGGTCCTTTCACCGAGTCTTGCCCATTTCTTTAGACAAAAAATTGTGGCGAAAATCTGTTGGGTCTAAATTTGTTCAAGAAATTGAATGCGATTATTTATTGTTCTCCTGATGGAGTATATCTGACAATTTTACCACAAAAAAACACCTGTATTACAATTTCTGTCTAAACCATTACCGATTGAATTGAGTAGAGTACCAACTTCTATATGGGCAGTGAATGATAATGTTGTTGGATGTTTAAAAGTAGAATCAGTAAAAATTGTCAGGAAGGAAGGAATTACATTACTGCGTATTCCGCAATACAAAATATAGACAGAAGGAGAGAAAGCATTAAAATACATCGTTTCTGATTTGATTAAAAGAAATGTAATTGAAGAGATTTCAGGTAGCATCTGCAATAGCCCAATTCTCCCGGTTTATAAGAAAGGAGGTAATGATATATCATACCATTTCATAATTGATCTGCGCGGATTGAATAAAGTTGTTGATCCACAATTTCCATTACTCCGCGATGTGACTACAATTTTGACCATTATTCCAGCATCTGCATCTTATTTCAGCGTTGTCGATTTGAAGAATACGTTTTTTAGCATCCCAGTACATCCAGATAGCAGATATTTATTTGCTTTTACTCTAGGAGGACATTCATTTACATTCACACGAATACTGCAGCGTTACAGTGAAAGTCCAAGTATTTATAGTTGAGCATTAAAAGAACAACTAGACTTCCTAGAGCTACCAACAGGCTGCGTATTGTTACAGTATATTGATGATCTACTGATTGCGGCAGACACAAAAGAGATTTGTAAAGAAAGCACGGTTGCATTATTGATACATTTAGCAGCACATGGACACAAAGCGTCATTAAAAAAATTCCAGTATTGTCGAAAGGAGGTGGCATACTTGGGCTACCTCCTTTCAAAGGAGGGAAGAAGACTGACACCGGAAAGGATAGAAAGCATCTCTGCTATGACTATTCCAAAAATGCAGAAAGAGGTCAGGGCTATAATTGGTATGACCTCATATTGTAGGCAGTGGATCGCAAACTTCGCCATGATTGTGAAACCAATAGTGGCATTGACAAGGAAGTATGTTGCCCTGCCTTTGCCATGGAGCATGGAATGTCAAGAAGCATTTGACTTGGTTGTGCTTTGGCTGTCTTGGCCCAGGAACAAGGAGGGAAAAATAGACCATGCAGTTATTTTTCTTCTGCGCTGGATCCTGTTGCATGCGCTTTGCCGTGCTGTTTGCGAGCTGTTGCTGTGTCTGCTGCGTCAGTAAAACAAACTGAGGGGATGGTTTTAGGTCACACTTTAACCGTCATGGTGCCCCACACAGTAGACGTTCTTTTAAATAGAACGCAGACGTAACACCTTACATCAGCCATGCTGACTAGGTATGAAATAGTTCTATTTGCACCGCATATACAAATTATGAGGTGTTGCGCTTTGAATCCGGCTGAGTTAATGCCTCCTCCCAATGAGAAAACGGGTGAAAAAGAATTCCCCCATGATTGTTTAATGGTTACTGAACAAGAGACAAAAGGAAAAATTGATCTAACAGATACCCGACTGAAAGAGCCAGATGGAGAACTGTTTTGTGACAGTTCTTGTTTTATATTACCCGATGGTATATCAACTGCTGCATATGCCATCACGACGCTGAGGAATATTGTAGAAAGCAAAAGAATACTGTACAATTCAGCACAGCCTGCAGAAATCATAGCGCTAACAAGCGTATGTGAAATCTCTGAGAATCTAAAAGTAAACCTGTAAACTGACAGTCAGTACGCACTTGGGGTGGTACACAACTTTGGTCGACTCTGGGCTGAAAGGGGTTTTCTGACATCACACGGAACTAAGATCCAACATGGCACTTTGATAGTGAGTGAGATTAATGTCAGCCCTTGCGCTTCCCAAACGATTGGCAATAATGAAATGCGAAGCACATAAAAAGATAACAAGTAACGTCGGGAAGGGAAACGCATTTGCGGACAAAATTGCAAGACAAACTGCCACTAATTTACATGCAAAAATGTATATTGAGAAGTCAAAAGAGGTACCCTGCATGGTGGAAAATGGGATTACCACAGTTAAAGAGATGCAAACAGAAGCAACTGCAGACAAAATAAAAGAATGGTCTGAGGGCACAGCAGAATTAGACATAGAAGGTTGCTGAGTGGACAAAAGAACTAAAAAAGGATGTTGCCAAATGCCTATTTAACAGCGATGGTCACTATGGCCCATAGCCCAACAAACATATGTGCTAAAAAAATGATTCAGCATCTAGACACTGTATGGCAGAATCTGCACATTAGGAAAAGTGCTGACAGGCTAGTTCAAAACTGCATGACTTGTTTACAATATAACATTGGGAAAGGAACAGTGACTCTAGTGGGTAGTTTTGGCCCCTCTCTGTGCCATTTGAAGTGATCCATTTTGATTTTATAGAAATGGAGAGGTGTCAGAATTACAAATACGTCCTTGTAGTGGTCTGTGCATTCAGCAAATGGGTGGAGGCTTATCCCCTAAAAGGCTGTACTGCAATGAGCACAGTGAAAGTCCTGCTAAAAGAGTATTTTTCCCATTTTGGCTTGCCACATCTCATATGGTCAGATAACAGCCTGCATTTTGTTGCAGCCGTGATACTACAGATTTGTGCAGGCCTCCAGATTGATAAAAGATTCCACTCAATGAGTGCCGGTCTTGTGCCAAAACGGTATTTTGAAGAATAAACTCAGTAAAATATGCACAGGAAGTCAGTTAAAGTGGCCTGATGCATTGCCATTGGCTTTATTATGCATGGGAACATCTGTGCATGCAAAGACTGGACTCTCCCTGTATGATATTGTGATTGGGAGGCCAGCAAATGTTTGGAGTGCCCCACAGCCTAAGCGTCTGAGAGAGATTGAACATCCTCTGCTCATCAAGTACTGTAAACTGTTAACTCAAAACTTGTGTTTAATTCATCAGCAGCATCTTCCTGTCAGATATACCGGCCCGGGGCATTGTCTGCAGCTTGGGGATTGGGTCCTAATCAAGAACTTTGAGGGGAAATCTTCACTTGCACCACAGTGGAAGGGGCCTTACCAGGTCCTCCTGGCACCACAGACGGCAGTTTGAATGGATGATCGTAAATCATGGATCCATCCTACGCATACAAAAAGAATTCCGTTCCCTTTGAAAGAGCCGCCTGATCCAAACGCTGAAAGAGAAACAGCTGCACTCGATCACAAAGACACGATCACCAGTTTGCCGCCAGAAGTTCTTCCTTAACGCGAGAAAGGGTTTGGGGAGATTGCAACGAAGACTGAAAGGCCAGAGGTGCCACACCATTGTCCGACTACTGATACAGCATCACTCACTGCATCGCAGGCTGGTACTGGTCCTGCATCTGGAAATGAGAGTGCATTGTTCATGGATCATAAAGTAGCTGGAGCGATAAGGTACAACCAGCGTTCTCAAAATCGAAAGTGATTTGATCTACGTATTTGTTTTGCCTCTGTTCCCAACAATGATGAAATGGGAATAGAGGGCCTGGGGAAATGGAGCATATGAGCTGTATCAATCTGAATCAAATTGCAAGCTCTGAAACGCGGTTTCCTGGTGCTACCTGTGAAAAGTGAAGGACCAGTACGATCACACCGTGGGGACAAACGGGGCGTATATTGTACCAACACAATTGATGCTCGCTCTGAGCTCTTTGGAGCACCGTGCAGAATCATATAAGCTTGCTATCATCTATTAAGCAGGCTAAGGTGGAACTGATCTGAACTGGCCTGAACGCTTTGCTGCTACTTGAACATTTTGCTGTTTCCCATGTGTTGCTGTGAAGAACATTTCCGCGACGAACATGAAGACTTTTCTCTGTAATAATCTTCGCTAAGAGGACTGCCTACATACACATCTGCTCCCTCCTGCACCGCTGCTGTTGATGTTATAGATAAAGAGACTAAACACGTTCCTAGGAAAAATTGGTTGGGGAGAAAGTTGCTAATAATAATGATACCGCTCAGCATTTTGATTATATTGGTCCCAATAGTCTGGTATTTGGATACTGCACATCCTCTGAACTTACTTCTTTTCCTTGCTACCAATGTCTCTGCCACAAGCAGCCCGGTACAAGTGCTCTCTTATACCCTCTCCCTACAAGAAGTAAGGCACAGAAGAGGGTATGATAATAATACATTGCTTGGATTATGAATATGACTCATGTTATCTTGAATAGGTCCAACTGTTTGGTCTGCTCCCATTTACCACAGCATGTGGAAAAAGGAATGTGTTGTTATGTGCAGCCATTACCACTTAATACAGCGTGTTATGCATCATTAAGTGCATTATTTTACGGAAAGTGGAATAATAGTGATACTGGTCAATTGGATGAGACAAACATGGATGAGTTTGAAAAAGTGATAATGGAACCAGTAGGTTGCTCCATATTTAACAAAGCCAAGATAATGAACCCAATGGCAAAACAGATAGATAGGTTCTTTGCGCCCTACAAATCACTTGTAATAACTTTCAATATGGCTCCCTTAGGGAATAAGGATGTCGTGCCACAATCATAGTCCACGTACTGTCCCATTCTGCTTGCGAAAACGGGGTTCCTATTCGGTGGGAATGTTCTCTAGATGTATGAACACTGCAATGCTTGACAAGGAAGAGGAGCCAATATACGTAGGCGATCCTGTTTATTTTATATGCGGAGAGCAGGCCTATCCCTGGTTACCTAGAAATTGGGGTGGGATGTGTTCCTTAGGAATACCTTTCCCTGGTGTGTTCCTTTCCAAAACATCTGATATATCAAAATTGTCCAGATCTAGACAAAGGAGAGATGATACAGAACTGATTGCAGACGATATAGCAAAATCATTTATACCATTTTGGGGACAAGCGATAAATTCCTGGGAAAAAAAGAAACTGTCAAGGGTGCTAGAAAGGACGATAAATGGAACTACTGATATACTATATAACATGACGTTAGAAGAATGAGCAGTTAGATTAATGACACTTCAGAATAGAATGGCTCTTGATGTAATTTTGGCTGATCGTGGAGGTGTGTGCAAAGTCGTTGGTCAGCATGCTGTGTATTCGAAAGTGACTCCTCTGCCACGATTTTTGAAGCAATTAAGAAATTCCACGTCCTGAGTTCTGACATTCACGTCCCCACAGGTAGTTGGAATCTGGACATAAGCACATGGTTCTGGGAACTACTGCGTTCATGGGGATGGAAAATACTTGAAATTTTAGTGGCGATACTTGGAATCCTCATATTCTGCTGCTTTTGCATACACTGCCTGCCAGTCTTTTGTTCTGAAATTACAAATGAATGTGTATACGCAACGAAGGTGAAATAACCACACATATCAGATAAAGGTGGAAATTATGAAGTTGAAACAATCAAAGAATTCATGGCAATTAATGTTGAAGATGACGATTATAGTAGTATGCATAGTTCAGAATTAGATACATGGTCAGATGAAGACGAGAAGTATGTTAAATGTTAAATGTTAAAGGTATTTGTACTGCGCACTGTCACCAACGGAGTTGGTCCCCAGGCGCTCTGGCAGATCTGCAAATGATAAGGTGGGATGGGTTAGTAGGTGAAGCGGGAGTAGGATAGTGAGAGGAGTGGTGTTCTGTTGGCAGCTTCAACTCGGTATACACCGGGTGCTGAGCTTCGGTGTGAGTATTGGATCGATGTCTGTCATTCCTCGTGTGCTGTTGGTGTCGCTTATGTGTTGTTGCAGTGTTGTGAAGTCCGGCGGGTTGTTGTGCGAGAGATGGTTGTGTGAGATTTTGAGTGAGATAAGTCTGCAGAAATGCTGGATGATGCTATTGGCTTTGTTAGTCCAGAAAATGACCCTAATCGTGTATTGTAGATACATTAGGTTGGCCCGGATGCCAATCACATCATGCGTCAAACATCGTGAACATAGGGTCGTCAGTATAACCAGAGGGCGTCCATTTTGTGTAACAACGCCATTTTTGCTTTCTTTCTGTCAAATGCTTTGCAAAATGTATTTTATTCTGAAAGCTTATACATGGTGCAAGGCCATAGTCTGCATGTTGAAAGATCAACCCAGACAGGAATGTCAAACAGTACAGAAATACATTGTTTTCCTCCCTCACAAAGTCCTTCGAGGCAAGCAGAAACTGCATTTAATCAACGGCCCAGGTGCCGGCCTGTCTCACTAAAGCTGTAGAAATAGGCAGTTACAGCATGAATTATACTCTTCTAGCGGTCCACCTTCGAAGATCCGCCTTAAGAACAGGCTGATCCCTAGTTCACGAATAGAAGCAAGTAGATAACGTGCTATGGAATGTGTCTCTCCCGCGTAAACCATATCCTTGCTGAACAAGTACTTTATGTTCTCCATAACAAAGAACTGTCTCTGCAACTGTTGCTAAAATTAGTATGATTGGATTGAACAAGGAACTTGTCATAATGTGTCATATTTGTCATGATTGTCAATCACCGAACCCTAGCTCTGGAAGATACTTTATGAGCGGTTTGATGTGCCTTTCAAAGATTGTATGTTTGTATATATGTGGCTGCTTGAGCGATGCTCGCTCTCTTGCATCTCACGAGGTCTGGGTGACACAGGTTGCGAGACGTCAGACCCAGTCGGCCGACTGAGCATTCTTTGCAATAAACCACAGTGCTTGGAAAATCGAATCTCGCGTCTGTCGCATCACTAGTGTATGGTGATTGTGCCTTGGTTTCCATATGCAGAGGGTCTTCAGGGCCTAGCAAAATCCTTCCTTGACCAGCATCTATCACTCTGTTATCTGCCTTATATTTTTTACTTCACTTTCAAATCTGGTTGGCTAAAATGCTACTTTCTTGGACTCTAAATCTGCAGCTTCGTTTTAGCGAGAAATTAAATCTGTTCTCTTTGAATGGGATGTGCATTTTACAATTGCTATGGTCTCTGGGAAACTCAATGATTCAAAATGTTTTTCTGATAAGACAGCATGTTTTACTGGCGTGCCATCTGCGCGAAGGATGCCCCTCTTTTTCCAATGTGAAAGGCCTGCATATACAGTTGACGTCACATAGGCGGAGTCAGAGTACACGTCACTTCCTCATCCTTAAAGCTTCATAGTGCATCAATAAGCACCGCTAATTCGGCAGCCTGTGCTGAGTAATTTGGAGACTATCTTCTACTAATCATTACGTCAAATTTACCCTCTCAGTTCAGTTTTACCACTTGTCTCACCTTTGTCTTTTGATCAATTCTCAATGACCCATCAATGAATGCTACTTCCCCCTTTCCTAGCGCATTCTCTCTAACTCACGGAACATCATCATAACATTCTGTATACAATATACATTCATGCATATTGTCATCTTCTCCCACTGGTTCAGCTATGAACATTGCTGCACTCACTGTGGTACATTTTAATTCCAGGATTTGAGATAATTACCTCATACCCTGATGCTCGTTGTATGGTCAATGTACTTTTGGATTTCTCCAAAATTGCATATAATGCATGCTCTACGAACAACGTTACTGAATACCCCATGGTTATACATGAGGCCTTTTCAATCGCAAATGCAGCTGTGGCTAACAATTGCTCACAAGGATAATGTCCTTTCATAACTGGATCTAAGATCCCACATTAATAAGACAATGGTTTATGAGCATTACCTAGTGTTATTTTCTGTGTAAGTACTGCTGTCATGACTTCTCCATTTCAATGAGAGAATATGTACAATTCTTCATTATAGTTTGGAATTCCTAAAACAGGAGCGGTGCTGATTGCATGTTTTAATTCATAAGACCCCTCAGTCATTTCCTCTGTCTATATTATTACATGTTTAGCTATCTGTTCCTCTTTGAGTCCTTTTCAAACTGGACGAAAATATGTACTGTAATCAAAGACCCAGGCCCTGCAATAATTGCATAAGCCTAAAAATGGTTGCATTTAACTGTTTTCAGCTCTTCAGTTCTCATAACAGCATCTGCCCTTTCAGGTGTCACTTTTCTTCCTTCATGTGAGATCAACTGTCCTATATACAGTACTTCTTCTTCACTGTATTGTAATCTCTCCTTATCCACTTTGTACCCTGTCTCTGCCACTATAGTCATGTCTGACAGAGTTTTTTCTGCAGATTCCTTCTGTCTCGCTGCACGCTAAATTGTCATCAATGTATTGAATTATGGTACTTTCAAGTTGGACATGATCCAAGTACATCTGAAGAACTCTATTAAAGATTGATGTGGACTCACAGTACCTTTAGGGCAAATACATGTGTTTTAGGACAATCATTCTATACAAAAAGGTAGTCAAATCTTGTGAGCCTTCATGAGAAGCAATTGAGAATATACAACAGTAAGATACTTTGCTTTCAATAAGATATTGCACAATAATGTTGTAGGATTTGGAGCTAAGGGAAACTCTGCTTTGACTAAATTGTTCAGAGGGCAAAGGTCCTGGATAAATCTCCATGACACCTCGTTGATTTTTTGACAGAGTACATGACCATGTTACACAGGGAATCAGATGGTACCAAAAGTGGCTACTAGCGCCGTGGCTACTAGCGCCATGGTTACCGCACAGGTCGTAATGAGGTCCGTTGTCATGTTAAGTTTCGTCACCAAGTCACATCCAAGTATGTTTACAGGGAATTGTCTAGAGTATCAAAATGGCATAGACATGTCGTGTTCATCTATAGAAATTGGCAATTCATCTGAAAAAAAAGAACTAAGCTCATCACCCCAGAGAATCCCTACGCATGTGTGGCAATACCTGACATTGAGTATTTTCCCTGATGGACACGGGAATGATTTGCTTCAGTGTCCACAAGAAATTTACATGTCCTATCGTCACCTTGACCCTTGGTTCCTCTTGGGGGTCTAGTGTCACAGATAATACTGAACACATCAAGACACTCTGCGGGCTGTCGTATTGTAGATTTAAATCTATCTCTGTAGTTGTAAAAGGATACCCTCACACCACAGTCCTACCTCCCAATTTAGGTGTGGTCCTGTATCGATGTGCCATTGTGATGCACCTGCCTGTTGCATTCGAATATATTGTATTTGCTGCATCACTGCCTGCAATCGCCGCAGTTGTTGCCTCTGCGGCGATTGCATCAGCATTGGGACTTCTTGTATTTGCTGTGATTGCAGTGCATATGCGTGAGGTTGTGTGTGATCTTGGGTGTCATATCCTTGCAAATCTGTATTATACTGTCAAGCATATTCCATCCACCCTCTTGGAGATTTCCAATTCTGTTGTTGCATGCCTCCCTTGCTTATGCATACTCTAGCAAAATGCAATTTACTGCAAATACAACATTACAGTGAGTGTCCACCATTAAATCCTTCCCTTCATTCCCATGAGGGTTTCAAATCCACCTCATCCTCCTCCTCGAGGCCCATTCCCTCTGCCTCTCAGTATAAAATGATACCCATTTATTTTTTTTTTTTTTACTTTTATTTATATGGATTGGCAACACAAGTAAACGCGGAAGCATAAAAGGCAATTGCAATCAGAGCAGTAAAGGTAATACAGATACATATAGTAAGTTCAAAACCAATTTGTACACATGGGGGGTACAGCAGAGGTGGGTATGGAGCAAAAGGGGAACGGTTCAGGAGGCAAAAGGAGAGTCGTAGGGGGAAAGGGTTGGAGTTGCTGTGTCCGAGGAAGTGTCGGTGGGAGATATATATGACCGAAACCTTGACCAGACATTCCTGGGTCTTGAGTGAGCTGGCTGTTGTACGGGCCAGGATTCTTCGGTGTCTGAGGCCCAAGTGACCACTCTGAGCCATAGGTGTGGTAGGCCGAAGCCAACAGAGCAATATAGAGCGTACTGCGAGTAGCACGCATAGACCCGATCATTTTTTGGAGTCTCGGCTCAGTTCGGGAAAGTCATGGAAGAGACATCGCATTGGAGACAGAGTGATAGGGTGTTCGAGAATAGCTGACATAGTGGAGCATACTGCATCGGTCTTCAGTGCGAACCCTAGCCACTGGGTTGGAATACAGCAGCCTGACCCAGGAAAGAAAACAGGGGCCAAATTTGCATTTTTTGAGGACCCGGCAGAGATATCTCCACGAGATGGAGTCGAAAGTCTTTTGCATATCAAATGTCGAGGCCACTGCGTGGACATTAGGGTTAATCCTGTTAATAATGTTGAAAAGATGCCTCAGGTTCAGGGAGGTAGAGCGTCCAGGGTTAAATCCTGCTTGATCTGGATGAATAATGTGTGGCATGTAGGGGACCAGGCTTAGGGCTAATAGTTTGGCATAAATTTTGACATCTCTATTAATAAGCGAGAGTGGACGGTAGGAGCCGCACTGTGTAGGAGGTTTACCGGGTTTCAGCAAGACTGTTATCGTGGCTTCACGAAGTGAGGGGGGGAGCTGGCCAGCCTCCACTTATTCCTCCCAGAGGGCCACCAGGCGGGGAAGGAGGAGAGATTTGAAGTGTTTATACAATTCAACAGGGATACCGTCTGAACCAGGGGATTTGCCTGATGAGAGTGAATCTATGGCGTTCGAGAATTTCTCAAGAGGGAATGGATTCTCGAGGGAACCAATAGTCTCAGGGGAGAGGACCGAGAGAGGGAGGTCATCAAAGTAGAAGTCAATCTCCGATGTCGAGACACAGTCCGCATTGGCATACAACGATTCGTAAAAGGAAAAAAATTCAGAATTGATGTCATGTGGTGACGTGGCCAGGGAACCGTCGGGTCTATCCACTCCAGGGATGGGTGGGGTGCCGAATTCTCGGCGGAGGACCCGGGCCAGGAAGCGGCTTGGGCATTCGCCTTTGCCGTATTTCCTCGCAAGACCTGGGCTATCCAGGAACCTCAGTGCGCGATCCCCCAAGGAGCGGAATGTGTCAAGTTCCGCACCAATTGATGCCAAGAGTTCCGGGGTTTGGTGTAGTGAGCATTGGGACTTCAGTGCGGACAGCGAGGCCTCCCACTCAGTGATACCCCTACGAATTGTTTTGAGGATGTCATTTTCCTTGGACAGAGCAATACCTCTAATATATGCCTTAAAATATTCCCAGAGGGTGGCTTGCGAGGGTACCTTATTGGTGTTAATTTAAAAAAAACTCCTCGATAGCAGGCTCCAGCTCGGAACTGAAGACAGGGTCAAGGAGGGAGTGAGGTTTCATTCTCCAGTGTCTGACCCGATCGCGATCTGGGCCCCAACAGAGGGTGATGGTGACCAGTGAATGATCAGAGAGGGTTCTGGGAAGGATCATTAAGCGAGACACATTCCTTATAAGTATGTCGGACACTAGCCATCTATTGATTCGGGAGTATGAGTCATGTACCGAGGAGTAGAAGGAATAGGAGTGGGAGTCGGGGTAGAGGAGTCTCCATGCATCCACCTCAGCAAACCGGGGGAGAGATGACAGCGTAGTGTATGCTGCTTTAGAAAGTTGGCGAGGTCTGTAGCCGGATCTATCTAGGGCTATGTCAAATATTGTGTTAAAGTCTCCTCCCCAGAGGATTGGTATTAGCGTAAAGCTGTCAAGGAGGGGCGTAAGATATAGATAGAACTCAGGATCGTCAATGTTGGGGCCATAAATATTCAACAGTACCACCTCCTTGTTCTGCAGGATACCATGGAGTAAAACATATCTGCCCAGGGGGTCAATCTGTGTAGATATGGAATTGAACTTGAGGCTCCTGTGGATTAGGGTCATGACCCTGTGGTTTTGGGTGGAGTAGTTAGTAAAGTATCTTTGAGGACCCCATGCTTTGGCGAACTTTTCTCAGTGCTCAGTGCAGGCATGTGTTTCTTGTAGGAACAGGATTTTGACCCCATGTCGCTCGGCCTGGAGCTGTAATTGTCTCATTTTCTTATAGTTTCCCAGTCCCCGCACATTCCAGCTCATGAATGTCAAATCTTCCTCGGTCATCAGTACGATGGCATTTGTTGGAACTTACAGGATGACTGATTGGTGACCCCCACAAAGCTGCAACAGCATCGGATATACATTGCCCACCGCTCCACCCTCCTTGCATAAACCAAGCCTTTTTTAACATATAACCCAACATAACCCCCCCCACCCACATCCCTCCCCCAAACAGAGGAATGACAGCCCCGAACCCCAACAACCAAATCCAAACCAATGCCTTAAATGCCGGGGGGGCCTGTGAGCCAGCCAGACGGTAATGCTCCGAACCGTGAGGCACTTGAAGGATAAACATGGTGCCTAGTAGTGACATTGTGCATAACCCAAAGAGGATCCTACGTGGGTGGGCAAAAGCACGGTCGATTAAAGAGAAGACAATGATCTCTAGGTTGGAAGGGATATCTTCCCCAATAACCAGGTAAGACAGGCAACCGGATTTAACAACAAGTGGAAAAAGAACTTAGTGGTAGTGAATGGGCGCAGTTGAGGAGCGCCAGACCTGCAAGGCGTCCAGTGATGGGCCCGGGGACCGACTCCGGAGTAGCGAGATCACATTATAAGTTGTCGATTTTGCATCTCTAGATCCAGAGGGTGCCTCGGATCGTGCTCAATCAGTAGGGGACCCTTGCAGAGACAAACAGGTGCATTAAGGAAGGGGATCAACTGGGAAAGTGTTCATCAATAAACCTAGAAGCCTCCTCGGGGATTGTGAAAAAGTACGCCTGGTTAGAGTGTTCGATCCTCAATTTGGCAGGGTACAACATCGAATATTTGACCTCCAGGTCCCGTAGTCTCCTCTTCACTGCTAGGAATGTTTTACGCTCTTGTTGAACCGCCACTGAAAAGTCTGGATATAGATGGATCCTGGCAGCCCCTAGTAGGAGTTCACCCTTGGATCTTGCCGCCCTGAGGAGGGCATCTCGATCGCGGAAGTTTAGGATTCTGGCTATGATAGGACGGGGAGGCGCGCCAGGCCTGGGTTTTGCAGT
The DNA here is from genome assembly GCF_040938575.1 of Ambystoma mexicanum. NCBI lineage: Eukaryota > Metazoa > Chordata > Amphibia > Caudata > Ambystomatidae > Ambystoma > Ambystoma mexicanum. The sequence continues at coordinate 325,483,923 of NC_090935.1, forward strand.
AAGGGCATGGTGGGCTCTCTCAATCGCAAATTGTGGGGAGAGCACTGGAGAATCAAGCAGTGTTAGTAAAGTACGCTCAACGTAATCCTCCATAGGTTGCTTTATGTTATCTTCGGGTATTCCGATAATGCGGAGTTTGTTGCGCCTCAAGCGCGATTCAAGGTCCTCATTATTTTTCTCAACCTCAGTGACTCGGCTAGAGAGCACGGAGACCTCCGCCCTAAGGGAGCCCAGGTGAACCTCGGTGGCACTAGTGTGGCTCAGAGGTTGAATGTGGAGCTTGATGAATCGCGGGTGACCATCCTCCGATGGAGCCAGGCGGGACCCCCCAGCCAGTGACAATGAGCGCATGCTGAGTAGACCGTGGGTGAATTCACTGGGATGAACTATCTTGATACCACAGAATAAGGACAGGAAGCTGGGGAGCCAAATACGGTAGCAGTGTTGACAAAAACAGCATTTGTGGACCCAAGTGGAAGGGTAGGGAAGTTCACCTCACTCGCCGGAGGATAGGTTGGTAGAATGCCTCAGCGGGCTGATCATGGGCAAGCCAGAGGCAGGCAGGAGTCCAGGACCAGGCAGCAGGTAGGTAGTCGGAGCGGAGGTCCCCGGATCACAGGATACCCCGATGGAGCGGGGGATCTGATTGCCACACAGCCCGGCTAGTGGGCCCAGCACAGTGAGAGTCCAGCAAGGGTCCGCCGGGGGCACGGGGTCTCCTACAGGCATTTGTGTGTGGTGGATGTGGTCAGTGCAGGACTGCAGAAGGCCCCCCCCCAGCAGTGTTCCAAGGAGGCTAGTAGGGCCCAGACCAGGAAGAAGTCTCAGTTCAGCGGTTCAGGAATGGACCCGGTGTGTTAGCGCTGCAGGGGAGCACGGAATGCGCAGTCAACCGCCCAGGGAGACCACTCTGACACAGCGTGGGAACCAGGAAGCGCCGGGGGATGCAGCCCCCTTATATGGTGGTGAGGGGGGGCGCAGTTGCTGGTATCAGTCTCAGAGGCAGTGTAGGGTGGAACAAGTGGTGCCCGTGTCGAGTTAAAAATAGAGCCAGGGGGCTCCAAAACTCACCATGTCCATCAGGGAGGTGGTATCAGCCCCCACAGCGCTGCCGGGTCAGGCACACCGATGGCAGAGTCCCATGGGTCGCAGGAGTCAGCATGCCGGCCAGGGGGGGCGGCGGAAGGGGCACTCTGTGTATAAGGACCTCTGGGACCAGGCAGGCCTCCGGGCAGTGCAGGCGCCGGGCGTCGGCACGCCGCTCCTGCAAGGCAGCGGAGCGGACGCCCAGAGGTATGAGGGGCCCCCGGGTCCAGGCAGGCGACCACGCTCCGAGGCCTCAAGGCGCCAACGCGCCGTCCGGGGGAGCAGCAGAGCAGACGATTGGTTATGTGGGGACCTCTGGGTCCAAGCAGGCGTCAAGGGCCCCCGGTGCCAGGACGCCATCCAGGAGAGGCAGCAGGAGTGGGGCGCCCAGTAATGGAATGGGCAACGAAGTGGGTAGAGAAGGATGTGGCAACGCACCGCAGGAGAATTACAAATAAAAGACGCCTTGTAGGACGGAGCTCCGAGTTATGCGGACATCTTGAGTGAGCGCAAAAACGCACACAAAATTATAACCATTATGATTGATAATGTATGCTGAATTATTTTACTGCAGTAATTGCACCATTTGTGCCATAGCTCCCTCATTACTTCTCAATACCGCTCCTTCTATGGCGTATATGATTGATCATCTTTTCTGCACCAACTTCGCCTCTTCCTATTTCCTACTATCGGGTTTCTTTTTATCTTTCTCCTATAATATTCTACAGTAATGCACAATTGCCAATTGTATCTCTAGCCATGGTTTTGCTTCCCTTCCCACTTGTTTCTTTAGCAGATGCTGCACTGTGTTAACATATGATAAAATAATGCTACTGTCTTATCCCATGATTCATGCGTCTCCAAATTCCCTCTGTCCTGAATCTCCTGAATAAAGGCAATGGGGTCTTCAGTCTCTCCCATTTTCCTAGTTAATATTGCCCCAATATCTGATGTATCAGGATATTGTATCGGACTGATCGCCATACATCTGCTCTACAATTATTAAATGGCTCTCCATGGTGTACCGTGTATTGCACAGTGACTTTTCACATATCCTGCTCTTTTCCAATGTCGTCAGCTCTCTCCCCTAGAATAGCTGATAATGGGCCTTTAAATTCACCTATGGCTAAAGTCGCTCTTGATGCTCTTTTTTTCAATTCAGAAATCTATTTTCCCGCACCAAAAGTTGAACCTGGTAGTCTGCACTTTAAATTCTCCTTACCCATTTGGGACCATGGAATATATTATGGTCGACCCCTTCCTTTCTCTAATAGTGGGAATTGTGACAGTCTTGATTCATAATCATACCCTCTCACACTCCTTTGGCTTCATTACAACTGTGTCGGTCCGGAAACACTGGTGCCGATAAGCCTACCGGCACTGGTGTTTCTGGACAGGCACAGTACCACTCTGCGGGTGGGTGCCGTACCGCCCACCAGGGTCAGACCTGGGTTCCTTTCACAGATGAATTACCGGTAGGTTCCGTGTTATTAACGGTGCCAGTACGTCCGTGTTCCCTATTCCCATTGAGTCCTACAGGACTCAATGGGAATGGGGAATTTCAAAATTACAGGCGCCTGACTTCCCGGCTTCTGGATTTGGAATAGCCCGGTGGCAGCGGGAAGTCAGGAGCCTGTAATTCATTATGGGTCCAGTGGCACCTTCCAGTTTTACCGGCACGATTACCACCAGACCCATAATGAGGCCCCTTGTCTTCCATGCAGCGTTGTCCTCCCCAGTTTCTTTCTGTCCTGTCAATGCCATTAATCTACTTATATAAGGCAGTGATATATTTCCTGTACTGCATAATTGTACTTGTGGTCATTCAGTATATGTTGTCAGTTCTGGTGTTTTTTCTATGGGGTCTTCTAAATCTCACAATTTTACCCCTTCATCTATGCTCAAGTCTCTTAGAAATGCATATGCACATTTTCTTCATGCTTTCTCATCTTCCTTCCTTTCTTCGTCTGACATTATTATGCCCCAACTCGTAGGACTGTTACCTTCTTCTATATCATCAAGACCTAACCTGGTTAAAGACATCGTCCTATGATCGTCTGTCATGACATCCCCTGATCTACCTTCAATTCCCTTTAATCATGAACTTTGAGCATCCTCTTGAGTTCCATACCTTCCTCTATCTGTCATTTGCCCATATAGGTTCCCAAACCTCTACTCTATGTCTTCTGGAACCTGCCCACTATCCCATGCTGATTGCGGCATTCCTTGCAACTCCCTTTGGGTCTGCTGTGACCAGTCTTTCTTCACTCAATCATTTGTGTTCTTCTATATGCTCTTATGGCATAAATATTAAATCACTTCATTTTTTAATTCCCTACTTCGATTAATTTCTTCCTCTCTTCTCCTCATTTTTCTTAGCTCTTCTTCCTCTCGCCATCTTTTCAACCGACATACTTTCAATCTTTGAGCTTCTGCCTCTTTTTGTTTCTCTTCTTCTAATCTCTTCTTCTCTTTTCTCATCTCACATTTTTTTCTATTCCTCCCTTTGCTTACACTCTTTGTCCCTTTCTTCTTTATATAATCTCTTTTCTTCTTTCTCATTCTCTTTCTCTTTCTTTCTCTTTTTTCTTTCTCTTTCTCTCTCTTCTCTTGCTCTTCTTTTTCCTCTCTTTCTCAAACTTCACCAGTGCCTTTGTCGTCTTACTTGAGCAATATTTGCCCTGCCATCCATTCATTCCTGACTATTTTCATGCCCTTAGCTGTATCCTTTGTTCCCTTCTGTCTCTTTGCCTTTTCCGCTATCTCTATCTGTTTGTCCTGTCTATCCTTTCTCTCATTGCATTATTTATCTTCAGTGCGTGTTAATATGTATTTTTGTTCTCAATTGTGCAAGGGAGGCCTGGTGTAACAAGTATGACACTGACACAAAGAATACAACTAATAAAACCTTTATGGGAGTTACAATGGGGTTGGAGAAACTCCTACTTTGCCCGATAGCTAAGATGGGAGTAGTCTCGACCATCAAATAACAAATAAAACAGTCCTAGTTTAGTCTGTCAAATCAAAATGGCCTATACTAACAAAAACCTAATGTCTGCCATATTTCTTGGACAAAAAGTGTGAAAAGGAGAATTTGTATGTAAAGGAAAGTCAGATGTGGCTGCGTCAGCTATCCTCCGATGTTGGACTGCACAGAGTAAGGTGGTCCCTGTAGGCAAGATGACACACTCTTGATCAGGCTCTGAACACAAATGCAGTTCAAGATGTGGATTGAGACCCACCTGGCCTTCCACATTAAAGTCTTACTTTCTAATTTCCAAAACACAGTTCACATAATAGTTCACGTCAACCCCGTTCTGTTGGGCTCAGACCTCTTAAAGAAAAAACACAGTTCACCAAAAAGTTCACGTCGGTTCTGTCGGGCTCAGACCTTTCAAAGCAAATGTTGATATTGGACTCCCTCAATCGGGCTCAGACCTTTCCAGAAAAACAAAACACTTGCAGGGGTTCCCTTCCCCAAGTTTAATTCTCTCCCTTTAGGGGTTCCCTTACCCTAACTTATTATACCTTCGGTCTCCCTCAGTCAGGCTGGGACTGTTCCCGGCTGCCAAAGACTTTTGATTGTGCGTGGCTTTTGTCTATAGACCTCCGCAGGACCACTTTGACTTTCCAACATTCAATTCATACTCCTATGTAATTTACCCCAGTGCTTCCTGGTCTGGGTAGATCACTGTATTATGCACCAAAGTTCAATGTTCACCTTTTTACTATCCCCTTTTCTTGGGGACAATGGCAATCAGCTCGCTTTTACAGTGGATTTACTTTATCGATAGACACTTTTCACCTTTCATAGAGACTTTCGAGAGGGCTACTTCCTTTCGCTAAACCACTCCATTACTTAGTATCGCTGACTTTACAGCTATTGTTACTTCAAGGTTCATTCGCAGGTCTGCTTTTCTTCACATTGCATCCACACATGTGCATTCAACTGTGCTATGTAATGTTGCCACTTAAATCTTTCTTTAGCACACACTGGTCTCTCGAGTCGCTTGCCAACTCACGACTGTGTGCATTTCTTTCTTGGCTTTACTCTTTGCGCGTCAAGGTCAGTACCCCAGGCTTAGCCTCGCCTCCCCAACTTTGTCGTTCACCCGGGAGTGTCGCTGGCATCCTTGAAACACAGGGCAGCCTTCTTGTTTGGCATTCAGCCTTCTCCACGTGTCTTTTGCAGTCTTTTGGAGGCAGCAACTCCTGCAGGGAACTCCTGGAGTTTGTCCCTCGGTCCGTTGCTCGGTTCCAGTAGGTTTGGCTTCGCCCTGGATGTTCTGCTCTTGCTCTTGTTCCACCTTGCTCAGAGTCTGTCTCTATATTATGCCTTTTATCCATGTGAGGAGAGCTAATTGGTATCACATGTATGCACTTAGAGTCAAGTGCCTGACTTTGCTTGACACAGTTAGCGGGACATGTCCAATGCGACGTGTGAGAGTTAGCATTATTAAATAGGAGGGATTTTAGGTATGGGAAAGGGAGGAAATACAGCGGCTCGCCATCGGCTGCCTCACACCCACTCCCCGAAGACCCCTCACCCAGGTGATCCTCCCGCACTGGTCCACCCCAGCAACTGGATCCAAAAGCAATGGCTGTGTCCTTGCCACCAGAATGACAAGTCCCTGAGCACAAGCGGGTGAGACACCCTTTGGTTTCTCACAATTCCCACTCTCTTCCTGGGTATTATAACTGCTATAAGCAGGGGGCTCATACATTGGATTAACATACCATGCTGCTGCGTTTAATTCCTTCAAGGGATAAAATCCCTTCTCTTCAGTATTGACATCTTGCTTTTCAGGAAGGGAAAGAGGAGTGGAAGGTGTTACATCTTCTCCTTTTATGTTGATTTAGCAACCACTCCTGCTCAGCTGGATCTTCCTTCTCATTCTCATACATTTTCCAGAGTTCTAAAACTGCTAACCTTTCTCTAAATTATTTCCTTTATGAGTGGCACATAAGTATGCCATCATGTGACACAATATCGGTTTTGATAATGAACCCTGTGGGGGCCACGACATAAGTGTTTTATTAATCATGCCCTTGACACACTCAGAATGATATTTCCTAATTTTGACTGTATATCTCGACAATGTTCTGCATAGGTATAAAAGAGGTGTATCCTCCATGGCGCCAAGTCAATTTAGACTGCCAATACCTACCTAGTCTATTATTCTTCTTCCTAGGTTTATTAAGTATATTGTTTGAATCTCTTTGAGCAAGCACCATCAATCACCACTCAAAATCCGTGAGTGAAAATAGTTTTTTAAACTCATTGTTCCACTGTTCTTCTAGCTCCTTCATTTACACTTTCAATATTTTATTTTTATATCATTCTTTGTTATTTAGCATCTTAAGGTTCTCTTCTTTATTTGCATATCATTTTAATCTAATTGTATCCTTCTGATTGACGTCAATCCTTTGTTTACTAAATGTACCAAAAATCACTTTTATTTTTTTATTTTTGCTGTTGTTTCATATCTTTCAGTTTAAACATGCAGAAAGAGTTATAGAAACATATTAAATTCCCTAGACATGTGCACTTTTCAATCTGTTACCCTCAGTACGTCTTCCTGTAATATTTTTTGTAAATGAATATATCTCATCTCATTATTTATCGATGTATCCTTCTTTCACTTCTTTTTAATACCCAAAATCCAGTTACTTTTTATTTATATATATAATATATATATATATATATATATATATATATATATATATATATATATATATATATATATATGGAAAAAACAAGGAAAGGTGCGCACTCCAATTCTCTGCATAGCCTTCCAGGCCACTGGTGTACTCCTCCGACCGGTTTCTGTGCCAATACACGTCATCAGGGAGGCTGGGTGGACTTGCAGCTCATCGCAGGTGCAGGTGATAAAAATCTGCTGCAAGGGCTACTGGTAGATGTAGTCATCTGGTCAGCAGAGAAAACGATCACGCCCAATCCCACAGTGGAGAAAGGGGGGGAGTGTAGCCTCAAGTGAGGCACTCCAAAGCCGGGCATATATAACCCTGGTGCGGCACCTTGTCAGGTCTTGAGGATTCCACCCCTCAAGGTCCTGCGGAAAATGGAAAAAACAAGGAAAGGTGCGCACTCCAATTCTCTGCATAACCTTCCAGGCCACTGGTGTACTCTTCCAACCGGTTTCTGTGGCAATACACGTCATCAGGGAGGCTGGGTGGACTTGCAGCTCACAGCAGGTGCAGGTGATAAAAATCTGCTGCAAGGGCTACTGGTAGATGTAGTCATCTGGTCAGCAGAGAAAGCGCTCACGCACAATCCCACAGTGGAGAAAGGGGGGGAGTGAGGCACTCCAAAGCCGGGCATATATAACCCTGGTGCGGGACCTTGTCAGGTCTTGAGGATTCCACCCCTCAAGGTCCTGCGGGGTTATGCAGAGAATTGGAGTGCGCACCTTTCCTTGTTTTTTCCATTTTCCGCAGGACCTTGAGGGGTGGAATCCTCAAGACCTGACAAGGTGCCGCACCAGGGTTATATATGCCCAGCTTTGGTGTGCCTCTCTTGAGGCTACACTCCCCCCCTTTCTCCACTGTTGGATTGGGCGTGAACGTTTAGATGACTACATCTACCAGTAGCCCTTGCAGCAGATTTTTATCACCTGCACCTGCGGTGAGCTGCAAGTCCACTCAGCCTCCCTGATGACGTGTATTGGCACAGAAACCGGTCGCAGGAGTACACCAGTGGCCTGGAAGGTTATGCAGAGAATTGGAGTGCGCACCTTTCCTTGTTTTTTCCATTTTCCGCAGGACCTTGAGGGGTGGAATCCTCAAGACCTGACAAGGTGCCGCACCAGGGTTATATATGCCCAGTTTTGGAGTGCCTCACTTGAGGCTACACTCCCCCCCTTTCTCCACTGTGGGATTGGGCATGAGCGTTTTCTCTGCTGACCAGATGACTACATCTACCAGTAGCCCTTGCAGCAGATTTTTATCACCTGCACCTGCGGTGAGCTGCAAGTCCACCCAGCCTCCCTGATGACGTGTATTGGCACAGAAACCGGTCGCAGGAGTACACCAGTGGCCTGGAAGGTTATGCAGAGAATTGGAGTGCGCACCTTTCCTTGTTTTTTCCATTTTCCGCAGGACCTTGAGGGGTGGAATCCTCAAGACCTGACAAGGTGCCGCACCAGGGTTATATATTCCCAGTTTTGGAGTGCCTCACTTGAGGCTACACTCCCCCCCCTTTCTCCACTGTGGGATTGGGCATGAGCGTTTTCTCTGCTGACCAGATGACTACATCTACCAGTAGCCCTTGCAGCAGATTTTTATCACCTGCACCTGCGGTGAGCTGCAAGTCCACCCAGCCTCTCTGATGAAGCGTATTGGCACAGAAACCGGTCGGAGGAGTACACCAGTGGCCTGGAAGGTTATGCAGAGAATTGGAGTGCGCACCTTTCCTTGTTTTTTCCATATATATATATATATATATATATATATATATATATATATATATATATATATATATATATATATATGTGTATATATATATATACATATATATATTTATGGTTAAGTTGCTGTTTCCATAGGAAGAACACTTTTTGGGCGGCTTATAACCTGTCTCCCCCTGGATGAATCCTTACCAAAGTTTGCAAAAATAAGTATATGGGCCACTCTGAATTCTTTTGCAAAGTTTGGTAAGGATTCGTCCAGGGGGGGGCAAAGTTATAGGGGGGGGTCCCAAAACGTCTTTTTTCCCCATAGACTGAATGGGGCAAAAACTTTGCGCACGGCTAGTGGCCAAAGCACTGGACGGATTTTCACCAATTTTGTGGCAGGGGCAGGGGCTTGTTACGCAAAGCGTGCTTTTGTAAATTGTGTGACAAATCGTCCAGTAGTTTCCTTTAAAACAATCAAAAAGTAGCACTCTAAGAATTAGTGATATCTATGTCCGCTCCGCGGTCCCACTTCCCTGTTCGCTCAGTGGAGAAGATTTCTATTGGCTAATCTGTGGCATGCTGCATGTCAAGATGTTGCGCTTTCACCGATTGGTTCTGCCACATCGTAAAGTGCGTAGCATTCTCTCGATACGGCCGCCATGGTTATTTCGTTTTCTGTTGTACGCCGAAATCACTGCAAACAAACCCTTATGGAACACTGCGTCGAAAGGTAAGCATTACTTATATGTGCAGAAGGAAGTGAAACAGTGCTTTATTCTTGTTACCACTATCATACCGTACAGTGGGACTTGGTAGGCAATGTACGACAAGCCCTTACAGCGTCTATGTAAAAAGTCATAACCAACAGTACTGCGGTCAGACTGCGTCCTATAGTTTGGAATCTGAGGCAGCCACCTGCAATGTTTCGTAAACACAGCGCTTCTGCACATGTTCGGGAGTAACGGTTCTCATGAATGACTGCTGATATGTTGTTGCGAAATGAGAATGTATTTGCGTTCTGAGAGAGGGGTCACTTCATTTCAATTTTTCAGTAGGTGCTCAGTATGGTCGCACATGTACCAAAACTCATAAGGGTCAATTGTTTTTCGACATTGACGTAATGGGAAGACACAGAAAGAATGTAGGGAGGCACAGTTTGTGAAACATACCCTTTGATAAGTTATGCTTCAAAAAGGTTTGCAAAGCACATGAAAAATCAGTTTCCGAGGGCGTCTTCCTGCAAACAACCTACTGGACGACTGAGGAGGCCGCAATGGAGCTGGTGCATATCATGTAAGTTTATTTTTCAGGCCTATACACTAAACTGCCATTAATTACTTAGTCTGCAAAAAAAAAAATTATTACTACTAATGCATTTGGACGTTTCTGTGCTGTTGAAATTTCAATGGCCATTATGCACATTGCACATTGTCGCGGTTTGTAAGGTGGTACTATATTTCCCCATAAAAAGTTAATGCTTACTAAAAAAGGGTACGTTTTACACCTTTGGTTTGTGCTGAGGTTGCGTACTGCTACATGTTTTAATTCCACTTCCCCACTTATCTAGTACACAACACACAGTCTTATATTGATAATGACGTACCCACACTATGGAGATTGCACATTACTGCCGTCTGTACGATGTCACTACAATTTGCACTATTTTCTACAAAATGTATGTGTCATTGATATTTTTTTAGCAATTATGCAGATTGCACATTGTCGCCGTTTGTAGGGTGTCACTACATTTCCCCATATAACATTAATTGTTCATAGAAATGTTATGCGTTACACCTTTCATTTCCGCAAAGGCTTCGTATTGACAGATCTTTTTTTTCATTTTCCCCTCAGCTACTTCCTTCCCTATTGTGATTGTCATGGATTGCAGCGCCCAAGTGATGGTTTTTTTAATTGTCAAGTTCAGCTATTCGTCACCGGTTGCATGTGCGTCATCATTCAATGGGATGAACGCATCGGACCTCTATGTCCATACGCAGTTGTAGCAGTAAGAAGCAACATACCATCCTTTCTGGTGTCATAGTTCACAGCCATTCACGTCGCCTTTTAAATCACTGTGAGAGGAATACGACTACTGTGTCAACAACGCATATCTTCTGTGTCGTTAAACAACAACATCACCATTACCAATAACATTTTAAGTAACATACCATGCTTTCTGATGGATTACATCATAGCGATTGACGCTGTCTTGGCGCTGAATGTGAAAGGAAACTGACTACTGTGTCGCCAATGCATACTGTGTGTGTGATAAAATAGTGCCGCCAACGCATGGTGACTGTGTGGGAAAACATCAACGTCACAGTCAAAATTACCATTTTCATTGTGCAGCACAGGCACACACTTCCGATTACTATGCAAATGAGAATAGGGTGATGTTTTAGCGCTTGCATTGTGAAATAAAAGTACCTTACTCATTTTTACATGTTAGTGTGTTTTTTAACAATGTAATCTTTCCCTTCACAATGTGCCATGCTACGTTGCAGTATGTTCTTTAGTAGGTGCCGTATCACGGTACTTGAGTCATTATGGAATCATTTCTTTACGCTGCCAAGGTACGTTACCCAGACCGCTATTGCACACCACTTGGTTTGGCTACCTACAGCTCAGGCCCATCTATTATGCGTTCGTGCCATCAGGTTGCTTTCTGTCACCCAGATGCCCCAATTACCAAGATTAGATCTGCATGAAGACGCTATGTTGTCAGATTTGGTATCTTTCTAAAAGTGAAAAAATGAGATCAGGTGCAGTGAAAGTGTTTGCTGTACAGAAACGTTTGCAAAGCAATGCTTCGTTATACCTTCCCACTACACATTTCTTCACCCCATTCAACCTGTGGCACTTACACAAAAATGTGTGCACAGGTCAGTGGTAATGGTGTTGCTTGAAATATTTCTGCCGTTATTGCACTTGACTTCACAGAGTTTGTTGTGATTTTGTCCAGACGCTAGAAGACTACTCCTTTGCCTTCTGTATGCACATTTTTGCCAAACATATTTACTGTATGTTCCACATATTTATGTAAAGTTCATTGCGCACGACCAAACACCTTTGTGTTTTACATGGGGTAGTGTTTTCATATTTCACAAGTGTCATCATGTACATAACAAATCAACGGTATGCCTTTCATGTCTAAAGGGTAGGCTGTAGGTATGGTTACTGACTACAATGTCAGGGAGCTAAATACTGCCCTCTACTGGTTGGGACAAAACAATGCATTGAAGTCGCCATGTCCACCAGGCACTGCCTTTCTGTTAAAGGTGTTGCTGATAATGACACATTTTAGAACTAACACAAATGTCCTTCGACCACTACGGTCACACCTTTTCCTTTTTTCCTTTCTGGCAGCTGTAATGGAAAGCGCAAAAAGAGTTTATATGCAACGCCCGCCTTCCTTTTCCATGGTGGCCATCTTGGAAAAGGATTTGCTTTCTTCAAACAGGAACGCCGGAGGCGTTCCGGTGGAAGATAAAAAACTTTTTTTTGTTCCCACGGGTTAGTGCCGTAAAATCTCTATTGGTAATGGGATTCAACCCCCATTTTTTTTAGGGTGGAATGGGGTTTACTGATCCAAAGACCTCGGTATGCACTCTTGGTTCTATTGTGGTGCAAACATGCCCTGTTGAGTTCTGTACGAAAGTGTTGCAGTTACAAGTTCGTAGAACAACATACAATGTCCTTCCACACTATCCACAACTCACACATTTTATTGTGAAATGTGTATGAGTTCTGCACCATGTGGCCATGCTGTGCAACAGCATATGCTACTGTGCAATTCGTAGGAAGATGGGCAGTGAAGTCAAATGTTCCTTTACAGTATGCTTATGTGTTACTATTGGAATCGTTCTAAATGCTGAACAAAAATTGTGGTCAACTTATGTCATGAATCACTTACAGTGATGCAAACCTATGCAAATCATTGAAAAAACATTTGTCAAAGGGACATTATGGTTACGTTGCCCTACTAAAAACGTACAAAATTCACTACAAAAAAAACTTTGTTAAAGGGACGTTATGGTTAATTTGCCCTATTAAAAACCTATGCCTTTCAGTACAAACATTTTGTTAAAAGGACGTTATGATTACAAGTAAAATCTAAAAATCCCTGAAATTCGGCAGTTATGGTAGGCTAAGCACCCATTTTTCCCATCAGCACTCTCCACTGCTACCAGTACCACCCCGGACATGAAAGATGCCAGCACACATGTCATTGCTGCCATCACTGATGCCATCACGTGTTTAGCCCCTTTGTTTTATGTCAGCTAAGCAACCATAACTCGCTCCACCACCGTGCACTGGTAAGACTAACACCCAGGATATCAAAGATGACATTACAAATGTCATTGATGACATGAATTTGTAAAAAGAGAGAATCTCTAGTGGGTATTTCTGCTTTCACATAACACTGTGAGATGATATTTTTGTGATAGCCACGTCTAACAAATCTCTGGCTTATATTTTTGGCTTCACTCTTATAATCTGCATCACTGCTGCATGCTTGTTTGGCTCTTAAGAATTCTCCATAAGGGATAGGGGTTCACACATCTCCTTTTATGACATTCTGTCGTCTTCAGACTTTACTTAGAGGTCATCTATATTACTCATAACTGCAATCTGGCATCTTGGTAGTGGGCCCCCTTCCTGGTAGCATCCTTCTTCTGCTTCTAAGTGCGGGTATAATCTGAATGACTGCCTGAGTGCATATTGTCTTTCATACACTCAAAACGGTATAGGAATGTTGCATGGATTCATGCATGGATTCCCAATTGTAGCTCTTCACCGATGGTCTTCAGGCAGTGGTGAGTGGTTGGGGACCAGAGGAGAGGCATCCACCTGCTACTCTACACTAGTGCCTGTGCCGGCAAACCTATTATTCTAAGAAGAAAAAATAATGTTTGTATAAAAATATCAGTTTGTAAAAAGCCAAAATGTGTAACCCATTCACCATAAGCCCTGGCAAGATGAGAATCACATTATTTTATTACCCTGAGTGAGATCAATCTGAGGAACAAATTAGTAGCATGATCACATGTGAGGTAAATGATGTTATAGGAAGTTACAATTGTTTGATGTCAAATTCTCCACAATGACATCATATGAAATGGGAGGGAAATTGGGTTTAGAAGCAACTCTCATCAGACTGCCCTCCTAATTAGTAGTTAATATGGCCAATGAATACGGAGGGGTTGGTTTAGTGTAATGTCACTTTTGGAACCCTGTTCAACCACATGCATTGAACAATTAGATTAGATACATTATACACACCTCTAAAGGGAGTAGTCTCTGCTCTATTATAGTTCAAGCCCATAGATTTTGTAGACTCTCTCACTCACTCACTCACTGCTCAGTTGGCCGATGGTGGTGAACAAGGAGAGAAAGGAGCACTGATAATAAGGGAAAGGAGAATGTAATAGATTACTTTTCTGTGGGCCCATTTTTGGATTACTAGCAGAGCACTGCAAGAGAGGACTACCTGGATGTTAAGTCCTAAGCCTTCTTCAGTGGGAATGGCAGCAGACAGAATCAAAAACAGAAAGAAGGGAACTAGATTGGAGGGAAGCTGACACTGCCTCGCTGACTGATGTCCACCTGTTCTAGAGGGGAAGCGTTAAACCAGTCCTTAAGAGGGTGCCAAGATGTCTGTGAGACAGCCAAAATAAGTGTGGTAATATAGGTGTAGAGGAGCACTACTAATTAATAATCAATCTAGTTTGCGTTGTACAAATACTCAAAAAAAGTTCTACAGTTTCTGAATAAAAACTCAGGTGCTAACAGAGACTGATTCTGGGCTACAGAATCCAATCTAAATAGACAACATTAACAGGGTCGCTCCACACCAGAGTGACCTTATCTCCGTGCACACTCTTGTGCATATAACTATGCAAATTAAATCTTACTTTTCAATTATGATATACTCATAAATGGTTGGGTTACTTTTTTTAATATTTCAAAATAAAGTAAATTCCCAAAATGGAATTTCTATGTTTCTCGCAATTAATTACACATTGCAGATTATTGTGTACATAACTTCATTGCTTAAATAAACAAACATTGCTTTCATGGTTCTAAGGTTCCCAGTGTGATTCTTTACAACAAGCATACCCAATGTGATGATAGAATTAGCCACTCAAATTTACATAATTAGTCCACAATTTCCTATTCCCTGTCTTTTTCAGATAGGGATAGTCCAAATGTATGGCTTCCTTTCTTTCAATTTGATTGCCTTTGTGTTGATTTTTAATGCACAATGCGTTTCGGGCTATTCTAGCCCTTCATCAGGTGTGGGCAATTCACAAGTTCCAATAAATCAATTTCTGTAATTTAAGTAGAGAAGAATTCTAGTCAGTATCATTGTTCATTCAGTGTTTCAGAATACTTGATGCGTGCTTCTCAAAATGTTAATTCAAAATACCTCTGACCTTCAGTTTCACTGATACAAAAAATCCAGTGTTCTTCCAAACACCTTCCACACTTGGCCGGTAGATTCTTAATTATTTGTTTTTCTTTAGCGTGCAACGAACAGTCTCTTAGTTAGATCTGTTGAGAAAACAATAGGAAATTATTTTCACTCCAGTCTTTTTTGGGGCGTTTTGATGCAGGTTTTGCACCGGGATCAGTCGCTTGGGAAGAAGTGCTGAGTCCCAGTGTCAAAACCCTGGTTGTTAACATTTCAGGCTGAGTAAATGTTTAAGCGCATTTGAAACATGTGCTCACTTCTGTCCTAGATTTCCAGTGCTGTGCGTGTTCCCATCACGATAACGGGGCCGCCGTATGTGTTGAATCGACTTCTCGCCAATCGTTCGCTCGTCTCGCCTTGCTTCTCTCCTTCTCCGGCGTCCACCGCGTGGTGTCTGTGTGTGTGTGGAGCGTTCCACTATAGCTCAGCATTCCCGTTCAATTTGGTTGTTATGGTAACTGTATTGTTGAGGAACTAGAAGAGGTGACTTACTACTCGTTTTCCATGGGCGCCATTTTAACATGTCCTTACTTGTTATGTGATCGTATTGAGATCTTCATTCTTCATGTGTAGTTAACATGCAAACTAGTAAACTTGTGCTACATACACAATTATTTATTTTCGTACCTTGTTGTTTCATGAACCGTGTATACGTTTTTCCAAGTATTTTGAAAATATTGCAATCTCTTCACACGTTATCCATAGGGGCGTGTTCATGACCCTAATAATGATCATCTGTTCATTTCCTGTGATTTTGAAGGCAGATGCTAAAATGCTCCCATTAATAAATTTCATTGTTCTCTTTTGATTGGATTCGAGATGTTTTGTGTTGAGTGTTGGATGTAAGTGTGAGTCCCATGTACAATCTTCTTAGCAGGAGAGTAGCTGCCACTTCTTCATTTGGTCAGATGTCATAGAAAACAACTTAAATCCCAATCAGCATTCATGCCGTTGGGTTGCATGGAGTTCAATTTTTCGATCCAGTAAGTTTCCCTTTGAAGCAACATTTTATTTAAATTGCCTCCCCTTCTTGGGGCTTTCACTTCCAAGCTGATGAACCTCATCTGGGCGATGTTGTGTCTCTCTTGTTTCAAATGTTGTGTAACTGGCGATTTGTGGGCCCCTGTTCTTATATTCGACTTATGTTGCGCCCATCTTGTTTTGGCTTTTCTCGTTGTCATCCCGACATAATATATCCCACACGGGCATCTTATGCCGTATATTACATTTTTCGAGTCACATGTGGAAGAATGTTGAAGATTTATCTTGTATCCCTTGTGGCGATGAGTGATTGTGTTACCTTTGATTAAGTTGTTGCAATTGTTGCAATTGTGACGAGGAATCGTCCCTTTATGGTTTTTCTGTGTTTCCCTTGCTGCTGAGAGGTCTGCCTTTATTAACTGATCTTTGATCGATCTCCCTTTGTTGTAGGCAAAAAGTGGAGGTTCAGGAAATAGTCTTTTCATCACAGGATCCAATGTGAGGGTTGTCCAGTTTTTTAAAATAATTTTTTTGATCTTCGGGCTTTGTTGTGAAAAGGTGGTAACATACACCAAATTGTCTACTTTGTCCTTGGGCTTGTGATTGAAAGCTTCTTTTCTGCTGATTTTACTGACTTTTTCAGCACTTATGTTTGTTGCTTGATAGCCTCTTTTCTCGAATTTTTGTTTCAAGTCTTGTGATTTTTTGTTGTATTCACCTTCTTCAGAGATGATTCTTCTGTATCTTAAAAATTGACTGAATGGTATGCTTTCTACTGGGTTTGTTTTGTTGAAAACTGCTGGCATGCAGTATATTGTTTCTGTCTGTTTCTTTCTCTCCAATTTCCCTCTTTTCTTATATATTTGTACATCTAAGAATTTTATTGTTTCTTTGCTTGTTTTTTATGTTAATTTGATTATTGGTGCCATCTGGTTCAGATGTTGAAAGAAAACTCCTAGTTCTTCGTGTGTGCCTCTCCAAATCCCAAATATGTCGTCTATAAATCTGTAGATGCATTTCAGTTGTTGGGTCCATCTTACATCATTAAAGATGTTGGTTTCTTCCAGGTAGGTCAAGTATGTTGTTGCATAGCTAGGGGCCATCACGGCTCCTATCGATGTTCCAGATGTTTGTATATAGTATTTATCTTCAAACATGAAGAAGTTAATCTTTAATACAATCTTCAGCAATTTAAGGATGAACAGTTTATCAGCTCTACAGTCAGAATCAGGTTTCAGCAGTAGCCATTCCATGGCTTCTAGCCCCCCTTCATGGGTGATGTTCGTGTACAAGCTTACGACATCCATTGTGAACAGGATGTCTTGCTCTTCATTTATTTCAATTGAGTTTAGTTTGTTCAGAAAGTCATTGGTATCTTTTATGTAGGTTTTGAATTTGTGAGTTAGAGGTTGAATTGCTCGGTCTATGTATTGCGCTAATGGTTCCAGCACACTGTTGTTAGCTGCAATGATGGGTCTCCCTGGCGGATTAGTCAAGTTCCTATGCACTTTCGGTAGTATATATATAATAGGAATGGATGGATGTGCATTCATCAAGAAGTTTTTTGTGTGATGGCTTATCAGTTCATCATTTTCTGCTTCATCCAGTACAGTTTTGATTAATTTCTGAACTTTCTCTGTCGGATCTTCGTGAATTTGCAGATAGGTGTCCTCATCTGCTAATTGTCTTTCCACTTCTTTCTTATAATGTTCAGAGTTCATCATCACTAGGGCTCCTCCCATGTCTGCCGGTTTCAATATTATATTGGGGTTTTGTTGTTCTCTTTTTGTGAAATTAGTTCTGGATCTTCTTTGGTAATTAAGTTTTTCCAGATCTTTTAGAACTTGTTTTTGAAACACCTCAATCACTGGATTGTGCATTGGAGGCATGAATGTGCTCTTGGGTTTCATTTCAAGGTATTTACAGTCCTCTTTGGGTGTTCCCCATTCACAAGTGTCAAAGAACAATTTCAATTTCATTTTGTGTGTTAATTTAAAAAAAACAATTTTTTCTTTTAGAAGAGAGCTATTGTGATAAGGGACAAATGAGATGCCTTTTTGTAGTGTTTTTTCTTCAAACTTGCTCAGTCTGTAGTCTGAGATATTTATGACTAGTTTGTCTTTTGTATGAAATTCACTTTCCGAGATGGATTTTTTCTTCTTGGCTCTTCTAGTTTTGCTCTGTCTAAAAAAGATGCAATATTTTCCGATGGTGATTTGGTTACTTTAGATGTGGATGGTGTTTGCTCTTCTCTTTCTGTAGATGTTTGCTGTTCTTGTTCTGGTATTTCTGATTCAGCACTTGAGGCTTCAGAAGAGGCGCTACCCGTGGTTGGTGCTTTTTTGTTGAAAGGGGTTCTCCCACTTCTGGAGTTGTCTTTTTGTTGAAAGTATTCCTTCCAGGAATAGACTATGTCCAGTTTATAATCCAAAGTATCTCTTCTGAATTTTCTGATTTTTTTAGCCTCAATTTCCTTCTTGTATCCATCGAGTTTTCTATTTGTTTCTTCTAATATGGTTGCTAGTTCTTCCTTTGTACTTAACTTGGATAATGTTGCTTTCAATTTCTCAAAATAAGTCTCTAAGTAAGTTTAATGCAAAAGGGAAATACAATTCTGAGGGGAAACATACTCTAAAGGGGAATAGATTAAATCCTAGCCCCTTTCATTTTAGGTACTGAGGGATGGGGTATACAAATTGACCTTACATCCTGGGAAATATTTCAGAAGTGTATGCACCTCTGGAATTATAGATGTGATAGAATAGGTTCCTATGGCGTGGATACTGGAAGATTTCCTGACTCCTTCTTGTGTAATCATAAAAAAACAGAAGTATTTGTGGAGCAAACATGCACTTTCCTTTTTGTAAGTGAATCACATGTGGGAATGTTAAGTAGCTTGTCTTGCAACAGAGTTTACTAGAATGCGGTTTGGATTTCTGAAATGTTCACTGAGGGGACGTCTGTTTATTTGCAGTGAATAAGAAGTAGAGAAATTTAGAAAGGGAGAGATACTATTATTTTTTTTTTTTTCTAAAATGTACCATTTTATTCCTAGCCCTCATACACTGTTCAAAGCATGGTTGATGTGTGCTCAGGATAAATCAAATGTGCCTATAGTGATGTATATGCTTTAAAGGTTTACTTTCATGTAAATTATGTTTTGTCCATTGAAGCTGGAATTTCAGAGATGCATAATTTGTTTTTATTTAAATTGATTTGTTTCCGTTCTATTGATAAATAGACCTGTGAAACCCTGTAGGTTTCTTATCCAAAACAAGGGGGGAGGCTTCTTGTGAATCAATATTATTACATTTGGGGTTCCAGGTTCCTGAAAAGAACTTTAATAAATACATGAAAATTGTGCAAGCTTAATTTGGAATAGGTGGGTAATTCCACTGCACTAGATGTCACCTGATTAAAATATGCTACAGACTGGGGAATTAATATTACATCATCCAGATAAATAATGAACTGAATGGTCCCTGTGTGCTGCCCACACTGGCTTCATAATCTTGGTGAAGCATGAAAGGGGCAAACGACCGACCGAAGGAAGCCAAAAAAATCTCATTTTTTGTCATTACACAAAAAGTGGAGGAAATTCTGATGGAGGCTGCAAAAAAGAATGGTCAGATAAGAATCCTGGAGGTTCAGTCCGGTCATCCAATCATCTAGTAACAATGTTTCCCTCAGGAGATGGATGCCCTCTATCTTGAAATGTATGCTACAAAATTATTGAACTCGCTGGTACTAATCACTGACCCCACTCCCACCAGGTTCTTTAGTACTAGAAACATATTGCCTACAAACACAGGAGTGTCTCTGGGAATCGACACAATGGGCTTCATTACAAGGTTGGCGGTCTTGCTGTGGCCGCGCACCACCATACCGGCATGCGTGTGGAGCGTGGCCGTAACACTGGCATCCAGCTAGGAAGATGACATTACGAGTTGCACGGAAATGCACATAAGGACCACCACAATGCTGGTAATACCGGCATCGCAGAACACCCATTCATAGTAAACTGCTGTGCTGCTGTGTTCCCAACTGCCATAGGTGCACACAATCAACACAGGTGGGGGCAATGGAGCCTGGCCCTGCACAGAAGGAGCACACCGACACACCACACCCCTTCCAAGACCAAAACCTTTCCACTTGCAGTTGCGATACTGGAGCTGGAGGACATGCCTGCACTGCTACTCCTTGTGCAGGCAGTACACCAGGGATTACAGAGGAGACACAGGAGGAGAAGGATGGTGAGACCACCCCAGCAAATTCCACCAGTGTAGGCAATGGTTCCCCGCAGGCAGCCACCAATCCCTCGCATAAGGGCCAGTCCATTCAACTTAACCCCAGCACAGATCCACACCCTGTACTGTCTGGACAGAGACACCATCACCAACATAATGGATCTAATATATGAAGACTTGGTCAGCCTGATTAACATCCACACCCCCATCCCCCCTCTGCTGAAGGTGGTGTCTGTGCTCCACTTCCTGGCCACAGGCACCTACCAGCACACAGTGGGCCAGCTGCATGGCATCTGGCAACCATGTTTCTCCGGTGTGCTAAACCAAGTGCTGGATGCACTCCTAAAGCATGTAAGGGTCCACATATCCCTACCACGGACAGAACAGGAGGTGAATGACACCAAAACAGCATTTCATGCACTGGCAGGCATGCCCAATGTCATTGGTGCCCTTGACTGCACCCACGTGGAGTTGGTAGTCCTGCATGCTGTGGAGGTGGTGTACCGCAATCGGAAGCTATACCACTCCATCAATGTGCAGATGGTGTGTGATGCCAGCAAGATGATAACACATTGCTGTGCCAGATTCCCAGGAACCACACATGATGCAATGCTGCTGCGGAACTCCTCGCTACCCCGCTATATAGAACAAGATGATGCATGACGTTCCTGGCTGCTGGGTGAGTCTGCCCTCTGGGCCATGGGAGTGTATTTTGGCGGGGGGGTACATGCATATGCAACCTGTCTGCCCTCTGGGCCATGGGAGTGTATTTTGGCAGGGGGGGCATGCATATTCAACCTATCTGCCCTTTGTGGGCCATGGGAGTGTATTTTGGGTGGGGGTACATGCATATGCAACCTGTCTGCCCTCTGGGCCATGGGCGTGTCCTCAATGGGGTGTCTGGACACTGTCCATTCTGGCAAACACCATGACCAATAATCATTCAAATAAGATGCATGACACAGAAAATGGAGGCCGACATACTCTGGCTGCACACCAATGTGTGAATGTCAGACTCACAATCAGCGCAAACCCCTGAACTTGTCCACTGGACATCACCTGATTCTACCCACAGCACCACAATGCACCATCATGCAGTCACAAAGCTGAATACACATGACTGCATCGAAGCACCTTGCAGGTCCTGCATCCATGAGTGCGCAGTATGAATTCCCACTCAGGGAAATCCCCTGTCACTGCCCCTCCCCGACAGTAACACTGCATAACACCATGGCAACATGTGCAGATGAATACAAATGGGAAAACACATGTGACAAGGATCACCCAGAACACATGAGTACCAGCATGCAAGTTGACACCCTGCATCACCCAAGGAACACATCTCTACACTGGGGGACCCTACCAACAATCACATTGTGCCATTGTGACTGGTGTGAAGATGGCAAGGGATACGTGCATGGCGTCAACAATTATCCAAAGGCATGATAGACCGAACAAGCTGTATCACGTTGGGCATCAGCCTAATGCATCAAACATTGCCCAACATGCATTTGGTCTTATCCCCTGCCACACAACCCTCACATGTGAGTACATCATGGACCTTTTCACTCCATCTGGGTGGTTGGTGATTCCAATGTCAAGGCACCTAAGTCGTGTACGTCACCCAAGACCAGCACCATGGATTGCTAAATTGTGTACAGAGCAGATCGTTGCGCAGATGTGACGTCAATAGCTGCCATTGAAGATATACTGCATATGAGCATGAATGATGTACAGGCTGAGCACAAATGGAATTGAAGAAAGACCCTTACACATACCTTAGTGTGCTCCCATACAGGTGATGCTGGCTATCCCCTGAAGCCGTGGCTCCTCACCCCTGTTAGGAATCAACAGAACAGGCATGAAGAGGACTTCAATCGTGCCCATACACGCACTCATGTGGTCATAGAGCAGACCTTTGGCCTGTTGAAGGCACGGTTTCACCACCTCAGCAGGTCACGTGGTGCACTCATTTACAGTCCTGAGAAGGTGGGCAAGATCATCATGGTATGTGCCATGCAGCACAACATGTGCATAGGGCAGAACGTTCCTCTGCCACCTGACATGGACCAGCCACCACCAGGTGAAGAAGAAGATGAGGAAGGAGAAGATGTTGCACATCGGCCAGGCTATGATGCACATGAGGGACATGCTGTATGCCAATCAGTGATAGACCATAGTTTCTGATGCACTGGGATGCAGAGGGTGCTATGGATGTGGGACCCTGGAATCTGTGATTGGGGGCATAGGGGCACTGGGTTTGAAGAAGAATTTGCACTGTACACTGTCGTGCAATAAATTGACACATGCTGAAGAAGCAATGTCCAGTCATGTGAATTTTTTTCACAACGGGTGTATTGAACAGATATTATTTTGAACATGAATGAACCCTCCACCCCCACATACCCCCACACAGCCCCTCCCACCTCACCCCCCCAAACACCCCCATGCACCCCATCCTACCTCTCCCAACAATGGCTGGTGTGGGCGTGCGCAGGAAGGGGCTGTCTTCAGTGAAGACCACTCCTCCTGGGTGCCCTGTCCTACAGGCTCATGCTGAGGGGTGCCCTGTGGTGTGTCCTGCGGGCTGGGCATTTGTCCACCATCCCCCAACATGCTGCCTCCTTCATAGGTGACCTTGTCATGCCCCTCGTCCTCATCGGCAGCATGTTATGCAGAAGCAGCAACCTCCCCAACTGAACTTGTGGCTGTCGGCTGTGTTCCATCATGGTCGCTTGCCACAGATGCGGGCTCATCCTGTGAAATGTGTGTCTCCAGGGGGGCAGGTGCAGGTGTTTGTTGGATCAGTGATGGGGGCTTTGCAGCCAGTTGGTCACTGGTGTGTGCCTTGTGAGCCCCATTGGCTCATCCTTGTGGCCCTGGACGTGGATGGCCTGGTGCCATCGTCCTGACCTCTTGGAAGGTGTCTTGGGCTGTGGCGCTGCATGATCCTCATCACTGTCTGTATCCATGCCTGTGGGGGACAGAGAGGCAGGGCATCAGTGATGGGAGTACTTGCATCATGCATGCATTGGTGTTTGTGCAGTTTGGGCCTTATGGTTTGTTGCATGCTTGTTGGAGTGGTGGACAGGGTGTTTGCAAGATTGGGGGGGGGGTATTGGCATCCCTCAGGTGTAGTCATGTTTTCCATGGTGTCTGCAGGCATGTTGTGGCTTGCGTGCTGTGTGAAATGTGATTTTTGTTTGTGTATTGGGTGTGTACTGGGTATAGGAGCTGCATGCAGCATGCATTTTGATGTGACAGTGGTGGGTCCAGCATCTTGACAGGGATGGGTGTGTGTGTGTGTGTGTGTGTATGATGGGCCATGTATTTGCTCTCATTAGGTTCACAATTGTTGGCCTACTTTTTACTTTGGATGTCAGGTGTTTGAGGGGACTTGTGTGGTGTGCAAAGGGTCACTCACCTTCATCAGCCGATGATGGGACTCCATACTCCGCTCCAACAACTCCTTCAATGGCCTCCATGTCGATGGTGGAGCTACAGGTCTCTTCCCACCTCGACAGCTTTATGGGGGAATTTGGACCGCCGCCTGTTGTCTGCCCCTGGCTGTGGTTGCCCGATACTATGTTACGGACTCGCAGGTGCAGGTTGTCCTTTACTGACTGTGCAGTGGTTCCAACCGCAGTCACCTTTCTGGCAGTCTCCTCCCATATTCTTTTCTTCTGTAGCTGTGCTGGACGGTGCAGGTCTGCACTGAAAACTTCATCTGCATGCTCCACTAGCGTATCAGCGAGCATATTCCGTTCATTATCGCAGAAAAGCGGTTTTCACATACGTGCTGCACCTTTCTTGGTCACTTTCAACATTGTCCACCATTAGGGATTGGGAAGTTGGCAGCTCAGGTCCTGTCTGCGGAGGATTGCAATGGATTGTGTTTTTTAAGATGGCTGTCGGTGCATTTACTGTTCCGGCGCAATGACGTTACTTCTGGTTCAGGTAGTGATGGTACCGATAGTGACGGTACCGTTATTTAGGGTGTCAACAACGCCGGGGGAGGTTTCAATGCATTCCTTAATGCCACTATCGGGCAGGTGGGAGGACTTTACCGGCAAGCCAGTGCATTCGTTACCGGCATGCAGGGACGTGCGTGCCTACAGACTCGTAATCGTACGTTGTTTGCGGCGTGGCTACAGCACGGACACTTTCATACCGGCATGCCTGTAATGAAATTTTTGTACCACCTACCTCGTAATGAAGCCCAATGACTCTTGTCTTTTCTAACTCTAGCACATCCTGATGAACTCACTGAGTATTTTCTTGGGAAAAAATCAGCATAGGGAGAGTTACCTGGGAGGGTATTGTCATGATGCCTACCCCCGGGCATCAGGACCAAGGACCTCAGCTCCGGGAGCAGGCATCCAGACATTTGTTTAAACCTCAGCAGCCCCGGCTAGGGGCTGTCTTGGTTCAGTCCTGGCACCTTAGACGCCAGGTTCATCATAGAAATCAGTCCTAGACTTTACTTACCTGATGCAGACCATGCTGCAAAAGAGTCCAAGCCTACATGAGGCCTGGATGGGACTATTTTGTTACAGGGACTATTTTTTACTCAGGCGTGGCTCTAGGGAACTTCTTACCTGGAACTACTTTGGAGGCTATTTAAACCACACCCGAACAGCAGCACATGCATCGCGTTATTCTGCATCCAGCAGCGTGTTGCTCACCGTGCCTGCAGCCAGCATCCAGTCTTCTGCCATGCCCACGTGCCTGCAGCCAGCATCCAGTCTTCTGCCACACCCGCCTCGAATACTGACCTCCTAGAATAAAGAAGAAGAAAAGGACAAGGTTAGAAAACAAACTTATTTCAAATTCCTCACCTAATTCTGGAAATATTGCATCTCCGGACCTGTAAAGTACATCAGTCTTGCACGCGTCGCTTCGCCAACTCCAGCACAGCACCACACTCACCAGTTCTCACAGCATCTTTCGATCCGGCACTGTCTCCATCATTTCTTCGCCGTAATCCAGCACCTAGGGGACACAAGAAAAAACAAGGTGAGCCAAGGGAATCAACAAATACAACCTCTTACCACCATAGACTTACCTGATTTACCACCGGCGGTATTATTCCATATCTCTCCACATTTTCATATGCCGCATCTGTAAAGAGGGAGAAAAACAACACGTTAATGCATGCAATAGTTACCAGACAGCGTTGGGTAACACAGACTCTTACCTGAACGCCAGCAGCAGCTACGAGACCTTCTTCTCACGAACTCAGTTGCAACTTAAGGAAGGAAGGGGACAAGAGTGAACATAGGGCACATTGAACTCTTTGAACTTGATACTTACCAATCCCGCCAGGGACTTCAGAGTCAATACTTACCGGAACTCTTCCAACGCCTTCAAACCAGTGAAGTACTGGTATCTACGCGCCCCTGCAAGACACGCAGGATGGAGAGCTCATCTTTTACTAAGGGGATATCGGAGGTGATTAGTGGGGGAGAGCGAGAACAGTTGGGAGGCCATCACTAAAACCCACAGGTGGTTAATCCCTGTCTCCACTTGCAGGAAAATACTTCTTAGGGTCCAGCAGACAAGACTAGGTGGGCTAGTCCAGACAGTCATCTCTGCACTACGCATCACGTTGAAGGAGACCGCAGCTGTCCGGGTCCGATCGACACCCCTGTGGGGTCCAGGTGAGCGTAACAGTATTGTGTAAAAGTAAATGTGGAACCCTTCAATGATTTTCAAAATGAAAAACACAGCCAATTTGTCTTTTATCTTCCCCTGACAATAAACAGCTCTTAACTCTCTGGAAACACTGCCTCTGCAATCCTCTGTAAGGGAAGCTTGGTCTATTGCATCAACCTCTATTTTGATGGAGATAAACTGTAGTGGTTTAAAAAGCATCTGGTGATTGAAATGCTGTGCAATTTTGATCCTGGTGACCTTGATAAACCCAACTGAGGAATCAACCCCTATCTTTCCTGGCCCATCCAGAAACACACCCACCCATTGGGTCTTGTCCAAGGATGTGTGCAGTCCCACTTAATTTTAAATATTGTTAAAAAACTTAACCCAAATAAAAGAGGATTGGCCCTTGTGCCTGGTTCTCTATTTGCGAAGTCAGTCAACTTGGGATCTGAGGTCAATAAAACATTTTTCCAGCATCATATCGCTAATAAAGAGTTAACATTGTTTCTCTAAACCCACTCTTTAAGGGGACCAGGCTCCACTATTTCCCCCTTTCACTATATCATCCTAAGCAAAATCAAATATCTTTGTCAAAGGTCCTGGCACATTGGGAACCCCATTTTAGCATAACTTAAGGGCCCTGTCTAGACCCTTCTTCAGGTCTTTCCCTGACTTGGACATACACATGACCAACAATGGGCAACAGTGGCCTTAAGGAATGGTAAGGGTCTAGAGCATTCTGCCCATCATTTATTGTTCTCCTTGTCTAGAGTTGTGCATAATCTCAGTTCCATATGAGGCAAAGGGGCCATTATCTGGACCTGGGGTGGGTCACCTCAGCAAGATTAAATTGTGGGATTCAGTGGCTATCTATAACTAAAAAGAAAGACATTTTCAGGCAAACGATGTGACCATCCCTAACAGGACTATGCTAAGAAAGTACCTGCGTGCATGGAACAAAGTGATAACACCTACTGTGGGGAAAACTAATGAATCATTGCACTACAAGTGAGACTTATGCATAAATAGAACAAAGAAGTGAATTTAACTTTCGTTCCGATAGCAGCAAAGAAGAGGAAATATGGCTGGAGAGCTGGCATTTTATGGACTCATTATATTGATTGGGAACACTTGGGTCGACGTCATGAACGTTATATGGTCTATTTTCTAAAGTCAAACACTTTGTTCTTTGCTGCTGACAGTTAGATTGTAAAATGTCATCCTCAGGGTCTTGACCCAAAATTCAGAACGGCAGCATGGGCGTCTATTTGGACGCTTTTGGTGCGGATACGTTGGATGTGGGAGCCTTATCGTGCACAGGTTGTTCGTCCGCTGTGTGCGCGTGCAAATGTTCCTCCTGGGTATTGTAAGCCATATTTGACAGCGCTGCTGTGCTCCCTTAAGTGATTCATTTATCGAATGACCGGATTGGTGACTGGACCTAACTCGGAATCTTTTGCACTTGTCACAGAAAGCCAGCATGAACGCATAGACAATAGGCTCAAACGGACAATGCAAACAGACCCTGCCGTTTGATTTTTACGAGAGATATTCCCAGAAAATTCCAATCGTAACCTTGGCATGCAAGCATTAGTTCTCCATCCTTTTTGCTCGGAATAGCAATTTGTAAAAAAAAAAAAAAAAACAATAAAAAACACAATCGCGTCCAAGCGTGCGGGGCCTTTTTGAAGTGAATGCATCCTGTTTCTCACATTATTCATGGTTGCTGCCTTGCCACACTATTTTCGCTGATATAATTTTATCCGAATCAGTTTAATGGGCGCATAAACAATAGTCCATCCTACTTCACACTAGTTGAGCCATTACAGAAAGGCAGCACTGAATATAAACACGTTTGTCAAGTGCTACAGTGCATATTTCATTCAAATATGCCCCACCGTCTCCCACGGAAACGGATTAGGCTTTTAGCAGGTTGTTTGTTTGAAGCGCTATTATGAAACATTTATTTGTGGCAAGTATTTGTAGCATCCAAGCTCTTTCATTGTTTGCCTATTGGAAGTGCTTGCTCCTGTCGGTGAGCAGGAAGGCAGACTGTGACCTTTGGCTGGCCGGGGTAACCGTAGTACTCGTTCTCCTCTCCCCTGCCCTGGAACACTTGAGTATACACTCATTCAATGTTCCCTCTGACTACCGCTAAGTGTTAGGGAGGGCAGGGACGAGGGAAGGTAGGGGCAGTTAGAGCTTTTCTCAGTAACGTTTAAAATACTTCTGCTTCTAAATTGAGCAGGAAGGAGAGCAAGTGTGGCAGGAGGAGGCCACAGCCTTCACCCACCACATTCAGTCAGCTTTGTTGTGTTGGAACGAGTAGTATGTTTCTATGTTATTCACTAACATTATCCAGGTCAGAGGACCAAGGTTAAGATACCGTGGAAAACGTTGCTGCAGCCCAAATATCTAAAAGAAGTGGGAATAGAAATAAAAGAAAACATGGTTCATGGTGGTGTCAGCCATACATTGCGACCAGAAAGAGGTCAAAGCCTGGTCCCCAAAACGTATAGAGAGAGCGGGCGGGGAAAGCGGGCATCCTAGCAATGCGACATGAGAATGGAATTACATGGCATGGAAGGAGGTGGAAAAGACAGGAAGCACTGAAATGCAGGTAGGATGGGGCCCGGTGAATGACGTGAGTACAAGAGCCAAGTAGGGTGCCGAGAGAACTGGACCCAGCACAATTAAGAGATGCTGTGGGAGAAAGTAAGTGCACCGCGCTCTATAGGTAGCCTGACTCATGGTATCGAATGCCACAGTAAGTCGACCCCCAGTGACGTAACCCCGATCCACCAGTGTTTCCTATTGTGTGCCATGGAGTCCAAGTGCTACTATTGGGTTCTCAGATTGCATTGTTCCAACTTCTGACTATTTCTGTCAGTATGCCTGCCTCTGCCATCCTTGTTCCTTCCTTTTGCATGCAGGGGTGGACTGGGAACCGAAAGATGCCCTGGAAATACAGTTTAAAACACAATCAACAGGCTCCACTGAACACCCAATACTTGCACAAGATCAATTATGAAACCCACATTTTTGGGTATGGGTATGGTGCGGAAAGTGCATACAATTATTAAAGTCACATGTGATTTGCATCATACTCATGTCAACCCTATGAGCTTAGGAAAGGCTATGTGAATTTGCAACAAGACTGCCTGTCCATGCTGCAGAAAGCAAGGCAATGGGCAGGAAGAATGCTCCTCTTTGATCCTCTGGGAGTTTGTGTGACACCTTTCTCCAGCCCAGGACATTCTCAGCAGGAGATCTCCTGGGTAGCATGCTTCCCAGGAGCTACAGGCAAAGGCATAGCAAAAGGGCCAGACTCACTGGAGGGTGCTGCACACCAAAGGGCCTTTGAAGCTGTAGGCTTGAGAAGGAGGCAGAGTTAGACTGGTCAGAAAGAAAAGAAGGGACTGTAGGAAGGGTTCCTGCATCTTGTTTTCTGTAGGCTTCTCTTTAACTCACGTCTCCCCCACCTGCTGCAGAGCAGAGCACTATGAGTATGATGTAAGAAAGAAATAGTCACTTGTCACCTCAACAGGGATTGGACCTCTTAAAGCAGGCTTGCTTTTTATCCAATCCTCTGTGACCTTTCACCTTTACAAGTAAAGGGTCCTGACTGCTTTTTTGATTCCTTTTGGCCCTACATGGCAAGAAGAATTCGTTTGGGCCATGTTGGGATAGCAGTCCATCGCAAAGTCTTGCCGTTGTGAGGTGAAGACCAATGTTTAAAGGCCGAGGCAAGCACTGTCTAACCAACCCGAGATAACATTGGGGGTGACTGCTGTTGGACCAAGAGCTGTCTATCTGCCACCTGCATCAGTACCCTGGCTCCTCACTGTTGGTGGAGGACTCCTGCAGAGGCCAAACAGCCTCCACAGACTGGGAGTGAAGAGGAGAAGGACTAATCTCTTCCTTGAGCCCATGGATTGGGACTCACAGCACCAGAGAAAGCAAAACAGCTGAAGGCCTGTGGTCTGCTGCTTTGAACCATCCTCGAACCAGAGTCAACCATGTTTGAACACCTTCAAACTATTGAGTAGTCGTCATGCTATCTTTGGCACTCTTTCCAAATGCTGAACTGCTGTGTTGCTGCATGAAGCCACTTTGCTGCTTTATTGTGCCAGCAGAGCACATCATTTACCTGACTCAAACATGAAGCTCACTCCTGTGGAAGTCTTCAAACTACCTCATCTCCAGACAGCATCTCGAACTACCAGGATCTTTGCAACAGACCAACCTGGACCTCAACTCGAATGGCTGGAATATGTGTTTCCCTGATGACTCGACCCAGCGGTACTGATTGCACGAACTAGCTCGACCATTGCACCTAAACTGGCGGACACTTCAAACAGCACCGGTTTGACTCTGCATCAAATCCAATGGAGCTTTACATAGAGCCTGACTCGAATCAGACTCGACATCTGGTACACCATTAATGCCTCATCCAAACCCAGTTCACCCTGCACATACACAGTGCTGAGCATCTCCATTCGACACTGTTGAGCCACCAAGAAGAGATTAAGGTACATTTGAGAGGCCCAACCCCACCCCCAGTCTATTTATGGGACCCTATTGACTGCCAAGCCATCTTTTTTACAGCTTTTGCTCAACAAAAATAGACTTTTAAAAGTGACATTATTGCAATGTCTTGCTATTCACCCTAGCTTTCCTCTTCATGTTCTCCATTTTCTTTGTTCTCTCCACAGGGGAGGTTTTTTACTAGTGTTTCTATAGTAAGTTATTTGCATATTGATGTGTTTAATAAGAGTATATATTTTGATTGATATTTGATTGGACATTCCTTTATTGAATATAGCCTGCTTTTGGCCCACATTACCAGAAACAGCAAATGAGGTATTTCTCTTCACTCTGACTTTCACCTTTATGATTGGCATTATTGTTAGTTTGTAGTAGTTTGATGGCTCAGTTGCTGGTTTGGGGACTGTTCATCCTTGTACTCCTGTAAAGCAGTAGTAATTTCTTCAAACTTCGCATGGAGCTACAATGCCCCATATCAGAGGAGGTAAGTTAGGTGGAGCAGCAGCCAGGCGCTTGGGTTCCAGCCAGGCAGCAGGGATTGGTGGTGGTGGCTGGTAAGGAGGAATGGTCATAGCAGATGCCTTTGATGCAGTATTGCAAGTACTATCCAAAGCAGGTGCTGCAAGATGCTCTCTTCTGGATAGCCAGAGTAAGAATGAGGAAAAGTAATGGCTGGGTGCCTTCTGAGGAACCGTCTGCAGACAGTCGTGCTGACCATGGACAACTGAGTCGTAAATATTCCTTGGAAAGTTGTAAAAAGCTGCCAGATCATTCAAGAAAGGTTTTGTTCAACGGTAAAGTTTTAGCTTGAAACACCCTAGATTGGCAGAAAATGCACTTTTAAACTGTCAGCGGAGTGTGGACACCGTTCGCAAACCCGCCCGACACGTCGCTTGGGTGAGGTCACATGATGACATCCAGGGATGTCCACGGCCTGACAGCTATCCACAGACACCCTTTGGGTGAGAACCGCAGGGCACATGTGCATGGGTGTCTGTAGAACAGTCATGGTGCCCACGGACTAATTAAAAGTGCATCATGTAAAAACAGACATGTCCGGACATTGCGCCTGTCTGGAGGCACCTCCATGTTCATGATTTCATTATGTACAGTTGGGTATATGACTTCTCTTTGTGATTATTGGGATTGAGTATAATTACATTGGGGCATGGTTTCTTCATGAAAACTATGTACTGTAAGAAAAAATAAATTATTATTTAAGTAATGTCTGTACAAATGAGATTTTTTTTTACATTAAACTATGTATTGTATACCATTAGAGATGTTGTCATCGCTCATTTCTTCTTTTGGGAAGTTCTTCTATAACCACTCAAGTGTGTTTGGCATTTCTGTCAAAATGAAAAAATAGTGCTTTTTTATAATACATTTTTACATAATGAATGCTAATAATAAATAAATAAATACAGTGTACTTACTGTTTGGTGAGAGATTGTTTTAGAATATGCGCTTGGTGTAGGTTAGTCTTTATGAACAGTTGTGTTGAAGTGATAACATGAAGTGTACACTTATGGTTTATGCTTGGTGCATTCCTTTTTTGTGTGTTATAAATAAAAATGTATTTGTACATTTTCAAGTAATCATTTGTTCACAAATGTATATTTGTATGAAGTAAATATAAGTAACGTTGCTTTATGTATATGTGTTTGTTGGTTGATGCGTAGAACATTTTCTGTTCTCCCCTGTGCTTCTGGGCTTTGTGAATGCTACCTGATGTCCGTGGACAATCGTACTGTCCGCAAACTCTATAGCTGCTACATTGGGGGTGAGTACAATATAAGGGACTTGTAGCTGATTAAGGGTGTACTGGTAAAAACCTATGAAATTCAGTGAAACAACTTTGTTAAGGGGACATTATGGTTAAGGTGCACTAACAAAAACCTATGTAATTCAGTGAAAAAACTTGGTTTCTAGGTTTTTATTTCTACTTCCTATTAATTTTCCCATAGGCAAAAAAGGGCAATTTTTGCCTAAGCGCACAGACCAAACTGCTGGATGGATTTGGACCACGTCCAAAATAGCATGGGCATGAAGCATTGATTTGCATTCCATGCATGGTTTGGGGTTGTACCGTGCAGTGCTTATTTTAAAATTTGACAGAGAAGGAGGTGCCACCTTCCCCACATATTTTAGTTATATCTCTAATGGTGCATTGCAGGATCATGGTTTTCAGAAATGTAAAGACCACCATCTTGTTATTCTCTCGATGAAAGAGATAATCGCGGCTGCATCCGAGGTTATGGCAAAATGAAACAGTAAAAATCTATTTGCAGGTCAAAAAAAACATGCACATGCCATCAGGGTAGAGGTGGAGGGATAACTAGAAAGCACTTAGTGAAATTTGGGATGTGAAGGGGGTCCAGGGACACATTTTGCAACACAAAGCTTTCTGTAGCCTCGGCTATAACTGCAAGTAGCTGACATATGAAAGCAGGTGAAAGGGAGATGGCAGGGGAGGTGAGGAGGCCATTTGGGGAGTGGGGGGAGCTGCCACAGATGAGGGGGGCACATGGTGAGGTGCAGGGGGTGGGGGAAGGAAAGATTCCTGGCCGTTTTGCCAATATTCGCGTCTATATCTGAGGTTACAAAAGACTACATATAGCCAAAGGTATGTGTAGTTCGTTATCCGCTGCTATATAATTTGGGGTGTCAGTGTTTTATATTTTTTTAAAGTACTTTGTCTAGGTACAGTGACGTCGGGGGTGAAAAAGCACTGGCCATTGCCAAAGGCCATTGCCAAAGGCCGTGGTCACTGACCTGGTAGGTATTAGAGAGTCTTTTTTATTTTGGTTGTGTGTTTTCAGAGTTTTCAGCATGTGAGACTTTGGAGAAAGATAGATGAAAATAGTTTAACAAAATCAATATTAAAAGGAGCAATTTTAGTCTAGTTTTAGATGTGCCACGCAATGTATTTTAGGTTGTGTATTCTCACTTATGGTATTATGTTTTGTAGGTGTGCAACGTTTGCCTATCTAGTTGACTGTTATGTATTTTTGTTATGATTCTTATTTTCCAGTTACCTTACATTAGTAGACGAGTAGTGTTGTTCTGTATTCATCATTTAAGTTGGATTGTAGCATAAAACTTGAAATCAGTCTCCCTTTCGACTGACTTTTTGTAACCGCGGCTAGGTTAATGAACTGTAGCCGTGCCTATAACAAAAAAACTTTTAGTTACTATTTATTGTATTTGTGTATTGATGTATGATGGGTAGTCTTTAAAAGGACTTTTTTGGGGTACACTGAGTGTAGAACCTTAGCACATCAGGAGTACTGTTTTGATGTTCTGAAGGAACACTGCATTTCTATTTTTTTTCTTTTTTTTAAATTTGTTTTGGCTACACAGTAACCTTTACAAAATGTGAAAATCGCATAGTAAAAGATCATAAAATTACATTACATAAAATCCAATACATAAAATATACAAAAAGACATATTATATACAGAAAAACCAGCAGAAAAACACAAAAAACAATATTGCATATCTAATAACTTTTCCTTTCCTTCATTAATTTTCATATTTTATATCTCCACACATTTAGCAACCACCATTTCTACCCAACATTCCTCCCTGCATTTCACATTTAGTTTTTAAAAAACATAAAACTGCAAATTGCAGTTTTACGCTAGAACCATGCAGCATGTCTAACCCAAGCGCTTCCAAATGAACACTCTCTGGGTTGGGCACATAATTAATGAAATAATCAATGCGTGCTTGTCTTAATCCTACACATTGGGTCAACAGATGTTGCAAAGTCACTTCCCTAATGTCTAGATTACAAAATCGACATTCTACCATGGAGGTTGACAAACATTGCCTTATACTCATAATTTGGCCAGTTGCCAGCACATTAAAGCGAAATCGCATGAATTCCTGGCTGTGCCCTTTGCTGGGGAATTTTATGAGATAAGGTTCTGTTGTAGCCATTTTTTTGTTATTACCGACTAGATGCACATATCATTTTTTACTTTGTATTACATTGACCGTCAAATTCCAGTCTACATGTTGCAAAAGTATCTTAACCTTAGTCGGATTACTAATAAGCAGTTCTTTTGAAACCCCTACTTCTGCCAGGATTTCCTGTACCTCCCTCTCCAAATCCTGCAATACAATAGAAGAGTCCTTGCCAGCAACCAAGCACCGACCCAGGATTCCATACAGGCTGGAGTCCTTACTCACGAGCAATTTCCTAAAAAGCGATACTCTACGCCAGAGAATTATACTTGAGAGAGAATATAACCCAAGTTCGTAGCGTATTGCCACAAGTGGGACACACTTCGGGAGGTACCAGATCAAGGACCTTAACAAACGTGGCTCATATTTAGGAAATTCACTCCTAAACCACGTTGGGACCAGTTCCAACCCAAAGCAAAACTGAGCAATGGTCTTGCTGCGGTACATTTTTAAACACGGTAACATCGTACATTTTCCATATTTGTCAATCTTGAGTAATTGGGAAATCAGTGGAGTTATTTTTTTATCCAAATAACTGCACAAATTAACTTTGGTGACGCTCTCAAAGATAGGATAGCCGAGGTACCGGAAAGCATGGCATATTGAAAGTTTGGCCTGATCCAGAAACCACGCAAATTTAATTGCGCTCTTCTTGTAGCTTAATCGCATGACAAATGTTTTTGAGCGATTTATAGCTAATACATTGTCCACTGTGTATTTCTTAAATGAGGACAAGACTCGCTGCAGGCCTAAGGGAGTTAGATCAAACAGTAATACATCATCCACATAGGCGGTCCACACAATCTTAGTGCCCTCCACTTTTGGGGCGGCAAAGGATGCCTCTTCCAAATGCGGTCCAACATCAGACAGATACAAATTAAAGATAGTTGGCGCAAATATACACCCCTGTCGCAGACCATTACGTGTACCAATTTCCTCTGAGAGTGTTCCCTCAGAGTTGAGACGTATCCTAATCTTGGTTTCTACATGGAGATGGTATAGGATAGCAAAAAAGCTGGTTAGGCATATTTAAGGCAAACAATTTACGCCACAACGTGGCTCTATCGACTAAGTCAAAAGTGGAGCAAAGATCTATTGATGCCAGGTATGTTGGTTGGCAACCTCTTTGCCTGGTCTGGTGCTGCATGATGGTCAATAAAAGCCCCCCCCCGCATCGGTTCCCACCGCTTTCCTAAAGCCAAATTGCTGGGGTGAAAGTACTGCCTCTTCATACATCCACATATGGATGTGTTCCAGGACTAAAGACGTGAAGATCTTAGAATCTGCATCAATCAGGGCTATAGGTCTGTAACTAGATGGTAAGGACCTATCGCCCTTTTTATAGATTGGTACAACATATGACATATGCAAGGTAGTTGGAAAAACCTTCAATATAAGAATATCCTTAAACAGTAGGAACAACATTTTGGCCCACAATATCATATTGCCCTTAAAAACAACATTGGCAGGCATATTTGGTCCCGGTGCACGAGATGTCGAGCTTCTAGAAATTAACCTTTGTACATCCTGCAATATGAAAGGGATGTTCCACTGACATGAAGAAATCTCGTCCGGGACCAGCCAATTTGAAGCCGGAGGACTATATAAGGAGCCAAAATGCCCTTCCCAAACAGCTGAGGAGATGCATACCCATTGTTCTCTTGCTTGCATATCTCCTCTTCTGTTAACCAGGGACCAAAAATGTTGTGTGTTAGTTTTGGATAGCGCCTCCATTATATTTTCTGCATCCTTCTGTACCATGGTTGCTTTTAACGTGCATACTCTGGATCTCCATTTATTTTGAGCTTTTCTGATCATTTCTCCCAAAAGAGGAGTGAACGGGAGTTTCACTAAACTCCGAATCTCACAATTTCTCCCCCTTTTGAGTTGATGTAGCATAGGGTCAAAACATGTGGATGAGTAGTGCCTACATTTTTTGATCTCCCAATCCCTTTCAGCCCAAGGTTGACACCCTTAATATAACAATTAAATTCACTGTGCGTATACATCAGAATTTTTTTTCCACAGCCATTTTTGTCATAGTCCTCAAAATAGACCTTGTTCATTTTCTCAACATTATCCCCGTGCCAATTGATTCTATTCCCAGCACAGTTAGATTCCATCAACAGTCGATATACCTCTGTGGATGCAGGTGTAGTTTGCACCTGGAGAGTCAATTTGAGGACACTATGATCACTTTCCAAAGATGGAATGATTTGAAATCAACTAAATGTTTAAGTAAAAACGTGCTTACAAAAATAAAATCTATAGTTGAGAATTCAGATCCATTAGTCCAGGTATAATCAATCACATCCTTACTCAGAAAGTTGTTTACACATGTTAAGCCCCAGTTCTTCAGAAATACATTCCACTGGAGACCCTGTACTTGCTTTCTAGATAAGCCAGGATTCTTAAAGCGTATACCCACTTCAGAATTAAAATCACCCATAACCATAACGTTCAGAGTTTGACATAATAATTGACACTCCTGAATAATTTCATCAACCATGTTGATAAATTCCTTTATGTCTAACTCAGGACTCCAATAGACATTAACTATCAGCAGGTGCCCCAGAGGAACAGGAGGAGCAAAGTATAACAACATGGCGATGCAACCCTTATGAGGTGAAAAGAGCTTGAGGCACTTAGAGGGCATGGAGTTAGTTACCGCAATAAGCATGCCCCCGAAGGCCTTCCCCTAGATTTTTTAACTGCTGTAACTTGATGTAGACTATACCCATCTAGCACCACGGGATAATGTGCCCAAGTTTCCTGAAGACAGAAAATACTAGCCTCCATAAGATAACTCAAGCTATCAGAGTTCATCGTTAGGCCTTTATTTCCCAGAGAATTCCAAGATATCACAAAAAATGGCGGCAAGGTCTATAGATACACATTCAACGCTTGGATCTTAGCTAATGACTCACTCATTGTTTGGGCCAGCCATTTTAGGTTGGTTTCTTGGGTTTGATTTTGTATGGTTGCACCCTCCACCCCCTCTAAGTGGGTGTGTGAGGTGGTGTCCACAGAATAGCTTCCCTCTACCTCAACCCCTCAGCTAATCAATTGATTGTTAAATGGTTCTAAGTCAAAGCCGAAGAAAGAATAGAATCAGTTTCCGAGGCGACTAGATCCATAATAACCTGAGAAAAGAATACCAGTCTAACACAGTCCAGCCTCAGTAGTCTTCCACTACTGCGGACCCAGCAGACCCCTACAGGGGCCCTTTGGACCGTGTCCTGGCGCATTTGGCGCCAGGCTCATGAAGGGTTTCAGTCCCGGCGCCTCTACGGCGCCGGGCTCATATTGGTAAACAGTGTAATAATGCTTGGGTGGACTTACCTGAGGCAGACCATGCTGCATATTTACCCAGAACAATCCAGTCTGGTTGAAGTCTCCAGCCATCAGGGCTGGGAGGAACTATTCCCTCCATTCAGGAACTCTTTTCTTACCTCGGTGGAAC
Organism: Ambystoma mexicanum; assembly: GCF_040938575.1. Lineage (NCBI taxonomy): Eukaryota > Metazoa > Chordata > Amphibia > Caudata > Ambystomatidae > Ambystoma > Ambystoma mexicanum. The sequence continues at coordinate 325,521,768 of NC_090935.1, forward strand.
CGGTGGAAGAACACACACTGGAAGCACTTCTCTGCTATTTAAACCATGCCCGATGGAAAACACGTGCTTCGCGTTATTCTGCAGCAGCAGCAGGACGCTCACCGAGTCGGCTCCAGCATTCCAGGTCCAGAGTCATCTTCAGCTTCCGCGCAGCAACCTGTGGATGAAGAAAGACACAGAACAATACGTACCAGATCCCGGAATCCAGTCACCGGCAAAACCTGCAAAGAATAAACATAAGGTTAGAAAAGTGCAACTCGCTCGCAGCCGTGCCCGCTTACCTGATCCATCCGTGATTGCAACGGAGCTCACCGCGGCCTTCTCTTTGGCAGCTTCTCTGCACCTGAAAGGCAAAGGTCATAATTAAAAAGGGGTTCGGGTGAAGGCAGTTGCATTCATCTTAATTTACCAGTCTTTGCACGCGCAGAAGCGGCCGCATCAACCGCAGCATCCCGGCACCTGAAGACTAGAAAAAGGACATTATTAGAGGTGCCATTAAAAGCGGCCAACGATCATTATACTTACGTGCATCGGCACGTGCAGTGGCAACGGATATAAAGCCCGCAGCATCCCGGCACCTGAAAACTAGAAAAAGGACATTATTAGAGGTGCCATTAAAAGCGGCCAACGAACATTATACTTACGTGCATCGGCACGTGCAGCGGCAACGGAAAACTACGCCCACAGCATCCCGAGGCCTGAAACAAAGGAAAAGGGATATTATTGAGGTGCCCATCATTTAAAGCCTAAAGACTACAGTATACTTACAGGCATCCGCTCGTGCAGTAACGGCAGCATCGCTCTTCGGCATCCCAGCACCAGTGCCACAACTAAGGCCGCAAAAGACTTGAGCCTCAACACTGAACTCATCCAGTGACGTAACTGGAATCCACGCACCCCTGCACCAGACGCAGGATGGAGAGCTCAGCATTTATACACCTAAGGTGAGAAGAGTAGAAAGCTAGGCTGTGGGAGAAACTGGCGATTGGTGGGAGAAGGAATCCCATCAAACGGTTATTAACCCTTTTTCTTTGACCTGCAGAAAACTTACCCTGCAAGTCAGAATTTCGATAAGAGGAAGCCCAGTCCTGAGAGTCGTCCGAGCTCTACGCTTCTCAATTGAAGAAACGATAGCAGCCCAGCCAGGATCAGCGCCTCCGTGGGAATCAGGTGAGCGTTACAATAGGGTTAAAATTCTGTGACGATTAAGTGAGGTAGGGCCACCCTGTGAAAACATGGAATACAACATGATACTAGGGTAGTCAGTGAAAGCGGGGGGTCTCCAGTCCATTCTATTAGGCCACCTGTTGCTTGTAACTTGTTTAATGGACTTATGTGGACTGTACTTTTTCCCCCCAATCGGGTATACAGTGCTTGTTCTATTCTCCATTTCTTTGTGCAAGTCATTACCAGATACCCGTACTTCAGCCGAGTGAGCCTTACTATTTTCCCCCTCAGAAGAATATGCAGCTCGTACTAGGTTCACCCCTGCTTTAGGTGGTTGATCGTTCATATTTCTTTCAGAGCTATGTCTCATTTCCTGCTGCTCACACATCCGATTTTGCTGTGATTTAAAGGGGTCCTGGCAGGATTGAGTTCCGGGGACACGGAGAGAAGGCAGAGCCCTAGTGTCATCCCCCTGCCTCAAAGGACCTTCAGAGCTTTGGCTCAGGTTGTTTGTATCTCGCCCCAGCCCTGTTGCGCTGGTGCGGTTGCTACTGCAAATTGATGTTTGTCTTTTGTGTCCCAATTCTGAATAGGTTCAGGTGATTTGTTATCCCAAATCACCCCTTCAGTATTATCCCTTTTTCCTGTAGGTTGGTCCCTTACCTCCATTCAGTTATAGATATCTGGAAATATTGCACCTGGCCTACTGGAATCTTCAAGCAAATTCTTTAAGGCCTGTTTAACCAGGATTTTAATGTCGTCACTTGGAGCCAGGACGGGTGCAAGAGACAATGATATGTCCTCAACAGCAATCCTTCCCGTTGTATTTCCTGATATAAGGGCTTCCCCTTCCCTTGTTCTCACCCCTGTATCTGTAGAGGACCCCACTCCCCTTAACACTCCCGTGGGTGCATCCCCAACCTTGACCTTCTCTTGCAAAGCAGGGGGTTGATTTCTCGTTACGTGTTTTGAAGGTTTGATTTTTAAAGCTGGTAAGGTGATCTTAATCTCCTCACTGCTAAATGAGCAGCTTTTAGTTTTTGGAGTAAAGAACAACTTAATGTCCCTTTTGTCATTCGTAGCCGTTGTTTTTTTGTTACATTTTGTTTTCCTTATATCATTATTTATAGTGGATGACACATCATTGCCAATTCTGGTACCTTGGATGATTTGTCCCCCTGCCTGTTCCTCTTCCTGTATTTGTTCATTTTTATTTAGGGCTTTCTTTTTTATTTGTTTTCAAGTCTGTGCATTTCCCCTTATGGGTCATGGTGTCAGTCAAAGTGTCAGATACTTCTCCATAATCACCCTCTTCAGGTTCTAATAAACTTGGAGGGCACCAAACTTGATTGACAGGCCCTACCTGATTAGCTTTTTTTGGGGTCCCTAATTCTTTAAATTCTTGGGGTTTTTGCTTTCCTCGTCGAGTTGAGATAAATCAATGCCACCTTTGACAGAAAGTCCACATATACCTTTCAGATTGGCATTGGTATTGGTGATTTTTAGTGCCGGTAGGTTCTTGCTTTTTTTTTTCAGGGTTTTTAATCGAACTGTGTGCCCTAGTCGCCCTGCGCCTAATGGCCCTGGCTCTAATTTTTTTCTCCCTTCTGGAGGGATGTGTGTTGTGGTCAATTGGACATTCTGTAGTGGAATGCATATCTCTGGATCCTCCATCCTCACCGTCCGGGTCTCCTCCCTCCTCTACGGCCCTTAAGAGTGCAGATGGACTATCTGCTTTGGAGGTAATCTGCGGGACCTCGGAGGCATTTTCACTGGTTATCAGCTTCTCTTCCATTCTTGCAAAATTTGTGTGAATTAGTTCAATATTCTCCCTTAAACTTATGATCTGTGCACCATTGGAGATCACCAAAGCTTTAAGTTCAGCCAAGCAACTCAAAGTGACAGACAGCGTGTCCTTGTTCCCTTGTGTGAGGGCTTCTGCATAGGATTTGGGGCACACCCCAGTGTCACAATCTGTTTGAACTGTCTGATCATGGGAGGAAATGCGCATTTGAACTTTGTCGTGCCCCCCATCTGTGCACATCTATCCATTGCCAGAAGATAGCCCTCTATTTTGCATGTCTTATCTGCATTAACCAGTAATTTGGATCTGAGTTCCTGGATATCTAAATGGATCCATTCATGTCCCTTATCCAGAAGGTTCAGAATCCTAGTTAATACTGGAAACGTGGCAGATGTCGAGGCTGTATCCTCAGGATTCATTTAATCAAATAACGGACCCATGAGGGGATCGATAGTTCCATAAGACTGATTCAATATGGAGGACGTATGTGAAGCAGGGCTGCACGATTTTATCTGATTAGTCGACCGCTGCCCTGCCCTACATAATCCCCATTGAGTGGAGATTATGTCCTTTTCCTTAACCCAAAAATTGGTGGCGCAAATTTTTTTACCAGACGTCGAAATAGGCGGGGGGGAGAAAAGAGCCTCCTCGGTAGGTTCATGCAAATGGACATTATCAAAGCCCTCAGCTCTGGGCCTAATCGGAGTAGATGGCCCTTTCGACAGCCTGACCGTTCTGTCGAGTTCTGCCCTGACCACTGGAGCCAGCAAGGATGTGTCAGCCCCACAGAGTATCTACCCGAATTCTCCTGTATACTTAACAAGCTCTTCTGTGAGGGTACGGCGGGTAAGCCTGAATCTAAATGCTAGTCCCCCACAGTCTCTTCCACTTGAGATGAAGAGGCTTCACCCATACCATTTACAGGAGGTAATTGTTCATTTGGTTCATTATAACCCTTTGGAGCATTTTTTGAAGAAGGATCAAACTGCTGGCCACCCGACGACAGGTTATCCATATTAAACAGAAAAACAGGTTTTGCCAAAGAGTATGTTTTTTTAGTTACTTGAATAGGTCTAACCAATTTTCCATTGCGAAGTGAGCCAACCATGCTCCGGTAAGTAGACAATAGAACTGTACCTGGACAGTCAAGAGCAGTGGAGGCACAGTCCTCAAGTAAAGTGATACATTACCGCATGGTGCAATTTTTATAGTCACACGCAGGATCAGATACCCTCTTCAACTCCGTCCAATATACGGAAGAAGCACTATTATTTTCCACCCTCAGAAATAGAGAGAGAGAAAAAAATAAGAAAACTAAGTATATAGCACCCTCCAATACCTGTTGTATACATGGACTAACTGCCACAATTCCTACGGGCATTTAAGGAATGTAAATCAAAGAAAATATCAGATCTTAACAAAAAATTACACTGCTCACATTACCATCTTTACAGTACAATTCAGTACTCACCCCTAAGTAGCTTCTCAAAAGTGAGCATAGCCCCCTTGACTACCCGCGTCTTGAAATCAGGGGGTGCCCTATAGCAATAGTACCCCAGCAGTTTGCCACATGTAGGGGACCCCAGCGACCCGCGCTGCGCACCGTGAACAGTAAACAGTACTTGAGTGTACTTCGGCGTGCGCGCACTGGGGTGCTGTCCTATGGGGTTATATCCACGTAGGAAGGCGGGATAGGTGCCCAAGGGGCGGGACAAAGACAGCACCAGACCTAACAGGATACAGAAAAAAAACAGTATCAGGACCTTGAATAATATGAATCCTGGTCACAAACGTGCACGGCTTAGCTGGTCACAAATGTGCACACAGAAACAAACAGTCATCCTTTTCTATTTTGGTTAGTCCAGGCTGCAGGGTGCAACCAAGAAAGATGTCTTCCAGGCATACTTCACTCGAAATCCACAAGAGCTCCTGCTGCGCACAACACACCGCCCCAGTAAACAGTACTTGAGTGTACTTCTGGGTGCGCGCACGGGTGTGCTGTCCTATGGGGTAATATCCACGTACGAAGGCGGGATAGGCGCCCAGGGGGCGGGACAAAGACAGCACCAGACCTTTTTCTATTTTGGTTAGTCCAGGCAGCAGGGTGCAACCAAGAAAGACGGAAAGACATCCTCCGGGCGTACTTCACTCGAAATCCACAAGAGCTCCTGCTGCGCACAACACGCCGCCTCAGTAAACAGTACTTGAGTGTACTTCTGTACTTCTGTATTTCCTTCATCGGTTAGGTGTACTCTGTCAAGCTTATAGAAATTGGCCATGTAGAACTGTATATTGTTGTTTGCAATTCATAATTGGTTGTGGTCTGTCATGAATGCTGAAAGTGCTTTATAAACATTTCTCTGGGATATTTTCAGTTTTATCATTAAATCTGGTGATTCATCTCCATTTTTGCCTCTGAGTGAGATTCCAAAAGATAAAGATGGTTTGAGGAAATAGTTCCATTAGTTTTCCCATGGGCCTCATTACGAGGTTGGAGGTAGCCATGGCGCTATTAGCTATTAGCGCCTTGGCTACCTCCAAACTCGTTCCGACTCTGCCCTGGTGAATGGAGCAATTACCGGTCCATTCCAAGGTTGGCGGGACCAGTTATTCCCCATTCACCAGGGCCCTTCCCCATTCCCACTTGAGCCCCCATAGGGCTCAATGGGAATAGGGAAGGCGCTGATAACGGTACCGCAAATTGGGGTACCGTTATTAGCTCCAGAGTCCCTTTGTGGGTCCCGTCCTTAACGCCTGGAAAAACCAGGCGTTAAGGGAGGACCCACAAAGGGAACTCGTTGTAGGGCAGTAAGGGATTACCAGCACCAGTGACCTTACCGGTGCCAGTAATCCCTTACCGCCCGCCTCGTAATGAGGCCCCATGTCTTGCTTCATCATTAACGTAAAGGACAACCCTCGTACATTCCCCAAAATGCCTCCACAATTAATTAGTATGACGTCTGGGTGCCTTGTACTTCTCAGTCATAACAATTTTGGAAAAACGTGGAACCAACAGCCAACTGTCTCCAATCAGCCACACAGTTTTGAATGCAGTCATGATATCTGCAGTATTTGTCTGTTTCCAGGAAAATGATTCCTACTTTGAATTTCTAGTAGTTTGTATGAGTAGGATATGTATGTGTGTGTGTTGTTTTTTCTAATTGGTGGATGGTTCTATTAGTATTCGCGGCTATCAGACAGCCGACCTGCGTGTGGCATTGCTAGTCGCAGGGTTGAAACCTCCCCATGTAGCCACAGCTATATTAGAGCAAGTGAGATGTTGTGTGTTTGTGGACATGTGGAAGCCGCAGCTATTCAAAATATCGGTGGGGTGGCATGTTATATCCATTGACTGTTCTGGGTAATTATAAGAGACTAGGGGAGTGGAGGAGGATTATGAGGAGCTGAGGGGGGCTGGTAGGCATGTTGGGGAACAGTTTTGGGAGTTTGGTGCAGTGGAAATGCAATTTTGAATTCAAGGTTTTTGTGCATAGCCGCAGCTATCAACATGCGGCTGGAGCCATGGGTATATATAAAGTCGCATCTATAAATATACATTTTCTGTGGAATAATCATACTTTAATGTGGATGATACAGTACAGATTTTTGTTTGTGTATGTTATTTCATGGTCTTGGTTGTTCACTTATTTAATTTGAAGGTTTCAAGGCAAATTTAGTTTCATTTGGGGCTTGCAGAAAAATGTACCTGTAGCCACGGCTACAAGTGAGCTTTGTGGCCGTGTTCAATATTCGCAGCTACGTTTGATGCCGAGCAGGGTTTGTATGTGTTTTCGTGTTTCTAAATGGGTAATGTTAACATTGTTAACATGTACTTCATTGTGATAGATCGCAGTGAACATGTCGGACATTTTATTAGTTTTATCATGATATAGTGCTCTTTTTTTGTGGTTTTGATTTTCAAAAGTATGAAACTCCCTTATTGTCTACTTTTCTCATTTTCACTGCAGAACTCACACTGTGCAGTTCATGTTACCGGTGATAAAATATGATTGCCATTAATCAGTTGTTGGGCATTGTTGTGTTGAAAGTCTGATTTGATGATATGTTCATAATGGGCTCTGTGGTTTTCTTTGTTTTTTACTGTATTTGTTAACAATGAAGCGCTGCAGCTTTATCGAAAATGGGTGGGAATAATTATTCAAAGTTGTTTATTAGTTTAGGAAAGAAATTGAATTTTAGTGAGGTGCATGATATACAATCCTGAAGTATGCATGTGTTTTTTCAAAATTTATCACACAGCAGTAGATGTGTTATTTTATCTACATTGCTTTTTTTAATCACATGGTATGTGTTAAAGTGATTTTTTGGGTCGGGGCAATGTTTTGCTCTATGAAGATGGATGCCTAAGTGAGGAGCTCCGCAGCCCAGAATCGCTGCTCTGGCTAGATCCGTTTTCCCAGGGTGCTAATTACATTGCAGGAGAGCTATCTACCTAGGGAGGCACCCCCAAGACAGAATTGAGGGAGCTGGCCCCCAGCGCACACTCAGAGAAGTGGCAGCAACCCATAACCGTCCCAAGTCTTTGGGCGCACACCGGCTGGGCGTTGCTCCCCGCCTCCATATGGGACCGGCTGCTCGATTGTGTGACGCCATGCAGAGACCTCTGCTTGCCACCTGGATTGCCTGGTAACCCCATCAGGAGTCACCGGAGACCTGGGACTTCAGCACTTTTGCACCCCTACAGAGTATATTACCTGGACTCGCACCCTGTGGTGGGCAATAAACCATGTGTCTCACACGAAACCCGGACCGACTACAGCAACGTATTGGTGCATGAGAGACCATGGGAGCGGCACCCGTCATCACCGTAACCACCGGTGAGCGATCCCCGTGCTGCGACAAGTACCCCAAGCAAATTGTCAGCTGGTGCCACCCAGACTTGGCCTTTCTTGAACTGGATAGTGCCGAGGCCCAACCCAGCTTGCGCCATCGTGACCCGTCTCTGTGTTGCTCTCTGCCTGCAGCTACACTCGCACTAACATCACTGTCCCCCCTGCAGACCAATCTCCCGGGCCGATTCTGCCATGTATGGTGAAGCCGGCCAGCGGCCTTTGGGGAGCAGCCCGACCCAGCTGGAGACTGGGGTGACCGCTGTGATGCCCTGACAACACCAGTGCCCATGCTCTCCAATGAGTGGATACTACATGGTTACAAATAAGCACACAGTACTCAACCGAAGGTGATGGAGGTGAAGGGGACCATACAACCAGTGGTGCACTTCAGGGGTAACCTTCAACCATGGCGACCTGCACTGTCTGCCAGTGGAAGTGAGGAGAGGCACTATGTTCCACTCCTTGCCACCTACATCTGCTCGATCGGCCATACTGGAGCCCACCGCTCCATGATCACCTAGGTGCCAAAGTCACTGGCGGCCCCGGAATTAATTGCTGCCCACAACCGCAGGTGATCCTCTACCTCCCTACAACCCATCTCGCTGTGCTGCAGTGAAGGAGCCTTGCTGGTGCTCTTCACCATTGGCATACTGGACCCAACTGCTTAGGGAAACCCTGTACCGCCCCGCTCCCCAGGCACTGGTATAACCCCATTGCACTACTTAATCTCTGCCTTTACAAGTGCTTGATTCTTGAGAGATCTGCCACAATTGGGTAGCATACCCCTCTCTCCTGCCATGTGAATCATACAACTGCTCAGTAAATTAGGGGTCAATACAGCCAAATTGATATATGTACATTACACAGTAGACAGCAGAATATGTTGTCGCTCGGTGCTGGTCATCTGCCCCCCCCCCTTACGGCCTAAACCAGTGCTTGTCTCACCTACATACCCCTGTCTCCAATCTACTGCAGTGGGCTGTACAGCATTACCATTGCATATCCCCTACTCAAGACTGTGGCAGACTGTGGATAACAGCATAACCCGACACGAAAATACACAAAACTTTACACCGCTGCATGCAACAAAAATCCGGATAGATATACCCTAGTGTCAGGGGTCAGCTGAATACCGGTGTGCAATATCCCTACCACGCTGACTGCTTGTTGCTAATGCTGCTGACCATGAGGTACCACGGCAGATCCCCCCAAGCACTAATTATCATACCACGTGTCAGCTGCAACAGACAGCACAATGACAAAAGGAGCTGGTAAAAAGCAGGGTTCTGTCAACATGTTTGCTAAGCCCGTACCTAAGACTTCGTAGGATAACACTGATGCAGATGAGGCATCAGGCAGCTCATCTGAAAAACATGAGCCCAGCTAACTGCACTGCAAGATGGAATACATGCACGAATGGTTCACCGCCCTACATGCTAAACTGGACGATATGAGTGGAACAATCAGTTCAATAAAATCTTGTATGGACAAATAAGATGCTCGTATTACAGAGGTAGAAACCAGAGTGGGCAGAACTGAAGATGAGGTGAACGCATTAAGAGCCAATGTCACCTCACTCTCGAAGCAGGTGTTGTCCATTGGTAAAAAGGATGAAGATCTCAAATCCAGATCCCGGCACAACAACGTACACATTATAGGGGTACCTGAGGATAACATCCCAGAACCAATGGAAGAATATGTGGAGAACACCCTACTATCATTACTCGATAACCCTAAGTTGTCACCACATTTTGCAAAAGAGCGCACCCACCATACGCTACTACTCCACCTAGACCTGATATATGCATCTAAACCAGATAGTGAGACACTGGGGGATATTAAAACCGAACTAGACAAGTTCCCGAGCGCACGGAGATAGGGAACTGAAGATCCTTGATAGCCAGGGCCTGGCAAGGAAATATGCCGAAGGTGAACGCCCCGGCAAATTGCTGGCTAGGAAGGTCAAACAGGCACAAGGCAATCAACAGATCCCATTAGTTCAGGAGACATCGGGTCGGGTAGTCCACACTACGTCTGAAGTGAGCCAAGTGTTTCACTCATTAAATTCAGTGCTGTATTCCAACTTGGATACAGTGACCCTCCCTGATATAGATAGCCTCCCACTGTTAATATTGATTGATGATGCCAAAGAAAACCTAGATCACCCCTTTACTCCTGAAGAAATATCCAGTGCTATCAATACGCTCCCACCCAGCAGAGCCCCTGGCCCAGACGGCCTTACGATGGAGTTTTTCAAACACTTCAAATCCTCCCTTGTTCCTAGGTTGATTGGAATATGGGAGGACGCATGTACCTCTCCCCACTATGCTCCGAGAAGCAGTGATTACCATTTTGCTTAAACCTGATGTGCCTCATATCACCCCCTCTCGCTTATAAATTCCCATGTTAACATATTTGCAAAGGTACTAGCATTGCATTTGGCTCCGTACATGGAACATATTGTCCACCCAGATCGATCTGGGTTCTTTCCTGGTCGCTCCACAGCACTGAACCTGAAACGCCTTTTTAATATTCTGGCACAGATCGACCCTGAGACTCAAGTCAGTAGCCACAGCCCTAGACATACAAAAGGCTTTCGACTCAGTTTCTTGGCAATTTATGTGGGTGGTGCTGGAAAAGTGCAACTTTGGACCTTGGTTTATATCGTGGGTTTGTTTGCTGTGCACAATGCCCACTGCAAGAGTTAATGTTAATGGAGTTCTGTCATCCCCAACTGACATAAATAGTGGGACTCGACAGAGCTGCCCACTGTCTCCCCTCTTATTCGATATAGTAATGGAGCCGTTTGCAGACACAATCCGTAGTATACACAAATAGAAGGGAGCCCCATTGACAGGTGAGCCAGAGGTTATTTGATTATATGCAGACAATGCCCTGCTCTTCATTCGGGATCCAGTAAGACACTTGGCACCTATTATGTCAGGGCTACGAGTGAACTGCACCAAATCAGAGTTGTTTCCACTCACTGACTCTACCATCCCCCCTGCAGACATCATGGGCTTCTCCTGGTCCCCAATGGAAATTAAATACGTAGGAGTGACCGTAACGCGTCACAGTACCTTCCTCTATGCCCACAACTACGGTACATATCTACCTCAATTAAAAGCCACATTGTATACCTGGGCGAGGCTCCCACTTGCAATAGCGGGCCGGGTGTCACTTCTTAAAATGATTATCCTTCCAAAGCTGCTATACTATTTCTCGAATATACCATTGTGTCCTGGGATGATATTTTTTGATACGCTAAAGAAAGCGATTAATAACTTCATGTGGCACGCCGGCGCAGTCCGACTTAAATGGGACATCTTGACGCAATCTTATGCACATGGTGGCCAGCCTCGCTGCCCCAGACTTTTTAAAATACTGGGTTGCTGCACAGGCACAATACACAGCTTACTGGTTCGACGTAGACTCAAAGCATCCACACTTAAAGATCAAACTGCTCTCGGCGGGTTACTGTGATGTCCATTCGCTGATACTCTCACCTAAACGTGGGAACTCTGTGGCCTTTGACCCGGCCCTCACAACAGCGCTAGCCTGGGGTAAGATATGGAGAATGGTGGGCAAACTCCATCCATATCATAGAAACCTTCCACTTTGGAGCTTCTTCCCATCATTCCCTAACATAAGTAAGTTAGCGTTGAGACAGTGGGCTTCAGGCAGATCCATGACGATGGGTGACATGTATAACATGGGATCCTTTATCTCCTTCCAGGACCTACCAGGCCCCACACGCAGACAGACACAGCGATGGCTACAATATGCAGGCCTCCGTCGAGGAGCAAAAAAAACCTGGACTGAGTTCCCAATACAGCCACCCGTTGAGCCGCTACTAGATGCCATTATGAGAGGGACCGCTGGACGTGGAGGGGTAGACACAATATATAGTTTACTGCAAAACTGCACTATCAAGCCGTTGACTAAGCTTCAGGAGACCTGGACTAGGGACCTTGAAATAAATATTACGGATGACATCTGGGAATTTATGTGTTTACAGACCCACACAGTATCCTTCAACTCCAGGTTTCGGCTAATGCAATTCAAGGTACTACACAGATTCCATTATACCCCAGCCAGACTACACCAATTTTCACGCACCCACTCTGATCGGTGTCCTAGATGTCATGCTGAGGAAGCGGGCTAGTTCCACATGCCTTGGAACTGCCCTAACCTGGGGGAATACTGGAAAGGGGTCTGTGAAGTCATGTCAGAGATGTTTAATTGTACTATGGAACCCACCCGTCAAATTGTCTGTTCCATCAATACGGAAAGGTAATTCCCGTAAGCTGGCTAGCCTCTGTTCGATACTGGCAGTCTGAGGTGTATTGCTGCTATGGCTTCACCCCACTTGCCCCACTGTGGCACAGTGGCTGTGGGCCATCACACGGGCTTCCGATGTTGAGGAGCGTTGGTCCCTATTGAAACCCATAAACTGTAAACCTAGAGACATATGGTCCCCCTTCCGCAATTACCTGCAATCAACTCAGAATCAGGAACAAGAAGCCCAAACTCTGCCACTCAGCTGAAGTTTCCTCTGTCCCCAGTAACAGATCACTGTCCCACCCATTGATGTAATTCTTTTCACTGCATTCTATGTTCTAATCACCGCACAGTTAATACCAATGACCAAGATCCAATGTACCCACTGCTGTCTATACTGTTTACTTCTATACCTGTTGTTTGTTAAGCACTCAGTAAATAAAGTTAAAAAAATAAAATAAAAAAGTGATTTTTGGGGTGATATAAAAAAGCGTGTTTGCTTTCAAAAGACTTTTTGTTTTTCAGTTGTGGTGTGATATTTAGTGTGCCCATAGTTAAAAGTTCTGACTACTGTGAAGGCTTCAATAAAGACTTTGGGGCACTATCAGACACAGGAATGCTTTGGCTTTGGGGTTATTGCTATGCAAACTCCCATTAAGTAAAATGCAGTATGTGTTAGGAAATGCTATTTTAGTACAGAAACTAGAGATTGTAAAATGTTGGGATGGTTTATTAGAGGTTTACATATGCAACCGTTTTAAATAGGAAACACTGTTTTTGTTTGAATGTTCTTATTGCTGTACTATTATTTGCTACAGAAATACTGGCAGCTGTCAATGGCAGTTTACTTGGCACACAGTTCTGGACTGTCCTGTGATGTCCACGAACATATCAGATGTTCTGAGGCATCTATGCTTATATGTGTATTACAGGGTTGGTGAAAAGCAGTTTTTGGATGGCTTACTACTTTGGTGCGACTCAATGAATCTGCATGAAATTCATGAATTTCATTCTAGACCTGATTCTGAATGTTTTTGCAAAGTGTGGTGCAGTTATGTCAAAAGGGAACAAAATTAGAGGGGGGATTGCAAAATATTCTAAAGGTTTATAAGTGTGGTGCCATTTGACGAAATCTGCAGGACAGTTTGCAAAAAGATTTTAGATCTAGATATAAATGGTTTTGCAAACTTTGGTGGAATTTTGTGAAGAGCAGGTAAAATTAGAAGGGGTTCTCAACCTTTTTAGATGGTTTATAACTTTTTTACCTTTTGACGAATGTGGACAAAAGTTTTCAGAAAGATTATAGACGCAGCCTTGAAAGTTTGTGCAAAGTCTGAATGGATTTTGTGAAGTGGGGGCTAAGTCCTATGACTATTGTATGTGCGTACATTTTGACAGTTTTGAAATAATAAAAACATGGCAAATTTCCAGCAAAGTCATGAAGGAGCATTGGCAAGGACCTTTTCACTAGTGTCAAAATGTAGGTACCAAAAATAGTGATGTATCTGTGGTGATTGAGGTATAACCTGTGGCCATGAGCAGTGGCCAGTTTGTATGGATCATGGCATAAGGTCATGACCCAGACAATCTGCATGATGACCAATGGGGTTAAAGTAGCCATGTGCACTAGGGACCGGCTATGTGGTAAGGTGTTTTGAAGTTGGGATAGGTTTGAAAGGGAAAAACATGTGCTTGTGGGTACAGGTTGAAGTTCTTGATTGGATTGCAGCAAATATGTACGAGGAGGGTCAGCAAGAACTGGAAAGCATGGTTTTGCAAATATGTCCTGTATTTAAAAAATATATATAAATAGTAAGTACACAACACAGTGATACAACTCTGGTGACTGGGCAATGGGTGTGGGTGTTAGCAAGGAGAAATGTGTACTGTAATTTGCTTATTGTGGCATGCGGCATGGCTGAAGCGGTGGGTTTGCATTGGAAAACATATTCAGCTTGTGGTTACAGCCTGGATTTGTGGACTAGATTACAACAAACCTATGTGATGAGCATTAGCAAGGACCTGCAGGTATGTTTTTGGTAATATGTGTTGTGTTTTATTTTTCCAAAGTATAAGCATGTAAGTAGAAAAACTAGTGATACACATCTGGTGTCTGGGTAGTGGGCCTGACCCTCGGCAAATGCAAATGTGTACTCTGATTTGCTTATCGGGGAATGTGGCCTATTCTCCATGGATTTGGAGACTTACCATGTGCAAGCCATGAGCAGTGGCCATTGGTTACATTATTATTGTATAGTGGACAGTGAACTAGGATGCAGGGTAGGTGCAGTGAATAATATAAGTTGTTGGGTTCGGCTTGGGTCATGGTGGAGCCTTATGGCATAGGCGATTGAATGATGATTTCCATTCCCGGCATGCACTGCTGATAACAACAGACATAAATATGTGTTGCAAAAAATATGTTCTGTAAATGAGCTTTATAGTTCTTTCATGTATGTGAAGAGTGGCCCATCTAATGTTCTGTTTTAAAGCGTAGGAACATTCATTATGATCAATTATGTGGTGCAAGTTTCCTCAAATGATGTGGATGATGAGTATTGGAAATTGCATGAGCACTACAAAAAATGAAATACTTGGGCCCATGTGTTATGTGTATGACAAAAAGACAATGGGCCTCATTACAAGCTGACCGGTCCGGATACAACCATACCAGTAAGCTTGCTGGTACTGTTGTATCTGGACTGGCAAACTGCAAGTTGTGCTTGCGGGTTCCTTTCATTCCGCCAGGTCTGACCTGGTGGAATGAAAGGCACCCGCGAGCACAGCATGTCGGATGCACAGGCACCGTTATAAATGGTGCCTGTGCATCTGGCTTCCCCATTCCCATTGAGCCCTGTGGGGCTCAAGTGGGAATGGGTAAGAATTTTTTCCGCTGCCCAGGAATGGGCAAATACTGGGTCCTGCAAGGCCGTAATGACCCGGTAATTGGCCATTTCTGGGCGCTGGAAAAAATGAATACCGGCGGCAGCCGGCTACCGTCCGCCTCGTAATGAGGCCCAATGACGCAAAACATTAGCTGCACCTTAAGTAGGAGATTCCCCCAGTGCGATGCGACCAACACTTAATCAAACGTTGATTTTGACAATAGTGTCTACTTTACATGTACCAGTTTTTCTGTCTGGTAATGTCTAAGTGTTCTGAACAATAAAAATCCTGTTTTTCCAAAATGGGCTGCATGTCTGGAGTATCTAATCCAAGAAATAATGTACCGTAAAAATAGCACAATCTACTAAAACTACACGTCATTCTTATTTATATGTAAAATGAGACTAACAACAATATTTTAAGAAAGAAATATTTCTCACTAAACACATATAGATTGTTGGTCTACTATACATATTTTATACAACCAACACAATTATTGTTAAAGTGTATTATATCTTAAATTGTTTCAAAATATTTGAAACATTTTCAAACAGGTGAAAAAGTTATTGTAGTATGACGAAGAATCAAAGAAGAAGCACTCCAACAACTACTCACAAAACTAATCCTGGATTAATTAAAACAATTAAAACGACAATTAATGTTGGAAAAGAAGTCCAATCAATTAAAAAGTATATTGAAAATTTTTGAGGAATTATGGACAGTAAAATCACATTGTTGTAGAAAACATGAAGATGTGGCTTTTTTAATGTTCCGTCACAAAAATTGCAAACATGAATTATGATGAATTATCTGGTGCAAGTGTTCTGTGATGATGTGGATGATGTGTATTGGAAATTGGATGAGATGGCGTGGCCCATACTGACTGGGCTGCAGTCTTTTTTAACTTATATTGTTTTCTTATAATTTTACTGTAGCTGTGAGCTGAGGTTGTGTATACTCAACCTACACCTATTAAATGTGCTGCTAGCAACAGCTAGAGTTTCCAAACATCTGTAGCATTGGCAACTCTATTTGAAGAGTTATTAGAAATTCCAAGAGGAGGCTTCATTTTTTGTGGCATTGTGTTTTTAGAGTTATCATTTTTATTATTTTCATCACCAGTTGGACATTTGAATATGTCTAACATTGTGCAAGAAAACACTAAGATATGGCTCTATTAATGTTGGGTCAGAAATATTGGGAACATTAATTATGATACATTTTTGGTTGTGAATCTCCTGGAATTATGTGGATGATGAGTATTGGAAATTGTATCAGATGGTCTGTACCGTACTGGGCTGCAGGGTTTTTTGGCATATATTTGATCTTATATCTTTACTGTAGCTGTGAGCTGTGGTTGTGCATAATCAACCTAAAGGTGCTGCTAGCAACAGCCAGAGTTTCTAAACACTGGTAGCAGTGGAGCTCTCTATTTGAAGAGTTATTAGAAATGGTAGAGAGGTTCATAGAGGTGGCTAAATTCTTTGTGGCATTGTCTAGCTATGTCTATCTCACGCTCGGATCTATTGACACGGCCATATCATGACATCTGTGCATATGAAACCGTCCAATTTGCAGGTGCCGAAGTCTGTAGGTGCGAATAATCACCACAACCACAAAAAAAGAAGTTTACATTTATCATTGTTTTCTGTACTTGCTAATGAAAGGGTTTTTCAGTAACTGCAAGCACTTTTGGCACTATACCTCTAAAATGATTTATTGTTTTTACTCACTTTTCCCCCTAATACTTTGTTTGTGGTCTGGAGCACTCTATTTAAAGAGTTATTAGAAATGGTAGAGAAATTCAGAGAGGCAGCTTCATTTTTTGTGACATTGGGCCTCATTACGAGGAGGGCAGTAAGGGGTTAACAGCGCTGGTAAAGGTGCCGGAGTCATTAACCCCTTACCACCCCATAACATGGTCTGCTCGTGGGAACTGCTAAGGACATCTGGTTTTACCAGACCTCCTTAGCGGGTCCCGCGAGCGGCCCAGCATGCAAACAACAGGACCATCATTAACGGGCCCGTTGTTAGCATGCTCCCCATTCCCATTAAGACCTATGGGGGATTAAATGGGAATACCGGGTCTGGGTTCCTTGAATGGGGAAATACCAAGCCCTCCAAGGTCGGAATGGCCCGGTATTTCCCCATTCAAGGAACCCGTGCCCGGTGCCCGGTATGGGGGTAGCCATGTCGCTGAGGCCCATTGTCTTTTTAGAGTTGCCATGTTTGTTATTTTATATTTTTGTCACCAGTTGGACATTTGAATATGTGTAACATTGTTCATGAAAACACTGAGATGTGGCCCTTCTAATGTTTTGTCAGAAAGCTTCGGAACATCAATCATAGTAAATCATGTGGGGTGAGTCTCCTGGGATGAAGTGGATGACAAAAAGACAATGGGCCTCATTACAAGCTTACCGGTCCGGATACAACCGTACCAGTAAGCTTGTTGGTACTGTTGTATCTGGACTGGCAAACTGCAAGTTGTGCTTGCATGAGATGGTCTGGCCCATACTGGAGGGCAGTGCTTTTGGTTAATATGTGGTATTATATCTTTCCTGTAGCTGTGAGCAGAGGTTGTGCAGAATCAACCTCCCCCATTAAAGGTACTGCCAGGAACAGGCAGGGTCTTCAAAAATTGGCAGCACTGGAACACTCTATTTGAAGCTTATTAGAAATGCTAGAGAGGTTCACAGAGGAGGATTCCAATGAAGTATTTACAGATGTGGTGCTCCTATCTGCAGTAATAGCACTTGTATGAGTGAGAGGTCTTCCTAGGATCTTTACTTCTGATGCCATGCATCTGTCAGAGGTTTTCATCCACTTTATCCCGGGGTACAAATAGTGTATTTATTCAGTTGAAGAAACACCAGCATTTGAGAACTGAGTAAATAAAATAAAAAGATGTGGGATGAAGATTGGGTACATCAATTATGTTAAAGCATTAGGTGTGAGTCGCTTTGGATGATGTGTATTGGAAATTGAATGAGATGGTCTGAACCATGCTGGGCTGCAGTCTTGTTTTGCTTATATGTGGTCTGATAAGTTTATTTTAGCTGTGAGCAGTGGTTGTGCAAAATCATTAAAGCTACTATTAGCAACAGCCATAGTATTCAAACACTGGTAGCGCTGGAGCACTGTATTTGAAGAGTTATTAGAAATTGTAGAGACGTTCAGAGAGGAGGCTTTACATGAAATATCTACAGATGTGCTGTATGTCCATCAGTACCACGTGAATGAGCGAGAGGTCTTCTCAGGATCTTTTCTTTCTTATGCAATGTATTTGCAGGAAGTGTTCATACCTTCGTCCCGGGGTATTAATAATGTTTTAATTCGGTAGAAGACTGTTGCTCATTTCAGAACTGAAAAACGAAAAAAAGAATGTGGGATATGAAGCTTGGGAACATCAATTATGATAAATTATTTGGTGCAAATATTCTGGAATGACTGGATGATGTGTATTGGAAATTCCATGAGATGGTCCGGACCATACTGGGCTGCAGTCTTTTTTGGCTTATATGTGGTCTTATATCTTTACTGTAACTGTGAGCGGTGGTTGTGCATAATCAGCCTCCACCCATTAAAGGTGCTGCTAGCAACAGCCAGAGTTTCAAAATACTGGTAGCACTGGAGCACTCTATTTGAAGAGTGATTAGAAATGCTAGAGAGGTTCAAAGAGAAGGCTTCATTTTTGTGACATTGGGCCTCATTACGAGTCCGGCGGTAGCCATGCCGGTAAAACCGGCAGGCTTCCACTGGACTTGTGATGATTTACTGCCACCTGACCTCCTGGAAACACTGAGACCTTACAGTCCCGTCAGTCCGGTAAGTCAGGCAGCAGTAATTTCTAGACCCCATTCCCATCTGAGTCCCATAGGACTCAGTAGGAATGGGGAACATGGAAGCACCAGCACCATCAATAATGGTGCTGGTGCTTCCATTTAAGTCTGCGGGCGGGTGCCGTTCTGCCCGCCAGGGCAGACTTGGCGGGCAGCAGGGCATCCCACCCGCAGACTTGTACTTTGCCAGTCCGGAAACAAGGTTGCCGGTAAGCATACCGGCATTGCTGTTTCCGGACCGGCAAAGTTGTAATGAGGCACGTTGTCTTTTTAGAGTTGCAATTATTGTATTTTATATTTTCTTCACCAGTTGGACATTTGAATATGTCTAACATTGTGCAAGAAAACAGTAAGATGTTGCCCTTCTAATATACCCTTCTTCATGTTTTGAGGCATTGTATTTTTCATGTTGTCATTTTTAATGTTTTACATATTCCTTCCCGGTTGGACATTCTAACATGTCCGAACACGTGAGTACCAGCAGTGATGATGTTATCATTTGGGTTCTGAATTCTTTTCCACCGAGGAAGAAGGCAACTCACATGTATATCATTGCTGAGAGTTGGCACTTCTTTAAAGTTAATAAACACTGTTCAATGAAAGAGGCAGAGGAGGTACTTTGCACATTCTGCAACAAAACTCTACACCATGGGACTTCAAATGTTCCATCTTAAAGCTTGGGGACATTAATTATGGTAAGTCATTTGGTGTGAGTCTTCTTGAATGATGTGGATGATGTGTATTGGAAATTGGACAAGATGGTCTGGCCAATACAGTCTCTGTGCTATACCCACCCAACCACTAGATAGTCTGAATCATCTGAACCTTCACCACCAGGTACTATCCGGTATGGCCCCATTAATGAGCCCTGTAGCCACCACCACAGGCTTACACTACCCTAGCTGTAACCCCATTAACCAATACCTCAATGACCCTGCTCTGTGGTTGGAACACTTTGCCAGGAAACCCACCCCTAACCAAGCCTGTTCCCTCGCTCTGAGAAACACGAGATTAGGCACCAGTATCCGCCTACGACACACTTGCCGCAACGCCACTAAGCAAAACTCACACACACCCCCAGGCCCACCTACGCACAAACCAACTACTTCAGGGGTTAAACTGCCTCTGATCAAGGGCGCCCTTATCAACGCCCGATCTATCCCAGCACACGCACTAGATATTGTTGACCTCATCACCACCTCTGACCTTGACTTCATTGCTATATCTGAAACTTGGCTACATGCCGCATACGGCCCCTCACTATCCTTGGCTCTACCTCCTGACTACGGCATCACGCGATGTGACCGTACCTCTGCCCAAGCCAGAGGCGGCGGTGTGGCCTTCATCCATAAAAACTCCCTTGGGCTAAGAGTGGCAACTGACTCAAATCTTGAATCAGCTGAATCCCTATCAGTCAAACTATCACTAACGCCTAATGAAACGGCCACCCTCCACCTCATTTATAGACCCCCTATCCTTTGTCGGGGAAATATCCACCCTCCTCCTCGACAAAACTAAAACTAACTCGCAAACTATCATCCTAGGCAACCTTAATCTGGGTCTTGGTGACCCGAAAGATCCCGTTGCACTAAACCTGGAGAATGTACTAATCGACCTCGGCTTCACCTTGCACATTTAAGAGCCGACTCATATCAAAGGCAGGACCCTTGACTGGCTAGCTGCCTCTAACTGTAACATCAATATCCTCGCTAATACCCCCTGCTTATGGTCTGACCATCATATCATAACTTTTAATATTGAAGCCTCCCCGCGAGCCCCAACCCAGCTAGCCCCAGCTCCCCCCAGTAGATGCAAAAAGGACATAACTATGGAGAAACTCCTCCCACTGCTACTTCCATCCCTCAATGCAGCCACCGACACGTGCTCTGATCCCACCTCCCTAGCGGACACCTACAACCAAACTATGCTCACAGCTATAGACTACATAGCGCCCATCAAACTTAGGAAGTCCAAACCACGAGCACATCTTAATTCCTAGTTCACCCCACAGTTAAGAGTGCTCTGTAAAGCTAAACGTTGTGCGGAAAACCACTGGAAAAGCCACCCTTCTGACGAGCATAAAGATGGCTTCCTCCTTGCCTCACTCTCCTACAAAGATGCCATTTTCACTGCCAAAAAAGAGTCTCTTAATAACCGCATTCTGCAAGCCGACTCTAACACAAAGGAACTCTTCAGGATTCTAAAAGAGTTAGAAACTCCAGCCTCCCCCCCTGACACCTGCACTAAAGACAGTAAATGGTGTGCCAACATTCAAGCAGCCTTACTGACCAAAATGTCTACGCTACAATCCAAAATTAAAAACAAACAGGACAACCTGAAGCTCGACAGTTGCCCTCTCTCCCCTGCAAGGGCCCCTCCACTAGACTCAGCTACGTCAAACCATTTGCATTCTCACCACTCACTATTACTGAGGTTGAAAATAACATCCTGAGAATGAAACCATCCAACTGCCAAGGCGATCCCTGCCCAGCCCCCATCATTAAGGACTCCGCACGTGATCTCGTCCCATTCATCACAGCCTTCATTAATTCCTCCTTTTAAACAGGTATCGTACCCGACAACCTGAAGGACGCTTGGGTGATCCCACTGCTTAAAAAACCTTCCCTAGACCCAAGCATACCTACTAACTTTAGACCTATAACTACTGTCCCATTTCTGCTTAAGATTTTAGACCGCGCAGCATACCTCCAGATTCGGGATTACTTGGAATCCAACAATCTTCTAGGCCTACGACAATCTGGATTTCGTCCCAGACATGGGACTGAAACTGCATTGATAGACCTTAAAACCCAAATTGAGGTATTAAAGGATAAGGGCAAACTAGCAATGCTACTTCTCCTCGACCTCTCTGCGGAATTTGATCTGGTCAACCACCAGATCCTATGCAGGCACCTCCACTCTGCCGCCCACTTCTCAACCTCAGCCACGGCCTGGATCAAATCCTTTCTGAGCAATAGATCCATGAGGGTCTTTGCCCTATCGGCAGCCGCGGACCCATCTCCTATTCACTGCGGCGTTCCTCAGGGATCTTGCGTGTCACCTACACTTTATAACATTTTTACGAAACCACTGTTTGATGTGCTTGACTATCTGGGTGTATCCTACACTAACTATGCGGACGACACCCAGATACTCATCCCCATCACTGGTGACTATCTAGTTGACACCAAGCCCCTTAACGACGTCTACTTGGTCATCCAACCATGGATGGCCCAACACCAGCTATGCCTAAATGACGATAAGACGGAGCTCCTCATTCTGGGCACCTCACAACACCTCAGCAAACTTGAGCCCTCCTATCAATCATTTGTAATAGACGGTAACATTATAAGCGTCTCGAAAGACACTAAAACCTTAGGTTTTTACCTTGATGCCACCCTATCCTTATCTCGACAAATAAATGCAGTCAGATCGGCATCGGCCTACACCTGTAAACTCATTGCAGCTTGCAGACTGTTTCTTACTACTCCCAACAGTGTCACACTAGCCAGAACCCTCATCATGGCCAAAATTGATTATTGTGGTGCCCTTTACTTAGGTACCAGCCAAGAGAACCTGAATAAACTTCAAACAACTCAGAACAACGCTATTAGAGCCGCCTTAAACATCCCTCGAATCCATCACATCTCAGAATCCAGAACCAACCTAAAGTGGCTTCCTGTCAAGCAGAGAATCTCACTAAAAACTCTTGCCCTCACGCACAAATGTCTGTCTAACAAGGCCCCCATCTACCTTTGCAACCGGCTATCCCGCCACTCGACTTCACGACCTCTAAGAACAGCCCAGACCCATTGTCTTTCGATCCCAAGGTTCAAACTCCAAAAAGCCGAGGGCAATAGCTTGCCTGTCCTAGCATCCAAGCTAAGGAACTCTCTCCCCGTTACAATCAGAGCTGAAGACCCATTTAACACATTCAAGTCCAAAGCCAAATCATGGCTTTTCAACCAACACTAAGACATGTCCTTGTCTTACATACTCTGGCCCACTGAACTGCCGACTACCAGCGGACTCACCTGCTGCTATGTCCCTGCCATGCTTCAGTGGCTTTGCAATCTATGTATATAGAAATTGATTGTTTTATTTTGTACTGTCTATAATTGATATGTATGTGTATAAGCTCTGTATGCAGCTTTGCAGTTTTATTTTTTACTATCTATAATTGATATGTATGTATATATACTCCGTATGTAACCTTGCACAAACTGCCTCCTGATGCCCCCGGGCCTGATGGTTGCGCGTTATAAATAAAATACAATACAATACAATACAGGGCTGCAGTCATTTTTGACTTGTATGTGGTCTTATATTGTTACTGTAGCTGTGGTCTTATATTGTTATTGTAGCTGTGAGCTGTGGTTGTGCATAATCAACCTGTACCTAATAAAGGTGCTGCTATCAACGGCTAGAGTTTTCAAACATTTTCAGCATTGGCACACTCTATTTGAAGAGTTATTAGAAATTTTGGAGAGGGGCCTTAATTTTTTGTGTCCGTTTTTTCTTTTTTGTTATTTTATATTTACGTCACAAGTTGGACATTTGTATATGTGTAACATTGTTCATGAAAACACTGAGACGTGGCTCTTCTAATGTTTTGTCAGAATTCTTGGGAACATCAATCATAATAAATCATGTGGGGTGGGTCTCCTGGGATGATGTGGATGATGTGTGTTGGAAATTGCACGAGATGGTCTGGCCCATACTGGACGGCAGTCTTTTTTGGCCTCAGTATAGCTATGAGCAGTGGTTGTGCAGAATCATCCTCCACCCATTAAATGTGCTGCCAGCAACAGGCAGGGTCTTCAAACACTGGCAGCACTGGAACACTCTATTTGAAGATTTATTAGAAATGCTTGAGAGGTTCAGAGAAGAGGCTTTTCATGAAGTGTTTACAGATGTGGTGCTACTATCTGCAGTAGTAGCACTTGGATGAGCGAGAGGTCTTCCTAGGATCTTTTCTTTCTGATGTCATGCATCTGTCGGAAGTTTTCATCCACTTCATCCCTGGGTGCTAATAGTGTATTTATTTGGTTGAAGACACACCAGCAAGTCAGAACTGAGAAAAGAAAAGAAAAAGATGTGGGAATGGTAGAAGTTAATAGCTGAACACCTGCTTACCTGTAATTCTTATTTCTTTTAAGTGGCAGCTTCTCCACCCCTGTTTTCTAAAAATAAAATTAAAAAAATATATATATGTATATATGTGTTGCTTTTTATTTTAACTTCCTTTGTTAGATGTTTCATTCCTATGTGTTTTCCTTCCCTATTCCATCGCCCTCTTTCTGTCCCCTGAAATGGTCCTTTTAAAGGTCGCCTTTTAAGTTACAAAAATAGATAAAATTGAACACAGACAGCAAAAATATATTACAATATCTATTGTGATTTATTTTATGCAGTTTCAGTAATTCAAATCTTCCAATAGTTTTTTTTTCTTCTGTGGTTACACTGTTAACAGGGGCAGTAGTTTAGCTGTGAATAAAAGCACTCTCGTCGTTGCTTGTGTTAGCAAGTAAAATCCTGCAATTCATTGCCTGATGTTGTATCTGTGGCTACAAATAATAATATTTAAAAATATGCATAGAATAACAAAACCCTTGAAATTCAAGGAAAACACTTTAGTTGCAAGGACGTTAAGATGAGAACATAATGCAACAAAACCCCTGAAATTCAGCTAAAGCCACAACAACTTTGCACCCCCTGTTGTAAGGCCTATCACCACAATGATGACATCACAGATCACATCACTGACGACATCACTAATTACATGTTGTATGAGAACAGTGATGACACACACACACCTCAGCAAACAGCAAAAGAGTCATCAGAAAACAAGAGAAAATCTGGCGTCGCTCCAGGACCGCATCTGTCTTGGAACTCCTCAATGAACTCAGAGCAACCCGCTGACAGCTAATCAACACAGTCAAGGTCTCCTACTATCAGAACACCACAGCAGAAGCTCACAACAAAAGCAGAGTCCTCTTCTAAGCAGTCTAGTACTGCAACAAACCACTACCTGACCCTGCCATACCACACTGAATCAAAAAACTTCACCACCATCAACACCTTCTTCATCAACAAAATCATCAAGATTCGCCAGCACATAAACAGTGGCTCTGCATCCACAGACCCACCTCACGTCCCTCCTGGTGAAATCTCCACACCTTGGACAACATTCAAAACACTCTCTACTGAGGACCAGGTAGAAACCCTGGGTGCCCTCAAAGCCACATCATATACAGATGACATCCTCCCAGCAGCCATTCTCGACACCTTTCCGCAGAACCTCTCGTTCCCTACCTGGCGATCTTCAACAGCTCCCTAACTCAAGGCACCTTCCCATTGACCGTGAAGATAGCACAAATCCTCCCTCTACTAAAGAATCCCACTCTGGATCCCGACTAACCTAGGTAATAATTGCCCCATCATCCATTTTCCGGTCCGAGTTAAGATCATCGAGAAGCGGCAGCTGTGCAACACATCAACACCAACAATCTCCTCCAAACCTACCAATCCAAGTTCAGACCCAGATGCAGCACGGAGATGGCAACCATACAGGTGGTCAACGATGCCCTCTGCATCCTTGACGATAGCCACACCTGCCTCTTAGTTCTACTCAACCTCTTGGCTGCTTTAGATAACCAGGCGCTCATGGATACCCAACATCAGCACATGGGGATTAGCAACCTTGTCCTATGCTGGTTCAAGTTCTACCTTGCCAACCGCCAGCAGTTTGTTCAGATGGACTCCTTCAGATTGCCAATGCTACCCACCACCTGTAGAGTCCCGCAGGGTTCCATCGTTTTCCCAGTGATCTTCAATCTGTACATGGAGCTGCTGGGAACTGTCCTAGCCACACACAACATCCACATCTACCAATAAACGGACAACACACAGCTATACCTCAAGATCGACTTCATCTAGGACATCCAAAAGCTCAAAACCTGTCTCTCGCTGATCCAGTCTTGGCTGTCCAGTGCATACTCCAAGAGCGAATTGCCACTCCTCACCAACACCACCAAAAATCCAGTCTTACAAACCTGAGGGCTTCACACCCGAGCTCACCTCCTACAAAGACCTCTCCTTCAAGACACACATAGCTAAAAGATACTCAGAGAGCTTGGTATCAGTTCTCCCCCCTGCGGAAGGTCAAGCCCTCCCTCCAGACAGCTTTAGATCCACTGTTCAAGCAATGATCCTATTGCACCTGTATGGGGCAAATGCCCTCGTCAAAGGGCCACACCAGCCAGTATAGCA
Source organism: Ambystoma mexicanum (assembly GCF_040938575.1). Lineage (NCBI taxonomy): Eukaryota > Metazoa > Chordata > Amphibia > Caudata > Ambystomatidae > Ambystoma > Ambystoma mexicanum. The sequence goes on from NC_090935.1 coordinate 325,547,873, forward strand.
AAATCTGGTCCGCAGAAGCAGCAGCTCCTCTTCATGGCAATCCTCCAGTAATGCTGGTAAGAATCTTTCTGATCTGAGGAAAGCACATTGCCTCGTCTAGCAGAACACATGCACTCTGAGGCTGGCCAAAGCAAGCCTCAAGTTACATGGGAGGCAGACACACAAAGGTTTTAGCAGCCAGCCAATCATTATGGCCCTTCAATGTTCCAAAGATTTGGGCCCACCTGTACAAGAAGTGTAATAGGTTAGTCTGGTGCAGAAAAGCAGGCTTGGCCAATTTAAACTACTCTAGATGGTGCAGACATGTCTGCACAACAGCCATATTAGGCCTGCTTTTTAGCACAGACACACACACCAAGGGATGGCCCAAAACAAAATCACAGAGAGTAGAGTACTGGGAGTAGTACCCCAATGGCTTCCGTTGTGATACATTGGGCTACAAAAGCAGCTAAAATAACTGGGTATCGTACCCCAATGGCTTCCGTTGTGGTGCATTTGGCTATAAAAGCAGTAAAAAAGACTGCAACTCTGTTAAGCTAAAACTAAATCACTGCTCCCCTCCAGCCTCCTACACATCACACTTGTTGAGTGATAAAGCCACATTAGCACCAAAATGGGGTTCTTCAAAAACACCTGATTTGTTCCTGAGCTATCCTCCCAGCCTTAATTATGGGATTCTGGATATATTTATGTTGCTATTAAAAGGAGACATTTTATCTAAAATATTGATTTTAAACTTGAGATAGATGCGGCAATGTCTTTAAGCTGGGAGAATAGCTAAGGGGCAACGTGTTTGCCTTGGAAGCAAGACAACGCAGCGCGACCTCGGTTCGAATTCTACCCTGCCTTTAAAGATTGGTATTAAGCCTGTTATAAAATATTAATTAGTTCATTTTAATTAAGGGGATCTTAACCCTTTTCCTATGAGAACATTTAGAAATATCACACAAAACATATCCCTATAGGCCAGTACACCTCTTGATGAAATTGTAATGCAGGTTTTTTCTTTTGTTGTTAATGGAGAAATCCGTACTTCACTCTCTGATTTTTTTTAACCTCCCCTTTGTACGTGCTGTGTTGATTTTTGCGGGATTTAAAAAGGGTGGGTGTATGTATGGGCATTGTTTTTTGGGTAATTCTAGAGATTAGGAGAGTAACACCTGTGTATTGGGTGGGCGAAGGGAATTTGTTCATTTCTGAAATAAAACGTTGAAAGTTACTTTATGAGTAAGATGTTATTTATGCTTGACCCCATCCACATTGTCTCTAGGGGCCACATGTCTATCTTCCCCATCACTAAATGTTTTAACCACTTCATTCTGGTCAGGCATGGTAGGCAATGTCTATGTGATACAACATGCAGGACAGTGCTATAATCCAACAAGCCATGTTGGGCTTGTACTTTAAAGCCCCATCCATCAAGTGCAGGTACTGGAAACAGTTTTTCAGGGGTAAAGAAAAAACACTCATTAATACTCCTGGCTGTAATGTGTTCCTGGTTGTAATGATGCTTATTTTGTGTCACAAGTTGGCGTATTTATGTTATGCTATGTTATATGTATTTATAAAGCGCATATATGCCAGAGGGCACCTTGGAGCTAAACAGTCGAGGTGAGGAAGTGATTGAGCAGAGTAGAGCATAAATCAGGAAGGGCTTCAAGGACCTCCGAAAAGCCAGATGGTTAGTAGTAGCCCGGAGAGCACAGGGCAGCTGTTTTCACACCCTCGCGTCCACCATTGAAAAGGCACACCCACTAATCCGTGACCGTCGAACAAGAGGAACTAAAAGCAAGAGAGCATTCTGAGAACGGAGGGGACGGGAAGGAACATACTGGAAACATTTTTCCAGGAGGTACTCAGCTCCTGATTTATAAAAGGCTCGATGTACCAGGCACATTGATTTAAACAAAATCTGTTTCTCAATCGGAAGCCAGTACAACTGTCTCAACAGCAGTGACATATGTGCCCATGGAGGGGGGCCCAAGATAGCTCTGGCCGCCGCATTCTGGAGCAACTGGATGCAATTTACCAGATAATGTGGTTGGCCATAGTACAATGAATTGCAATAATTGGATGTACTAAGAACAAGTGCAGCTACCACTGAGGTATGGAGATTACAGGTAATAAAAGGGAGAACCTTCCTCCGGGTGCGCAACTTGAAATGGACAGATTTGCAGACTGCACCAACCTGCTCAGCCATAGAGAGGGTAGCCGAGAACCTCACCCCCCAATTTCTCAGTGAGAGAGATGGAAGAGGGAACGGGCCAAGAGAGACCGGCCAAAACTCAGGAGTCCAAAAGAACAGTGGACTAGTTGTTCCTACCACAAGGACCTCCGTCTTGATGCCATTGAGATTTAGCGAGTTATCAGCCATCCAGATGCCCAGATCCTCTCGACAGCTTCTAACTCGTGAAGCAGTTTCAGGGGCGAGAGAGATCAAGTCGAATCAGGATCTGCGTAGCGTGCGTGTAAGAATGGAAGCGGAAACATGTGACAGAAAAAGAAACAAAAGTGGGTGAATGTAAACGTTAATACATATGCATGAGACCCCAATGAATAAAAGGGATGAGCGGCCGCCATTTAGGTGAGAATCTGAGAAATCAGATATGTATCTCGCCTCAACAAGAAATGATGAGTCTTTATATACAACCTTGTCCTTTAGAATGGAAGATGAAACCCATACTAACCTAGGTATGTCTACATCAAGATATATCAGAAGAGAATATTCCTTGCAAACAAAAGAAAATGAAAGTATCTCATCAATGTCCTCATAACAAACGAGTGGAAAAACAGAATGAACATATCTTACTGACCTCATGGAATACTAGAGGACATGGTCACTTATTCCATCAAACACATCTAAAGTTACAACATTCCCAAATAATCTGTTTACAAGAAACATGGCTGTCTCACCCTCCCACGTGTGAAGGTTATAACATTTTTACTAATCCAGCCATCACACAAGAGAAAGGAAGACCGTCGTCAGGACAGATTACCATGATAAAAATTACACCCTTTGGACTCTGATTGAAGCAAGAAACTTGAATCCTTGGATCCAATATGTAGTGTTGCATCAACAAAACAAACTTGATTGTAAACAGTCTGCTTGGACTGTTATATTTAACATGTATTGGAATCCTGTAGCGGTTAATGAAACACAATATTTAGATATAGTGCTGACTGCTCTCAATAAACTTGTCAACAAGTTTCCAGCTATTGATATAATAATTTGTGGAAATTTAAATATACACATTTTTGATAACTTTGGAAATCAAAGAGAGAAGAATGAACTGTCCCAGAGAGCCAAATCTTGGATGAAAGAAATGAAAATAAGAAATCTTATCTCCATTGGATCGTATCAGCACATCGATCTCCGACTAATTCCGACATGGTCACAGAGTACTTCGGAAGCAGTACTGGACTATATATAAATTTCTGAGAACATTGCGAAGACACTTATAAAATCAGAGATTACAGTGAATATTAATAGTGACCATTGTATGATGTCTATGACATGGTTAAAGCAAGATGATTACCAAGAGATGGAATTAAATGCAAAAGCCACAAGATTGAGACTTAAGTCAGTCGACATAATAGGTATAAATCAGATCTATCAAACCACAGTAAAAAAAGATCTGGAGAAAATAAATTATGAGTGGCTATTCAAACCGCACTATCAACCTCAAAAAGAGCATACAAACCAACATTTGCCTTACACCCATAATTACGACCGGATAATCGTAATGAAAAAAAGAGAGCTGCGAAAATTATGAAGAGACTTAAACAAGTTGAGAACTAAAGAATCGCAGCTTGCAATCTATACAGCAAAACTAAAATATCGGAACTGGATAAAATCCCATAAAAGCTGCATGTTACAATGGGACTCAGAGCAGATGTTATCATGTCTCAATAACCGTAACACCCGAGAATTATGGAGGCTATTAAACACAATCTGCTCAACATCGGAAGATACAAAATATTACTGAAGCCAGCTGGTTAGAACACTTCACTGCTCTATATAAGAAGAAGGCTATCTCTGAACTCATAGCTCAACCGAAAATGAATAAATGGCAAATCACAATAACAAGACAATAAATTCTACAAATAATCATGAAATTGAATAACTCGAGAGCACCCGGGCCAGATGGCCTAACAAATGCACAAATCAAAGACTCACCAGAGATATGGGGCGGACATGACACTCCAAATTATCACACTGATTAACCAACTGAATCAAATACCATCAACTTGGAAACTAGCGATCCTTATCCCTATCTTCAAACAAGGAGACAAAGAGAGTCCTACAAATTACAGACCCATCGCATTATTAGACCCTCTGGGGAAAATATTTGCTACCATTTTATTGAAGGCACTAACTGAATGGGCCATGGAAAATAAACGGATTGCGTCTCGACAAACTGGTTTTGTCCGCGCAGTCGGTACAAACATCAATCTCTTTCTCCTGAACATTATAAAACATGAAGCAAAGACCTCTAACCAACAGATCTGGATAGCCCTTGTGGACTTACATCTAGCATTCGATTGTGTGAACAGACAATTGCTATGGAACAAATTGGAAAAGTGGAACTGCCCGATACATATATTACAACCAATAAGGTTACCCTACTCCTCAACAAAAATACGAGTAAGGTTAACTGAAGACGGGCAAATGACTGCCTATATCGAGACCTGGAATGGGTTAAAACAAGGTTGCCCACTTGCAGCCACCCTTTTCAATCTGTTCACATCAGATCTGCCGTGTGAAATGATGTCGGACAGAATAAATCCCCCGAGAATAAACTCAGTAAAGATACCAATAATGATGTATGCAGACGACATCATATTGCTTGATAAAACATCGAAAGATCTACAGGAGAGCCTTGGATTGCTGGTAGACTATATGGAAAGAAATGACTTAAAAATAAATATAGCAAAAACCAAAATCATGGCTATTACGAAACCGAAAGCAAAGGAAAATAAACCAATGATATACATTAATAACTGTCTAGTTAGTATTGTATCCTCTTACAAGTACCTGGGAATTGTGATCAGTCAGACACTGGAAGAAAAAGAATGGGAGATACATCTAAAAAATAAAGTAACGGGATTGGCGAGGCAAGGGTATATACTCCATGAAAAAATTGGTACATTTTCAAACCGACCAATCATCACATTTTATAGGTCCAAGGTTATTCCGATACTTACATATGCAAGTGAAACATTGCTAAATTTGTCTGAGAAAATATGGCCTATACTGGAAGCTACTTTCTGGCGGAAAATAATTAGGCTGCCTAAATCCTTTCCAATAGCCCGAATTCGAGCTGAAATAGCTTACCTCTGTGGTATGATGAAAAAATGTGATCTTTACCAAAAAATAACATGGGAACAAAAAGTGCCAGCATTAGAAATATTTCTGTCAAAACCTAATCCTATAAATGGAAGGGCACTATTAAAATGGAAACAACACATTTTAATGGCACTAAGAGAAGAAGATATAACAGAAGAAATGCTACAAATGCGACCTCAGTATGCCAAGAAACAACTAATGTATAATGATTGGATAAATACGAATGAATATATAACCCGGTATAAAGAAAATCAGAAAAGTAAAACTGAGATCGGAGCCATCAATGAATTGCCAATGTACCTGTTTAAATTTCCTAATAAAGACATAAGAATGTTCTTTATGAAATTGAGGTTAAACATATTACCCACAAGAGAAAGACTAGTAAGAACTCAACAGCAAGTAAACAAAGAAATCTCTTGTCGAATATGTAAAATTCAGGAGGAAACAGAAAGCTTGTATCATCTTATTATGTCTTGTCCTGCTCTCGACCAAGAGAGAAACGTATGTCGATCCTATTTTGAAATCGCACATAAGACATTGAGCCTGGAGGAAAGATGGGCCTGGATATTGTTAGGGACTGAGAAACGGATGATTTACATAATTTTAATTTTTGGAATAAGATTATGGACACAATTGAAAAAGAGAATTGAATGAAATGTATAATTTAAATGTATGGTGTTTTATAAGATAAAATGAAAAGTTTATTTTAAACTGAAACATTTTAATTAAAAAAAAAAGTAAACATTAAACAGTATAGGCGACAAAACGGAACCCTGTGGAACTCTGCAAAACAGTGGGATAGATTGTGAGCAGAAAGGAGGCCGAAAGGCAGATTGAGACCAATCAGCCAGCAAGGCGGTGATCCAGCTCAGTACTTGGTCGCCCAGGCTAGTGTTCGACAGACGTGAGATCAGAGAGGAATGATCCACAGTGTCGAACGCAGCCAACAGGTCCACAAGGAGAAGCGCTCCCACCGCACCCTGATCAACTAGGCGGGTTAAGTCATCTAGCACAGAGTTGAGTACTGATTTGTTTCCTCTCCTCGGCCGAAAACCGGATTGAAATGTATCAAAGAAACTTGAGTTTTTCAGAAAGGATGACAAAAGGGGAGAAACCAGAACTTCCACAACCTTCATCAAGGAGGGGAGAAGAGAAATGGGCCGGAAGTTAGCAAGCACGTAAGGGTCAAGGGAGGGGTTCTTCAAAAGAGGTAGCACACGGGCATGCTTCAGTGTGCTGGGAATAAACCCTGCTTGAAATGACAGATTCACCGCCGTAGTAATAAGTGAGAACAAGTCGCCAGAGATATCTTTGAGTACAGACAGCGATATGGCATCCGCCGGCGAGGCTGATTTAAGGCTCTGAATGTATGTGGAAATGTCCTGCTCAGAAAAGACAGGGAATGATAGCCATAAGGTGTTAGGGGCTGGCAATTCAGAGGAAGCCTGAGCAGTGACACTCCAGACAGAGATTTCTCTGATATCCTTGAGAATAGATTCGATTTTTGAATGAAAAAAAGAGGAGAGGGAGTCACAAAGATCTTGGGAAGGTTCAATAGAGGTATCATCTTTCGTAGGTGTAGAAAGAGATTGGACTAACTGAAATAGTGCTTTGGGCCCATTCACAGAGCATTCAGCTTCCTCTCTAAAAAAAGATTTTTTAGCAGCCAAAATTGCCTTTTGGTATGTTGATAGGGCAAGGCGAAAGGCAGCTCTGTCAGCAATCATATAGGTTGCGCGCTATTTCTTTTCAGCCTGCCGGTACACAAGTTTTAAGGCTTGAAGTTCTGCCGAGAACCAGGGTTCGGACATATGAGTTCCTTCCTTACAGAGCCTAGCAGGTGCCAGTAGATCAGCCACAATCCGGAAAGAATCATCCAGGGCAGCTAAAGTGCAAGGGCTATGATGTACACAATGAGAAAGAAGCGAGGAAGACAGCGCAAAAAGTTCCACATTGCACTAGTTCCGTTTGTGACTAGCCAATTTAAGAGATCGCAGAGCTGAGCCTGGCAGAGAGATGGAGAAGGAGATCAAAAGATGATCAGACCATAATACCGGGAGAATAGAAGAAACAGTAATCAGCGACTCAGGGGCGCAAATAAAATCCAATATATTGCCTAGCTGATGGGTGGGTTCATGAAGCAGTTGAGGGAGCCCAAGATCCATCATCAGAGATAAGAAGCTTGCTACCTGACTAGTGTTGGTAGATTTGGCGGGAAGATTCATGTCACCTACCACCCAGAGATTTGAATGATTGATCTGAAGTGCAGATGCAAAATCAGGAAAGTCAGCACAAAAGGTGGCATCAGCCCCTGGCAGATGATCGACTAGAATGATAGTGAATGTGCATACGGGAGATATAGAAATGCAGGCAAGAAGGTATCCCATCTTCAGTGAGTGTGTTGGAATTGAGCAGACCACTTTGTACGAGGATTTATACATAATACCTAGCCCACTGCCAGTATGAGTAGAGGAGCGATCAATATGGGCCAAACTAAAGTTGGGAGGAAGAGCTTGGACAATTGAGGGTCCAGAAGAGTCCCTTAACAAGGTCTCAGTTAAAAACAAGAGATCTAGTTTGGAACTAGACATACAATTATGGCAATCAAGAACATGGGCAACCAGCGAGCAGGTGTTAAGCAGACCACAGCGGAGTGTTTCAGCATTTAATGTGGAGAATACCAGCAAGGCTATTATAAAGCCTGGTGGCCAGATAGTGATGGCAGGTGCTAGTGAGAGTAATAGTTGGCGATCTAAACTCCTAGCATAACTCCCATGCATGCCCTTGGCACAGACGGGCACAAACAAGCTTGCCTTAAGAGCACTGGCGGCATGCCCGCTGTGCCCGTCCGCTGTGTGGGCAGAAGTACTGGCACATATGATGCCGTGGAGGGGTTCAGAGTGAGGCAGAGACCCCCCACTCCGAAGGAAAAAGTGGACTGGCAACAGCAACGCCGTCCTGATCGAGTTCAGAGTAAAGTGGCAGCGTCACTTTTAAAACAAAACTTAAGAGCAATAGAGCCATCATCCTGTTTTTTTTTGGGTCAGCAATGTATGGACTACTTACATAGTCTGGCTGCACAACCAAAAATAATACTGCACGCATAACTGTACCAAAATCTGCAGAAATAGAGCCAATGTAAAACAAAAATGTCAGTCTACCGCCACAAATTATTCAAAAGCATTCGTTTTAAGAACTGAAATCGGTACAACTGAATCCCACAAGTCACAAATAAAAGTCCCGGGGGAATATAAACATTTCTTGAACCCCTGAATACCGTATTTGGACAGCAGGAGTTATACAGAATACCTGGTTGGTGTTGCTTAGTCATAAGTAAAGCATATATTTGTCATCACATATGCAAGTTACATAGATGGATTAGCAAGACTCATTTTTAATACCAGGGTTAGCATGATAGCACCTAGACAGGCAAGGGTTGCCATAGAACTAGTTACATTCCAGAAGAACAGCTATGTCTCCAGGCTTCAAACTATTTCTGTATACTGGGACCTGAATTGGGCTGAAGAGGAAGAACATTTAGCAGGATAAAATGCATGAAAGGCTAATTACCTGCCTGCTGAGCAAGTGGATGAGCCTGCTGTTTTCAAATAGGCAGCTTCAATCAATGTGGGGTTTTCCTCATTACAATGAAAGTGCCTACTCCCTTGATATCAGATTTGGCATTGTGTGTCTCTTTTTCCGTTGTAGGGTCTCCAGACCTTTTTCGAACCTGGCTTCATGTCTGCACACTGCAGGAGAATATGGATTTTATTTTCTATATTTTCTTGGATGTTGTGACTCAGGCCCGTCGCCGTGCAGTCATGTGTTGCTGCTGAAGGACGCCTGTGCACACATGGAATACAGACCCGGCTCTTGCAGAGGGGGCACGGGGGCTGGGCCCCCCAAGACCCACCTCTGGCCCCCATAGAGAGTAGGCCATGCCAGTGGACCTGAGGGAATATGGGTGTGGGTGTGGATTTCCCTCCACACATGCAGCAGCAACCTCAGAGATATCATTCTGGGAGGCTGAACTGCAGGAGGTCGGCCAGGATTTGTTTTCATGCCCTAGATAATGATGTAGCGCCTTGATGCCTATGGGCATTGGCACTCGAGAAATATATAGAAATAGAAATAGAAATGTATGCCCCACAGCCATGAAATGACCATGGAGATGGAGGGCCATCCACACCTACTTATTCAAGCTGGCTGCCTATTTTCTCAAACCTAAAATTACAGTTTTGCGTTCTGTAATTTAAAGCATGTTTATCTTTTGTGGGAATATAGTGGTTTTCGCATCATGCTTAATAAAATGGTTAACTATATCAAACAATAAATGACAGATGATGTTGCTTGAAGACAGATTTCTGAAGAAGGTGCATCATCTGACTGGGGGACCTTACAAATGACATTCAAAGAATTGATTCTGCAGAATTATCTACTTGAGTTTAGGTAAAAAGATAAGGTTGATAGTAACACAAATGTAATTTTGGTCTGTAGTAAAATAAAAAGTAATAGATGCAAGGCTTTGAATTAAACATTACTACTACCGTTGCTCTGCACAGCATTCCACACCATAATTCGTATGTCTGTGCCATAACAGAAGAGGACAAGCCATTAGCAAATGACTCTTGGTGCTGCCACCAAAAGGTGCAGTCCAATATCAATTGCTAGGCCATAACCCCTCTGCACTGGAACACAGCAACCACATGCATGTTTAGGCCTTGTGGTCTAGCAGTTTGGGAAGGGCTTCTCGCATTGGTGAATGTACCAAGGCTGATTTGCAAACAATGGTAAAGAAGGCTGGCCAGTGCAATGCCAGTGGTTATACATTATTCACACTTTTTTCCTATTAGGTTCAACACAGAACTCATGCAGTGGATAGGATAGAGATAAAATGTGAAGAGAACCACATCATATGGGTATATTTGGTCATTTACCCACTCAATGATTATCCATTGCTAGGTTAGAGCCGATGGCATTAACACCAACTACCTGCCTCTTGCCACCAAAACGTAACCTTTCTGGAACTGTTTGAGCAAGCTCTATCACAAAGTAACACCAAAATGTGTTGCTATATAGGGCCTGCAAGGTATCAAAGCATTCTTTTAGTGTTTAATTAATTAATTGCCACTGTAAATGTGCTCCTGGTATGATAAAAAATACTCTTAATGTGTGACTTCAGCCAGTTGATTTTATAAACAATATCTTTGTCAGTGCCTGAAGTACTGCCTTAAACAAGCAAACGCAAAGCCAACTGTTTTTGCTTCTCTATTGGTATTAGACATTTGCCAGGCAATGCCATAATATTGCATTGCCTGGCAAATGTCTAATACCTATAGTCAAGCAAAAACTGTTGCCTGGCAAATGCCTATCCATGCCCAATCAAAAGCCCACGCTGTTGACTTTGTCAATGCATGTTGGTTTCAGTTTGTCTCCCAAAGTGAACACGTATATGCCCAGATGTGAGTGCCTTGCTTTCTACACCTAGGTAATCAAGCTGCACCTCATTGAGTTGGTCCAACAAGGCCCTACCTGAAAATAATAAGGCTACGATGGCAAGTATGGACCAGTTTCAGATCTTCTCAAGCATATTTAAAAGTGGGTCTCCGACCTAAATAGAATGTATCTTTGTCTGTGTGGAACCTTTCATGATTCAAGTAAGTACCGACTCATACTGTTTGAGTAACTTAACAGAGTTTGCATTCCAACAGAATCCACCATGTGCATTGCGGGTCTTATTTGGAAAGTATAATCTAAACCCTGGGTGCTGGGAGCTTAGGCAGTGGCAGAATCCCTTAAAGAGCACCTTTAAAATAACACGAAAGAAGAGCGTTTCCTATAATGTTGCGTGCAAAGTATAAAAAGGGATACATCTTTTAAAACTAAAAAGCAGTATTTAAATATTTCCTAAAGTGTGCAATCAGAGGTGGATTTAACATTTGGACCTTGGACAAATGCCCATGCCCCCCTGCTCTGCCTCTCTCCCCCAAATACAAACGGCCAGGGCTGCACAGGTCCTCTGACTGAGGTCGTATCTTTTTAACGTGTCTCAGAGGCAACTTATTTACAACAAGAAATGATTAACAGAAAGTAATAACAGATGAGAAAAGGTAACAATTGCTATGGCACTTTTGTCTTTAAATTATATAGGCCCTCATTACGACCCTGGCGGATTTCGCGGTGCTAAATGCACCGCGAAGCACGGCGGAAAGCCGTCGATAGCGCCATGGGGGTTGGCGGATTTACCACCCCATGCCGACCTTGGCGGAGCGGTAAATCCCCAATCCCCATTTTACCCTTCCCCATTCCCATTCTTGCCCCATAGGGTATAATGGGAGTGGGGAAGGAGTTAATTACGCCGCCGTAAAGTACGGCGGCGTAATTAACAATGAGGTCCCTTAGCGCCATGGTTTTCTCCGCCCGGTAAAACCAGGCGGAGAAAACCTCCATGGCGCTAAGGGAACTCGTAGTACGGCGGACGGGTCCGCCGCGATTAGCGCTGGCGGAAACCCACTCCGCCAGGGTCCTAATGAGGGCCATAGGGTTTTAACCAGCTATTTAAGTGTGATTGTTGGGTGATAAGTATACAGAACAAGCAGTGTGAAACAATGATCTTGTCATGCATTTCATTCACTTTGTGTCTGTAGGAGATTTTTTTGTGAATTCTTATTAATGTCTATGGTGGAGCCTATATGCTTCCATTCAGTATGGGGAAAACAAAGCTTCAATCATAGGGGGTCATTTTCCAAGCAAAGCGCAGTGCAAGAAGTGGTGATAAATGTATTTTGTTTGATTTGGCATGTGAGGTTGGAGACAGGAGGTCCCGCTGCCAAATCAGATTGGTTTTTCTACCAGCATGCATTTTTATGTTGGCAGAAAATCAATGGATTCCTCTGGGATCTGTCTGACATTTACACCTTGTAAAAACAGACAGATTCCAAAGGAATCCATTGTGGTTGGCTCCCAAAAACATTAATTGTAGAAGTGATTTACACTTTACCAGACATGTAGTGGAAATGTAAAGAGTAAACATTAATGAATTGCCTGTTGAAAAAAGTGCAAATGGGAGTGGTCCCTCCCTGTGCAATTTAGGATTCAAAACAAAATGTCCCTCTTACTCTTTTCTTCAATACATTTCTTCAATGATGAATACATTGTCAGGTTGATTTATCATTTGACTCATGCATTTTTAAAGTAATCTGTGTAACATTAAGTATTATTGTAGGTATTGATATGATATGACATGGCATTTATAACGCACCTATACACAAGTGTTTCAAGGCGTGACAAGGCAATGGAGGGAGAACAGAGGGAAAACAGACATCGATCCTACTAGGCCAGGTGTCATTCAGATCGCGCAATTGCATGGGAAGGGGAAAGGAGGAGAAGTGCGAGCGGCAAAGGGGAGTGGACAGTGCAGTACATGGGATAAGAAAAAATAACAAAATATAAATAATAAATAAGAGTAAGTAAAAATACTGCCAGCAGGTGGCAGTGCAAGGTTAAGTGCAGACATCAAGTGTCAAGTCCTGGTTGTGGGACTGTAGGGATACAGGAACAGTCCACAAGTGTGGGGGTTGCCAGGAAGGCAGTGCAGGAGTGCGACTGGCAGGGGAGGGGACCTGGGCGCGACGAGGCAAGGGATGGAGAAGCTAGAGGTCAGACAGACAATCATCCTGCTAGGCCAGGTCTCATTCAGATCGCGCAAGTGCATGGGAAAGGGAAAGGAGGAGAAGTGCGGGGGGCAAAGGGGAGTGGACATTGCAGTACATGGGATAAGACAAAAAAATATAAATAATAAGTAAGAGTAAGTAAAAATACGGCCAGCAGGTGGCAGTGCAAGGTTAAGTGCAGACATCAAGTGTCAAGTGCTGGTTGTGGGACTGTAGGGATACAGGAACAGTCCACAAGTGCGGGGTTGCCAGGAAGGCAGTGCAGGAGTGTGACTGGCAGGGGAGGGGACCTGGGCCCGAGATCTGAGGGTGTCCAGGTGACCAGTGCAATATCAGTGTCAGCAGCTAGGAAGTCAGCAAGGGAGAGGAGTATTCCAAATACTTCAAATATTCAAAGAAGACCCTTCACAGTCTCCAGTCTCTTATATAGAACTATATTTAGAAAAAGTGTGACTAATCTGCCCTGATGACTACCCCAAAGGCTCGAAACACGTGTCGGCTTTTGGCACCTACAGGCTTTAAGCATCTAGAATTTGATGCAATACTGTGTATTCTTGTTTGATGTAAGACAAGTGTTATGTATCAAGAGCTTTATTGGTGCTTTTTGTGATTGACACATGACCGAACACAGGTCGCCTTTTTGAACCGTTTTTGAGTATCTGTATTGAGACAGTGATATTATATTTCTTTGTGATTCACAAAGACAGTGACAATTTGTTTCTGACCAATCATCTTAATTAAAGTTAGCACTGATTCACAGGCAATTCGATGCTCAGCGATGTATTATTGTGTAATTTCTATTAGTAAAGTGTTGAGCACGCCTGAGGAGAAAAAACAGTATTTCGAGTACAAATAAGGTGGTACAGATTGCACTCTCAGTAGGGTGCAGAGTGGCCACTGCTGGTTCTGCATCCTGGGGGAAAAGCCTGCAGCAGCAAAGCGTGGGGCGCAGAGAATAGATGCCAGCTGCCACAGCAGCCATTCAGCAGGCCAAGCCACAGACCTGTTACGCAGACCGGTGGCGTTCTTTGGAGAACTTTATTGGGGGAAAACTATATTTACTTACCAGGGGGCCCGGCATCATTGCCCATCTGCTTGTGGCTGGCACTTAGCACCTCTCACAAGGGGGAAGGGGAAGACTAGTGGAAGCAGAGAATCACCCCGCGCAGTCAGTTGGAGGCAACAACCTAGTACATTGGCCTCTTCTACCGTGGCCCTCGGGAAGGGTGCTCATGCGGCCAGGCCATCACAGGGACGTGCTGCTATTGTCAGTGGGAGACAGTGTTCAGACACCTGTGCCTCTTCTATCGCAGCCCTCAAGAGGATGCTCATGTAGCAAGGTCCAAGAGGAGTCAGAGGGGAGTACGCCTGTACAGGAACAAGGGGCAGCAATGGCTCATCATGCCGCGGGGCTCTTGGTTTGCCAGAGGTGCCAATGCTAAGGGGCTGTGCTCACAATGCCAGGACTTCTCAACTTCCAGACACTGAGCCAGAGCCCAAGGGGTACAGTACATCCCACAGGCACGTCGTTTCATAGCCACCCTGGGTCAGAGTTCTATATGCAGGTGAATCCAGCAACCCTGGGGCCAAGTTGGAGGCACTAGCTGGAGAGGCTCTAAATGTTTTTTGAAGTGGCCGAAATAACAGATGATGCCAAAAAAGGAGATACTCTACATGTTTTATGCGGGAAGCGAGGTTCATAAGCTGTACAGAGTGCTGCCTCCAGGCGATGGGTCTTATCGAGCTGCAGGGAGGGCTCTGTCCAACTATTTCAACCAATGGTCAACAATGGTTATGAATGAATAATTAATAATGTCTTTATTAATAAATTATGGCCTTCTGTTATTACATGATCTGAGGCCTATGTGTGTATAGTGCTATATAGGAAATACATTATTATTATTATTATTATTATTATTATTATTATTATTATTATTATTTATTATTATTATTATTCAAGCTCTGGCAGGCTGCTCAGGGGCCCACTGAGTCCATGGACATGTTCAACACTGGACCGCGCCAGTTAGCAGAGACTAGCATTTTTGTTGATGAAGAGGGGGAGTTGCATAGCCAGGTAATTCAAATATGCTGGTCTAACAAGCTTCACACCCAGAAACTGAAAGAACCAGGAATTCCTCTGGCGCAGATCCTTGAACTAGCGAGAGCTCCAGAGTTTGTTAAGGCGCGGTCAACTGAGATGGAGATGGCCATGAAAGTTCTGCAAGTGGAGGAGGTACACGCCATCAGGCTCCAGAGCAAGAAGGCCGCTCCGGTGAATGTGGCTGGGAGTGGACCCATGCCAAAAGAAGGGCAAGGATGAGGCACCCCATAGACCATGCAAGTTTTGTGGATGTGGGTTGCCACATGTAGAGCTGTGTCCCTCAGTAGGGTGGCAATGTGGTAGGTGCCACAAAGCAGGACATTATTCCAACTTCTGCAAGTCCTCCTGTGCATCAATGACCATAGCCAGCAAGCCTGAGCCATTGAGAAACAGGTGTAGTAGCTACCAACATTGAACTTATCGCAGAGGACACCAGCTGGCCTGAAGAGGATGGAGGGAAACGCAGGAACGGAAATGAAGTGGTAGCCCTAGTCAAGTACGATTACGATGATGAAGAGGTGTTCTTCGTGACATAGCAAGTGCAAAGACCTCCAGCAGTCAATACAGGAGTGGCAGAGCGGAAAAGGCCAAAGAAGAAGGCACAGAAGGCACGTGCCCGCCGCAACAAGAATGCGAAGGGCCAAGGCTAGCGGTTCAAATTTACTCTGGAGCATAGTTTTGTGGAAGTTACAAAAGTTGTGTTCATATTTTGTGTTTTTACCTGTGGCATGGGCTGTTGTGATTTAGGTACATCGCTGTGCAGTCATGTGTTGCTGTTGAAGTGATCACAGCACGTCTCTTACTAGGATGGCTGTGATCACGTGGAATATGTTAATTAAAGGGGGGCGAGCGGCTTTGCGCTTCACCAGTAACTTCTACACTCTATTCGGCTCTGCGTGTCATCATTGTAGGTGTCCAAGAGTATGTCCTGGCCTTCCCATAATATTGGGTATCACAGAAGTAGATTCTTCATGTCTTTTTTCAGCCAGACAAATTGCATTGGGAATCACGACATACAGAATGTTAAGTATGGGGAAATATCACACTGAGGAGTTCGGATTAGCATCGAATCTTGAGTTGTCTATGATGTGACTTTGAAAACTGAGTACAATTTTATGTTACGTATAGGTGTTTATCAGCCCATTCAAGTGTCTCGGAAGAAAGGTAGGGTCCTTTCAGCTCAAATTTCATCACTTCCTGTTTCAGCGCAGCATGAATGTGAGGGGGCAGGAAGTGGGCTGTGGGCTGCTATAATGCGTCAGAAGAAGTACTGTGTTGAGCATTTGGGCCGGGGTGCAAGCATGTGAAGTCACCACGGTGAAATACGATTTGCATATTTCATTGTGGTGGCATCATATCAGGGAGTTATGAGTGTTTTAGTGCTGTATAGTTGCTGAATGGAGTCCATTGAACCTATATACATGCAAGCCAGGTTCCAGGAATATTCATCTGGGTGGGCCAGGTTTGTGATAAAGGGGGCCCAAATTCTATTGGGTTTGGGTCTAGGAGCACCCTAAATAAAGTATTGACGTCAATCCAGAATTCCCAGATTTGTGATCCAGTAAAAATCTCTTCCCAGATTTGAAAAATACATTTTCACCCCTCTATAAAATAACAGTACAGTGCAAAAGGAGAAGCAAGGAAAATAGTGTTGCAAAATCAATCTACCTATCTTCCCTTCCCATCTGCTCTTCCCTTGCTATTATGTCCTATCCTCCTCCACCTTTCACCCCCAGTCACCTTCCTTCATCTCCCCTAATCACCATTCCCATTTACCTCCACTCCCACCTACTCCCACCAGCCCCCCCCCCCAGCATATCTTTCTTAGCCTGGCTGGGGAACATCAAGGGTGATGCATCCTCCACCTCCTAGGAGAGGGCTGAGCAGTGAGGCCCCCAGTCGTTGTGCCATCTCAAATGGTGTTCGCCCAACAATGCCTTCTTGAACTCTGTGGCTATTCCCAAGAGGCCCCATAGGAGGTCCTTGTGGTCCCTCCATCTTATGTGAAAGATAGACCCCTCCCCCAGAATACTGAAGTAAGGAATAGGAGATTTTGTTTCTTAGAAAATTATGTTGCATTTTTGCAGCACATTTTAATTGGGTTGAGGGTGTAAGGGAATGCTAGCATGGTGGAGAGAGTGCTAGAGCTGGGAGAGCTGCATTAAGAGGCAGACTGTGCAGGTTGGGGGGTTCCCGGCCTCCTGGCATCACTCCTGTTGGGGTGTGGCAGGGAGGAGAGGGCCTTGCTCCCCTGCCATGCCACTGTACATCATTGCTTGGAACATACTGGTTATAATATGCAATTGTCCATGATGACTTTTTGTTTGATGTGTTTACTTTGATTTGCTATTGAATAACACAATTTTGTTCAATAAATGCAGCCTGATATTTTCAAAGAATGATGTGTGTGTGTGTGTTCTTGGTGGGTTCTAATATTTGTGCTGCCCATCTATTAAACCATGAGTTGGGCGTTTGGAATAGCTTATAAAGCAAAATGAATCACTTCTATGGGCACCACATTTTAGCAGGGACGACATAGTGAAATTAAATGATTTGTACAGGATCACACACTTTGGTTAAGTGGTAAAGCCAGAATTTGAGCCTTGCCTGAAATTTAGATAATTGACCATACATCTTCCAAGCTCAACTTGGTACAAATATTTGTTGAAGTTTGGTTTTGAATACCTACAATAATACTTAATGTTATACATATCACTTTAAAAATGCATGTCAAATGATAAATCAACATGATAATGTATTCAGCATTGGAGAAATGTATTGATGAAAAGAATAAGAGGGGGATTTTGTTTTGAATCCTAAATTGCACAGGAAGGGACCACTCCAGTTTGCAATTTTGCAAAAGGGGCAATTCATTAATGTTTGCTCTTTAAATTTCCACTACGTGACTGGTAAAGTGTAAATCACTTCCACAATTAACGATTGTGGGAGCCAACCACAATGGATTCCTTTGGAATCTGCCTGCTTTTACCAGGTGTAAATGTCAGACGGATCCCAGAGGAATCCATTGGTTTCGTGCCAACATAAAAATACATGCTGGTAGAAAACCAATCTGATTTGGCAGCAGGACCTCTGGTCTCCAACCTCACATGCCAAATCATACAACATGCATTTATCATCACTTCTTGCACTGCACTTCGCTTTGAGGGAGCGAGGCAGAACAGGGTGACCTGGGCATTTGTTCAAGGTCCAAATGTTAAATCCATCTCTGATTGCACTCTTTAGGAAATATTTAAATACTGCTTTTTAGTTTTAAAAGATGTATCCCTTTTTATACTTTGCATGCAACATTACAGGAAACACTCTTCTCTCATGTTATTTTAAAGGTGCTCGTTAAGGGATTCTGGCACTGCCTAAACACCCAGCAACCAGGATTTACTTTATACTTTCCAAATAAGACCCACAATGCACATGATGTATTCTGTTGGAATGCAAATTCTGTTACATTACTCAAACAGTATGAGCTTATCAATTTGCTACTTAGTTTGAATCATGAAACGTTCTGGCAGAGTAGCCTAGGCTTCCACACAGACAAAGATACATTCTATTTAGGTAGGAGCCCCGCTGTTAAATATGCATGAGAAGATCAGAAACCAGTCCATACTTGCCATCCTAGCCTTATCATGTTCAGGTAGGGCCTTTTTAGACCAACTCAGTGAGGTGCAGCTTGATTACCTAGGCGTGGCAAGCAAGGGACTCACATCTGGGCATATACATGTTCACTTTGGGAGACAACCTGAAACCAACATGCATTGACAAAGTCAACAGCTTGGGCTTTTGCTTAGGCTTGGATAGGAATTTGCCATGCACTGCCATAAGGGTACCACCTGGCCATAAAATGGGAGCAGCTGGACAATGCTGCGAGCACCTGGCCATATGAAGGCATGGCTTGGCAAATGTCTAAACCTATAGACAAGCAAAAACAATTGGCTTTACGTTTACTTGTTTAAGGCAGTACTTCAGGCAGAGGCACTGACAAAAATATTGCTTATAAAATCAAACGGCTGAAGACACACATTAAGAGGTTAACATACCAGGAGCACATTTACAGTGGCAATTAAGCAATTAAACACTAAAAGAATGCTTTGAACCCTTGCCGGCCCTATATAGCGACACGTTTGTTGTTACTTTGTGATAGAGCTTGCGCAAACAGTTCCAGAAAGGTTACGTTTTGGTGGCGAGAGGCAGGTAGTTGGTGTTAATGCCATGGGCTCTAACATGGCCATGGCTAGTCATTGAGTGGGTAAATGACCAAATACACCCATAGGATGTGTTTCTCCTCACATTTTATCTCGATCCTATCCACTGCATGAGTTCTGTGTTGAACCTAATAGGAAAAAGTCTGAATCAGTTATAACCACTGGCATTTCACTGGCCAGCCTTCTTTACCATTGTTTGCAAATCAGCCTTGGTACATTCACCAATTCGAGAAGCCCTTCCCAAACTGCTAGACCACAAGGCCTAAACATGCATGTGGTTGCTGTGTTCCAGTGCAGAGGGGTCATGGCCTAGCAATTGAGATTGGACTGCACCTTTTGGTGGCAGCACCAAGAGTCATTTGCTAATGGCTTGTCTTCTTCTATAATGGCACAGACATACTACAGAATTATGGCATGGAATGCTGTGCAGAGCAACGGTAGTGGCAATGTTTAATTCAAAGCCTTGCATCTAATACTTTTACTTTTATTACACTCCAGAATTACATTTTTGTTGTTATCAACGTGATCTTTTTACTTATACATAAGTAGTTATTGCTGCAGAATAAATTCTTTGAATGTAATTTGTAGGGTCCCCCAGTCAGATGATGCACCTTCTTCAGAAATTTGTGTTCAAGCAACTTCATCTGTCATTTATTGTTTTATATAGGTAACCATTTTATTAAGCATGATGCAAAAACCACTATATTCCCACAAAAGATAAACATGCTTTAAATTACAGAAAACAATACTGTGATTTTAGGTTTGAGAAAATAGCTGTAGGCAGCCAGCTTGAACAAGTGTGCTACCTCACTTATAGGTGTGAATGGCCCTCCATCTCCCTGATCATTTCATGGCTGTGGGGCATAAAATTCTATTTATATTTCTATATATTTCTAGAGCGTCAACACCCATAGGAATCAAGGCGCTACATCATTATATAGGGCATGAAAACAAATCCTGGCTGACCTCCTGCAGTTCAGCCTCTCAGAATGATATCTCTGAGGTTGCTGCTACATGTGTAGAGTGAAATCCACAGCCACACCCATATTCCCTCAGGTCCCACTGGCATGGTCTACTCTCTAGCGGGGCCAGAGGGCGGCATTGAGGGGGCCTGCCCCCCTGCTAGAGCGTTTTGTTTCCCTGCGCTTTCTGTTACAAATCTAAAAGGAGATTCTGCATGTGTGAATCCTCTGCGTTTTTGCACCCCAGTATAGGACTATGCAGATCCAGAAAAACATGTGAAATAGCAATTTCTGCATGTTTTAACTGCATCCAAAGCAATCCGAAGGACATTTCAGTCTTGTCCTTAGATTAGAATGTGCCATATCGCAATGATAATGCAAAATACAACAGCGTCACGCACTTTTGTATACACCATTTTCTGATTGAAGTAAAATATTTTTGGAAATACTTAAGTGATACTAAGTGCATGTGTTTCACTGTATTCTCCTGCGCCCTAATTCGGCCATAATTAATTTGGTCATGACTTCAGTTAAGGGCTCAGTGATAAACACACACACACTCTATTGCGTTTAGCACTGCTGTAATAGGCATTCACAAGTAAAGCATTGTGTTGTGTGTGGCACTAAGACTACAGCTTTACAATACGAGCGACAGAACACAAAATGTGTCGGTAGAAGCAGACAACTGGGCTTGGCGAAAACTCCTCTTTCAGCCATTTCGTTATGCCAGTGCTATATCCTAGTCATTCATTGAACTCGGCAGGATGGAGGACCATAAAAGGAATTCCTCACTTTATGTTCAAGAGTTGGAAATACTGGCAGAGGAAATAATGGTCTAATGGTCAATAAACCGTAATTGTTTGCCTTCCTGCAACTGCTGAACAAAACAACTACGAAAGGGAAAACTGCAATTTGGAACGATGCTTTGCATACTGAATGCAGTTGCCACGCAAACATAGGGATGTAGCGGACATTACAAATGAGTGGCATTATTGCAAGAGGAAATAGTGGCAGAAGGTGGCGGGCATAAGGAAATGCTCGAGGCAGGCTGGTGTTGGACTTTATCCAGACATGCAACTGAAAGGCTTGGCAGTGCTAGAAATAAACCAAAAAGGGAGGCGTCAGCAATGGAGAAATCAGTGACCAGCTGTGAAATGATGGCTCAATGTTAATATTACAGAATTAATTAAACACAATTCGCCATTCACATTTCAATATATTATATTAAAAACAACAAAGTCCTCATTAAGGTCTGGGAGTATGTTTTGGCGGGACCACCACTGGAGGTAATTACCATCACCTCAGGAGGTAGTCCAAAAATCTGTCGTAGTACAACTTTAACATGGGCCTAGCGGTAATGGTAGCGGTCCTGCTGGAATAACACCTACAGTACTCACCTTTTGTCACACTTAATATCCTCTGCAGAATCACAGAGCCACCTCCAGAACATCCCACTGCACATCAAGCTTTCCACAGCTACCACCTTTTAACACTCAAGAAGTGCGCTGGTGGGGCCGCAATCAATTATGCAGCGTTCCTGTTCACTTTCCTGCTAGCACACCACAAAAAACACAAACTAGCCAGTGACATTAATTGTGGAGAGCACTGAAAATGTGGCGTAACGACATAGGACCAGATCAAAAGTCAACCATTATGTCCACGCTGTTGGAGAAACGGACCCTGCAGTCAGTAAAGATGTGTGTCATGTTGAGGTGCAGTTCCGGGGAAAGGGGCAGGATGTGATGCAGAGGGGAGGTTAGAGTTAAGTTGTACGTAGGGGAATGAAGACGTGTTAGCAATTGCTCTTTCTCTCTGTGTCATACGCACCCAGCCCGACCGATCAGTGTGAATAGTCGGCGGGCCCCCCCTTGAAGTAGCGGGCCGACAATATGTACATGCTGTTTCTTGTCCCTACTGAAATCATGGATTTCAGCGGCTAAAATGCAGCGATCAGCTGCTCTCAGTGGACACGTTTACCGCAGGCCAACCAGACTTAGAAAGGTTCAAACTCCAGCAGGTGCAACAGATTGCAACCAAATCACTTGACAGCTTCTATGTAAGTGTCAAGAATCTACCAACATTATATGAGTTGCCATGCACAAAGCTTTCAATTAGCATGCTGGTGCTCCAAGGGTGCGCATCAACCCTCCTAATGGAACCTATTTTTTGGAGACTAGGATTTCTCTACTGATGATTTTGGAGATGGCAGGCAACCTTAAACTGTTGGTTACTAGTGTGTCTGAAATAAAAAGAGACTTGGACTGCCCAAAAAAAACAACTACGAAAGGGAAAACTGCAATTTGGAACGTTGCTTTGCATACTGAATGCAGTTGCCACGCAAACTTAGGGATGTAGCGGACATTACAAATGAGTGGCATTATTGCAAGAGGAAATAGTGGCAGAAGGTGGCGGGCATTTGGGGACTGCCCAAAAAAAAGCAAGATGCCATGCCATCACAAGACAACTAACCAGAAGATGAGGGATGTATATGACTAACTTCTGCACTCCAGAGGCTTCTGGACCCAGTGATGGTACATACTGTGACAGCATGTTCATCTGGCAAGCATGGGATAGGCTGAACCTTTCTATTTCATTTTTTATTACATTAAAATTATGCAGGTAATTCAGTTCCCGAAATTGAGCTCTTCTTATCGGGCCCACCTTTCATAAATGATCTGTGATAAGATTATGATACAACCAGATTTCTTTGCTGAGAGAGTCTTTGCTGAGAGAGCCTCTGACACGCTTAGCATCAGCCTGCAGTGGTACAGGGAAGGTTCAAAGGTCACATGCACATTTCTGACAGCTGCTGAACACAAAATGAAAGCAGGCAGAGATGCCTTTTAATGCACCCCTGTTACAAATTGTAATAATTGTGGAACCTACATACAATTATTCACACATCACATACACAAACACCAGACAAACCAGCTAACACTTTCAACACATTTCACTCAGCAAACTCATATGTACACAAAAACAAGCATTTATCCACTTGGCACCAATGGCATACAACACCCTACCTCTTCACATAGGCAATGCATCCCCCATTACCACTTTCAAAAAGATCCTAAAATAATACCTGTTTCTCCAAACAGAACCCTGCCCTCCTCCACTGCTATCACTTGTCTATCCTAATCTTCCTATCCTTTCCCAAAAACATTTTGTAAATTTTTGTTCAACTCCCACCTTTTTCAAACTTTCAACCATGTAAGGCGCTCCAAGACCCTCTAAAAATTCAGATAAAATAAAATAATAATATAACCTAGACAGCCTGCTGGCACGTTACTCTTTAAATATAAGCAATACATGGTGACTGCTAGGGTCACACAATTATACATCCATGGCAATTTGATATAACTCAAGTTATTATTATTATAAAAATAATAATAATAATAATAATAATATTTATTATTATTATTATTATTGGGGTATTTATTGAGTGTGAACATATGTTCTGGCAGCAACGGAGCGCTTTACAATGATAGGGCGAAGTACAAGGTTAGGGTACAGAAAAACAAGGGAGTCGGGATCTACAACATGGAGGGATGGCAACTGTCTGTAATGGATCTGCAAGTAACATGGGAGGAATCAGTGGGGATCAGATCACCTAGTCTCAGATATCGTGCTCAAAACATGGGGAATGGAGATCCAGGCTACTGCATTCTGACATATTTGTGAACACTTCTTTCTTTTCTTGAAAACGATCCCACACCCTTTTGTATTCGTTGTACGGATTGGCAATAGGTTTTTCTTAGTATAGGCCCTTTTATTTGCCACAACCCCACTAGGAATGCCTTAGATTTAGGTTTAGATTAGGCGTTTTTACAGCCTGCATAGTTTAATAAAAACCATTGAACTGAGATCACTTGTGTCTGGCTTTACTGTTGCTACCATGAGCTCCTTACACCACACAACAAGCAATGCTATCTGATTTTTCTCACTACTAAAAAATAACCTGAACTTTATGCAAGATTGCTGTCACATGTTGCACATTGAAGTACACTTCCATTGCATTGCAGGCTTAACTTTGGAACCATTTGAAGTACCTGCATTATCTTCATTCCTAACCTCTTGCTGCCTCTCAGTTTCTAATTCACAAAAAAATGCCATCTCAAACCTCATAACCTCTACCAAGCTCAGACAATAGCAAAGTTACTGTACAATTTAATGGTAACTTTCTTAATTAAAATACTACTCGTTATGAGAAGTATGCAACCACTTGCCTCCATAGACCATGCAAAAGTTCTTAGCACTTACCTTACTCTTAGAATGACAACTCTTTAAAGCCCATCTACTACTTTTTTCCATTGTTTTCAAGCGATTGAGTATCAAAATAAACAACTTTGTGCTTTCCAGCTTAAATTGTGCAATGAAAGAACATTTTGAAAAAAAATATTGTCTATGGTTTACAAAAGAAACCTTTACAAGATTTGATATCAAATGAAATACATAAAGAAAATAAAAGAAATACATTATTACAAGACAAACCTGGATATTAGAACAGTTATATGCATCTCAATTCATCATAGTTAGCGTTATTGCACAGAAATAGGCAATTTCATAAATACTATCAATTCACACAACCTGAATAATAAAACAAATACAAACATTTTCATAACTATTGCCAATTCCTAGGACCTGAATATTAAAACAAATGCATACATTTCAATTGATCATAGGTAACGTTATTATACAAGATAAACAAATATAGCACATTTCATCGATATCACACAATCAGCATTTATAAAACCAAGCATGCAACCATTAAATTCGTCTTATACATCACAAATAAACTATTGGAACACATTTCACCTATTTTATCCATATCATACAATCAACATTTATAAAATCAGATATTAAAACCATTAAATTCCACCCATTGCCTCACAAATTATATAGGAACCAGTGATAACAGGTAGAAAAAGAGAAAAGGTTCATAGGAACAGATTACAACAGTATTTCTGCCCCAATTATGTTTCATAATGGGAGCCAATACATTAATTACTGTGTTTTCAGGAGAGAAGAGCATACTATCCCATTCATTATATAAGTCTAGAGATTTAATAAATGACGCAATCTAGACCCACTGAGGTGTTCTGAATGTTAATACACTGGGACCATATATAGTTAACATCCCCCCTGACTCCCCATTTAGCAGATTTGGTCATATGGGTAGACCTTTCTTTGCATAGTGCCGGGCAAGAGAGTAGTAAGTGCCTCACAGTTTCAGATTCACCCTCCTTCTCACAAAATCGGCAATTTGAATCTTTCAATCCTATCGTTTTCCCACATAGTAAATGACTCAAAGAGGGATAGGAGTGGAATCTATGTGTGGTTGTGATCCTATCTTTCTCGTATAATAGTCGTTTCACACTTTCAGGATGTGTGACCAGTGTCTCACTATCTGTATTAAGGTCACACAGAGACTAATCACAAATATCCCGAATTACTCTCAAAAACGTATTTGATTCATGACCCGATCCACACATTGGCACCAATTTACCCAGATCAGCATGAAGCGTATTCAACAGCGGGGCTATCAAACTACGAAATAGGAATAACAATCTCCATCTCACCCAGGCATCCAGGGATGCTATTCCCAATTCATATCTGATAGCCGCAACTGGAATATTATTAGGAAGCTTAAGCGTCTATCTCCACATCCCTCCTTCCAGCGGTTCTCAAAATTTCACCAGCTCATGAAAATGTAGCTGCATCCCATATATCAATTTAGGCCCAACCTTGCCTTCATAGAAGCAAATTGAGGATTTTAATAGCGAAGCATCCACATTTTGGTCAATTGATTAGATTGGGCTGAGGCTTTCTGTTTGAGGAAAGAGCGAAGTCTAGAGCCCGAAGGCTAGGCCTAGCAGAGTGAACTCCAGATAGAGCACACTCGATGTGCTCTCTATGGGGACCCCCTGCATGCTCCAACTCTGCCTTTTCCTTTTTCGTCCCCTCGACAGCAGCAAAACGCAGGTCTTCCGGGGATTAACAATCAATCTATGCTTTGCCGAGTAATTGGTTAATTACATTTTGAAGGCCCACTTTGGTGCAGTCGAGGAGCAGAAGACCATTGGCACAAGCCAGCCATGGGATACGTAGCTGTCCCAATTTTGGGGTAACCAGGCCTACTTCGGACAGATAATCCCCAATATCAGATACATATGAATTAAAAAGACAGAGGGCAAGGGCACAACCCTGTCTCAGGCCCACCTGAGCTACAATGCTACAGGACATATTCTATTCCAGGTTGAGTCTAACACAGATCCCTGCATTGTCATAGAGAGCCATAATAAGCCACAACAGAACCCCCAATAGCCCCCACTTTGCAAGCTTAGTCCACAAGCCGCTCCGAATAACATGGTCGAAAGCTGTCGTCAAATTAATTGAAGCAACATAGATTTCGCCACCATTTCTTTTATATCATTTTCAAAATGTTTGAAAACACCCTAAGGTAAAACATCTTGCGGTGAACAATCAGTGAACCGTCTATCACTAGATTTTCTTTAATGCTGTTTCAATGCATCAAACTGATATTTGTTTACCTGGTGAGCCATTTCTCCAAACAGAGATTTGGGGGTGGATCCTTATCCTCTGCAGGTGCTTCCCTCTGGAACAGCCTACCTACCTCTCTACGTCTTGAGCCAGACCTCCTTAAGCTCCTTGAAACTCCTCAAGACCTACCTTTTTCTCTTTCCTCTCCGCTGCTAACCTCCTTTCTCTTCACTTCTTTCCCTCCTTCCTTCTGTACCCCAACCTGCACAGCTAGCTGACTGGTTGCCTGGTGCACCTCTAGAGCCCCACAGGTCCCAGGCTCCCCCGCCAGTCCTGCACTTGCCTCCGGGCCTCTGCACTCTGCTTGGCACTACTGCTTTATGCTCCATGAGAGGAACAACCGCTCTGCACCTAACCCAGGCCCCTGCTGGACTGGTAGCACTTGTCCACCTCCCCCTCCCTTAAACTTCCTGTTCCTGTTCTGCACAATTGCACTACCTTGACCTTGAATTTTCTAGGTCTTGCAAGTTTGTCTGTCCAGTCCTCCCGCTTTCTCTCCTCCCTAGCTTGGTTGTGCTTGATATTCTCATGTATAGGCGTATTGGATGACCAACTACCTAGCAGTCTGAAATGTCACCAGACCAGTACTGTAGGTTATTGATCTGTATGCTCTGCCCCCCTTTTCTCATTTTTTGTCAAGCACTTACTAGTAGATATGCTTCTGGCCTAGTATGCTAGCTATTGTTGTTAGATTATTTGAAATCTTTAAGGCCTAAGAATGACAACTGTATTCCCTTGTTCCCTTCCCGCCTTGAAGCACTTTGACGCACTTCACTTGTGTATAAGCAATTTACAAATAAACAATTATAATGACCTATTTTGTTTGCTTTTTTTCTGTCTATTTGGCTGTTTACCATTAGAATGTCTGGATCTGAACCCATTGCTTCAATAGTACTATCTACAGATAGATGGTACACAATCACTATCATCAATGTTTTTTTGACTATCATTTTCAAGAGATGCACGCTTATACTTTGAATCATTATTACATTCTAAAGAATAACACTGTTGTTACTGCTCAGGGTTCTGTTGCTTCCTTGATGGCATCTTTAAATCTCACATAAAAAAAGAAAACAAGTAATGTCATAGTTACAACTAAAAATATAAATACATTTGGGCCCAGTCCCACTCTAACATTTTAAAGAAATGCCACTTGAATATAGTGAAATAAATAATATATTTCAAAATATAACATAATTCTGCTTGATGGAATCAGAAATCAATGCTTTAGTAAAGAATTCCTACAAAATGGGAAACTCATTTCAACAAACAAACATTGGAGACTCATTTTGAGTTTAGAGGTAGCCATGGTGCTAATAGCACCATGGCTGCCTCCAAACCTGTGTCCGGGTCCGTGGTGTCGGAATGGATACTTACCGGGACATTCCGACTTTTGCTGACCGGTAAGTCCCCATTCCGAAAACCATTCCCCATTCACATTCGGGCCCCCATAGGGCTCAATGGGAATGTGGAAGGAGCCAATAACGGGCCCGCAATTAGCTCCCTGGTCCCTTAACGGGTCCCGCTAAGGAAGGCTGGTAAAACCAGCCGGCCCAGTGGGACCCGCTAAGGGACTTCGGAATGTGGCAGTAGGGGGTTAACGGCACCAGCATCCTTACCGTGCTGTTAACCCCTTACCGCCGCACTTGCAATGAGGCCCATTGTATGGTTGTTTTTGTTATCATTCTTTTAAAATAAATACCTTAAGTATTATTCAAACCAACGGTACACCACTCACCCAATGAGTTGACTGGAGACACAATTCAGAAGACACAGTGTACTACTTGTGTACTACTTGTGTTTACTAGCCAGCCAAGGGCCTTCTCCAGTAATGCCATCTTCATTGTGGTGAGGCAGGGAACATCTACCTTGTTTTCCTAAACCACCAAATTTTCCCTAGCCCCTTAAAAAAAATCTCACAACCTTTCTCCATCCCTATTATTATCTATGCACTTGCCTACTGAACCAAACCTTTCTGCTCTCACTCCCATTTTCGGCACCTGCCAAGAAAAAAGGGATTGAATGCCTTTTCCATTCACTATGGCAGAGATCATCTTGTTTCTTTTTTAATATTATTTCATGGGAGACTGTTCTGGCACAAAACATGCAGACACCATATCCAATGGGAAAAAAGAGAAAACTATTACACCTTAGTCAGAGCACTGACATGCAAATAGCTATCAGTCCCTTCCCAAAAATGCGGACATGGCCAATTTCGGATGTAACCATTGCCAAGGCCCTATCTTCACTCAGGTCTGTCCAGGCCCAGTCTATAGGACATTACTGAACATTTACTGCCGCCAGCACACGGGAGATACCTTTAATATAGCTATGACCCCCCAATATCAAGGGACATGCATGCCCAGTAACAAACTACAGCCTGTCCCTAGACAGGCCCAATTCAAGCAGGGCATAACGTCTATCCCTGCTATATAAATAGTCTCTAGACTAACACATTTCTCAAAACCCTAAACCGTTCATTCTCTCTACATTGACTTTCATCCATCATCTGCAATATTGATTGCAGTGCCATAATGCTTACATCTACACCTATTGCATGATCTCCACACATGTAATGGCCTGTAGCCAAGACTGGGCACAGTGAACACATCTGCATATGTCCCACACAAAATAGCCCATACGGCATACAAGTGTACATAACAAGAAAACATTATGTTAACAGCATATTTAGATTTCCAATCCCAGCTATTGTGAACGTTGAGCCTTTAATGACCACAATGGATCACAGGAACATTTATCATCACATTACAAATAAAACAGCATTCAAACTTAAAACATTTTAATAACTATATTCCCTTCATTTGACAGTCGCATGACTACTTACAAACATAGTATCCTTGCACACAATTTTTGCAAACTTTACATCATAGCATTTACAAGCAAAATCTTTGAACAGTAGTTTGCAGGTGAAAACAGAAGATGAACATCAACATCCAACAGTTGTAGATGTAATTTCATGATAAATAAATACAAAAGAATGTTAAATACCCAAACACATAACACAATAACAAAAAAGTGAACATGTCTGTTTCTTTAGTTCAAACACTGAACAGAAATATGCCACTCATACTGCTTGACCCTTCCTTACTCCCTTACATCTCAAAATCAATATGCAAACAACAACAAATAATCTCATACCTTATAAATACTTTCCTTAAATAAACACTTTATTTCGTTAGAAAATTTAGGGACTTCAAAACATTTCGTTAATTGCACTCCTTTTCACAAAATCTATAATGTACTTGAAGAAAAATCTGCACAGTTTTTCTTAAAATCTCGAATCAAACAAGCATTTGGCTTCACTGTAAAACTTGAGATTCCCAAATTATTATTTCATATAAAGACACAAAACATTTTCTGAAATAAATGATTATCTCACTTTATTCTTCATAAATACATTACACACCTTACACAATATGGACTATTTTCATTAGTCACTCTCGAATCTAGATCTGCCAACATATTCCGACTTCAAATCGAGAAACCACATAAAGTAGTTCAATTTTTCTCCCCCAAAGTGCACTTCCCCAAAATGAACCCCACACATCAATCCCTACAGTAACCCTTGCTCTGTCGCTTAAACTAACAAAAATAACATTCGAAATTCAAATTGTAGCTCTCACTACATGATTACGAGGTTGAAGAAGCGCATGTAGGAACACGCTAACTCGAGAACCAACTCTGCAGATCACAACCTTGCAGTTCACAATACAATGCATCTACAAAAAGCACAATATAAAAATAGCACGATGTTGAAAAATATGAATTGGTTTTTAACAATTCACCCGAACCGAGAACTATTATCTATGGCTCCCTCTTCTTTGTCTCAGTTTTTTCTTATTTTTCAATCTCAAAAGACAAACGAAGTAAAGCTAATAAATATATAATACTGATGCACATTTCTAAAATGCATGCCAAAGAAATGATTCTATGAACATTATTTACTTACCCTCTTTGATATACTGCTCTTCAAAAGTTAGCTCTCTTTCTCTCGCTCTCTTTCTCTCTGTTGCAAAATTGTGCTTGGTGTCAATTTAAACAGATTCAAAATCACACTAGTACAGTAGAACCGGACACTTGGCAAGTTCAATGCAGACAAGTCAAAAGGTCATATGAGGCATAAAGACACCTGGTCAAAATCCTTACCATCAAACAAAGAAATGGGACAATATCCCAACTCTTCACCCATAACCTTGCAATGAAATAAATACAGCAAAATACAATCTCATAAAATGTCTGTCAAACATTGTTCACCATTGGAATGAACCAATCAATATACATTACTTTTCCCTCATAAACAAACAACTAGCTCACTACATCACCATTCTGCTGTAACTCAATCAGAGACACAAGAACAGCAAACAAGGAGCAAGGAACAAACTATGTACATAATAGGAGATTCATAGGTTCATTGGCTCATGATCTACAGTATGCAGAGACACATTTGGCAGCGTATTGGACTATTGAATGTACACATAATTTGGAAAGGAATGAGGGACATTAGATGGGGACACATATTCCATGAGTTATTCAAACTTAGATTGAACCAACATCCATTCACAATTATAACTCACTATGGAAGAATTGATCTTGGAAATTGTTGAGGTGTTCTCTATCTCTCATTATGAAACATTATTCCTAAAACGAATTAACATGTTTGCAAACACATCGTTTGTTTTTTCAAACGTCACAAAAAGACAAAAATGGAAAAGGATGCAGACACTAAATAAACAAATAGAAAAAAGTAGGAACAACATTAGCAAAGTCGTTTCTGTGTTCTTAGTCAACCACCAAATGTTGAGCATCTACCATAGTAACATACAATACTCCAACAGTGATTTATTTAGAAAAGATAGGGTTCATCTAACAAACTTCGTAAATAATTTGTTCCTACACAACATTCAAACATGCCTACATCAGTTCTTTAAAAATACATTTTACCCAAAATTAACCCAAATGTGCTTTTAAAGACGACTTATAACTATACACCTTTTTTCAACCCCTTAAGTGCTGAGCTCTATGCAAGTCTATGCAAATAGGACAAGCATTCTCGTTCCCATTTTTTTAGTTATTGAGCATTGTAGGTTAAGGTTAGCAAGGGTGCAGGGATAGGGAAGGAGAAAGAGAAAAGTAAGGTCTTGAGAAGTTTTCAGAACTTAAGGAGATCCGGCTCAAGTCGAAGAGGGGCATGGAGACTGTTCCAGAGAGATGTTCCTGCTGAAGAAAGAGATCTACACCCTACTCTCTGCTTGGAGAAACATCTGATCTGCAGAGAGTTGGAGCCAGAGGACCGAAGGACTCTAGCAGGGAGGTATTTAGGGAGAGAGAGAGAGAGTTGAAGATAGCAAGGTCTGCAGCCCCAGAATCTCTTGTGGATGATGCAGAGGGTCTTGAATTTGATCCTTTGAACCACCGGGAGCCAGTGGAGAGGTTTTAGAGCTGGAGAGATGCGGCCCCTGGGCTTGAGGCCAAGGATAAATCTTGCAGTCCTATTATGGATTAGTTGAAGAGGACTGCGGGAGGAAAGAGGAAAGTTAAGGAAGAGGCTGTTGCATTAATCCAACCTGGAGAGAACCAAAGCTTTCGAGACATTTTACACGGAAGGCGGAGGACCAAGGTGCTATTAGCACCTTGGTCCATGCCGGTATAATACCGGCACCGCCTTGGTGGAAAGGGGAATTACCGCCCCATTCCAAGGTTGGCGGGGCGGTAATTCCCCCTTCCACCACTGCCCTTCCCCATTCCCATTTTTGCCCCATAGGGCATAATGGGAATGAGGAAGGTGCTAATTACGGCACTGCAATTTTGCGGTGCCGTAATTAGCACCAAGGTCCCTTAGCGGGTTGGTTTTTAACGCCTGTAAAAAGCAGGCGTTAAAGCACCAACCCGCTAAGGGACCTCGTAGTAAGGCGGTAATGGTTAACGGTCACCGTTACCATTAACGGTGACCGTTAACCATTACCGCCTTCCGTGTAATGAGGCCCATTGAGTTTCTGGGGGAAGGTGAGGAAGGGGAGAATGCCTCTGAGGAGGTAAAGTTGAAAGTGGGCCTTCTTGGCAAGGTCAGCGATGTGGGGTGAGAAGGTGAGAGACAAGTCAAAGATGATACCAAGGTTTTTTGCCTCACAAGAGGGTGAAGGAGGGAGCCCAACAAGGGTGGCTAGAGAGTAGCAGCGAAGGAGGGGGCAGGAGTCCCAGTGAGGAGGATCTCAGTCTTACTGGCATTAGGGCAGAGATCGTTATCAACACACCATGCCTGGATAGCAGTTAGACAGCCCGGAATTAAAGAGGGAAACTTAATGGAAATCTGTGTGTCATCAGCATAGCACTGGAAATGCAGAGAAAAGGTGGAGATCAGGTGGCGAGAGGGGCAAGGTAATGATGAAGAGCCACAGCAAGAAGATAAAGCCCTGAGGGACACCACAGGTAGAGAGTGAAATAGAGGAGAGAAAAGAGCCCAGTTGCACTTGAGAGGAAAAATTTGAGAGGATGGAGGTCCACCAGTCCAGTGCCCGATTCGTGATACCGAGGGTACCATTGAGCCGATTTATGAGGGTGGGTGATTAACTGTGTCAAAGGCAGAGGACAGATTGAGAAGGATGAGAGTGGAAGGAGAGTTGGACTCGAGAGCAAGTAATCACAGTGTTATAAAGAGGCACGGTGGATATTACTGGAAGCTTTATTGTCCGCGTAAGCCTGAGCCCAGCAGGACTCTTATAGCCTAGACCTGAACTGTTTCCTCTGGAACTTGGAGCCCCCACTAGAGATAAACAAGCAAGCAGCACCCCGCCTATCTACGTGGATATGGAATCATAAGGTAAGGATTCCATCTAATAACAGCTCACACTATAACACTTCTCCCCCCTCAAATTCAACACATACACAAACACACTACACACTCATACACTACGCACCCACCCCTCACATACAAACACACCACAGATTAATTTACAGCGGCACCTAAAAAGTAATCCTTGAACTTGGTCGGCATCCTCCTCTCTCTCACGGGGTAGCTACTATGTCCTCTTAATCCTTCTCCCTTGCACACAATAGACGGTGCTCTATCTCCTCCGCTCACTGTCACTGGAGCCTCAACGGGGTTGACTTCCCTCCTGGGTTCAGTTGAAGTCTCACCAACTCCACCATCCTCCTTCCTTCCCCAAACACCAACATATCAGAATTTCTCTCTCCACTTGCCCTGTTGCACCTGCTCCTGGCACATCCCTTCTCAATCACCACAGCTCGCCTCTTACTCCATCTAGATCCATCGTCCAACTTCACATATCCTTGCCCCACCTTCACCACTATGCAGGGTTGCATGTAAACACTGGTACCCTTAACTACATCCCGGGAATTCTTTATTTGCACTCGATCGCCTACCGACATAGACAAAGGTTTCCTGGAACCATAACGCTTCCTGACTACCTCCTGCCTGCAAACAGACTCCCTCCAATACCTCCTGCAAGTTTACACCGGAATGTGCACCACCACCAAAGGCAGGCACCCTTAACTTGGTACCAGGTTTCCTCCATGCATCAATCCGAATGGCGAACATCCCGTCAATACAGAAAGCGTGCCCCTATATGCCATGAGAGCCTCTGATAAAACACTTCTCCAGCATAGACCATTAGCTACAGCTAGCTGAATAGCACCCTTAACAAACGTATTCATTCTTTCAA